>NC_072388.2:75946434-76247092 GCF_028885625.2 Pongo pygmaeus
GGCAGGAGAGTCACTTGAATCCAGGAGGCAGAGGTTGCAGTGAGCTGAGATCATGCCACCGCACTCCAGCCTGGGCAACAGAGACTCTATCTCCAAAAATAATAATAATAATAATAATAATAATAATAATAAAATTAAAGATGAACATAGAACCTAGAAAATGTTCTCCCCAAGGGGCTTCCTGACAGCTCTGCCTGTAGATAGCCTTGCTCACTGGTGTCGGTGAGGCTCACACTCAGACTCAAGGAGATGTGGAGAGGGCCAAGGGACGGGGCTCGTGCTGTGAGTCTTGGTTTCCTGGGCTCTGCAGGTCAGAAGTTTGTGGCCCTCTGCACAAAGGAACAGTGGAGTCTGGGCAGAGCCAGGCTCTAGGCTGCCTGGAGCTTGGATTGCACTGGGTCTAAATGGCCTTGGCTATTTAACCTCTCTGAGCTCAGTTGGCACATCTATAAAATGGGGCTCATCACACCTTCCTCCTAGGCAGGCCTAAAGCTGGAATGGTACAATGTGCAGCTGCCAGGCACATTGCACAGCGTCTGGCCTGTCCCTAGACTCCTTCAGTTCCCCCTTTAGCAGTGGAGGAGAGATGGCCAGGCAGAGGTGGGTGGCAGGGAGAGAACTGAGAAGCCCCAAGCTGAAGAGAAAATGGGGGAGTCCTTGGTGTCCCTCCCTTACCCCTTTCTTCCATGCCAACATAGCTGCTCCCTGTTGGTTTGGAGTCCGTTGCTTATCCGACTCTAAACCTTCAAAAATCTGGATAATGTACCAAGACCCCATCTCTTTAAAAAATATGTTTAGCCAGGCATGGTGGTGACATGCGCCTGTAGTCCCAGCTACTCAGGGGGCTGAGACGGGAGGATGGCTTGAGCCCAGGAGGTGGAGGCTGCAGTGAGCCGTGGACATGCCACTGCACTCCAGCCTGGGAAACAGAGCAGGACCCTGTTCCAAAAAAAAAAAAAAACCTTCAAAAGTTTCCCATCAGCAAAGAGGGGAGGTGGTGTGAAGGGCCACAGATCAAAGGTTAAAAAAAGACTCTACCGGCCAGGCACAGTGGCTTACACCTGTAATCTCAGCACTTTGGGAGGCAGAGGTGGGCGGATCACAAGGTTAGCAGTTCAAGGCCAGCCTGGCCAATATGGTGAAACCCCGTCTCTACTAAAAATACAAAAATTAGCCAGGTGTGGTGATGGGCACCTGTAGTCCCAGCTACTCAGGAGGCTGAGGCAGGAGAATCGCTTGAACCCGGGAGGCGGAGGTTGCAGTGGGCCGAGATCACACCACTGCACTCCAGCCTGGGCAACAGAGTGAGACTCTGTCTCAAAAAAAAAAAAAAAAAAAAAAAACAGACTCTACCAGTTCAGGCCCACCTGACATTTACAGTCAGAAACCTAGAAATATCTCTGAACATTCCCTTCCCCAAAAGGCTACAAGGGATAAATGTTTTTTGCTAGTCCTCCAAGAATTAGTAAAAACAGTGAACCCCATTGGACCAGGTATCGCTATCCTTTTGCCCACCTTATCATCACTCCTCATAGAAACTGTCCTTAAATTTTTCTTTCTTCTTTTTTTTCCCAAGACTGCCCAGGCTAGTCTCAATCTCCTGGGCTTAAGCAGTGCTCATGTCTCCTAAGTAGCTGGGATTACACCATCACGCCCAGCTCTCAAGTATTCTTTTTTTTTTTTTTGAGATAGAGTTTTACTCTTGCCCAGGCTGGAGTGCAGTGGTGCAATCTCAACTCACTGCAACCTCCACCTCCTGGGTTCAAGAGATTCTCCTGCCTCACCTCCCGAGTAGCTGGGATTACAGGTGTGCACCACCACTCCTGTCTAATTTTGTATTTTTAGTAGAGATGGGGTTTCAGCATGTTGGCCAGGCTGGTCTCGAACTCCTGACCTTGAGTGGTCCGCCCACCTTGGCCTCCCAAAATGCTGGGATTACATGCATGAGCCACCGCGCCTGGCCTCAAGTATATTTAAATTAAAAAATAATAATAATAATAAAGCCAGGCGCGGTGGCTCATGCCTGTAATCCCAGCACTTTGGGAGGCCAAGGCAGGCGGATCACGAGGTCAGGAGATCGAGACCATCCTGGCTAACACAGTAAAACCCCGTCTCTACTAAAAATACAAAAAATTAGCAGGCTTGGTGGCGCACACCTGTAGTCCCAGCTACTCAGGAGGCTGAGGCAGGAGAATGGCGTGAACCCAGGAGGCAGAGCTTGCAGTGGGCCGAGATGGTGCCACTGCACTTCAGCCTGGGCAACAGAGCAAGACTCCGTCTCAAAAAAAAAAAAAAAAGAAGTCACCAGGCATGGTGGCTCACGCCTGTAATCTCAGCACTTTGGGAGGCTGAGGCAGGCACATCACAAGGTCAGGAGATCTAGACCATCCTGGCCAATAAGGTGAAACCCATCTTTACTAAAAATACAAAAAATTAGCCAGGTGTGGTGGCACATGCCTGTAGTCCCAGCTACTCGGGAGGCTGAGGCAGGAGAATCGCTTCAACACGGGAGGCGGAGGTTGCAGTGAGCCGAGATTGCACCACTGCACTTCAGCCTGGGCGACAGAGTGAGACTCCGTCTCGAAAAAAAAAAAAGTCTATTATAGCTGTTCCCTAATAAGAATGTAGCCCAGACTCTGCCACTGTGTGACCATAGGCAAGTTATTTCACCTCTCTGGTCTTCATCATTACAAAGTGGATGGACCAGACATAAGTTATTTTTATTTTTATTTTTATTTTTTTTTTGAGACAGAGTTTCGCTCTTGTTGCCCAGGCTGGAGTGCAATGGTGCGACCTCAGCTCACCGCAACCTCTGCCTCCCAGGTTCAAGCAATTCTCCTGCCTCAGCCTCCCAGTAGCTGGGATTACAGGGACGCACCACCATGCCTGGCTAATTTTGTATTTTTAGTAGAGACGGGGTTTCTCCATGTTGGTCAGGCTGGTCTCGAACTCCCAACCTCAGGTGATCCGCCCACCTCAGTTTCCCAAAGTGCTGAGATTACAGGCGTGAGCCACGGCGCCCGGCCAGACCAGACATAAGTTCTAACTTCAATTCATGAATGGGCTTTAGATATGCATAAATGCCTTGAGAAATTGAGTAGTATTGGTTGCATCCCAGAAGGGAACTGAGTAGCAGAGGGGCCAGTTGTACTATATTCCCCTCTTTGCATCCTTTGTTTTTTTGTTTGTTTGACGCAGGGTCTTGCTCTGTTGCCTAAGCTGGAGGGCAATGGCATAATCATTGCTCACTGCAACCTCGACCTCCCAGGCTCAAGTGATCCTCCCGCCTCAGCCTCTCAAGTATCTGGGACCAGAGGCATGCACCACCTTGCCCAGCTAATTTTTGGTTGTTATTTGTTTGTTTGTTTGTTTTGAGAAGGAGTCTAGCTGTGTCACCCAGGCTGGAGTGCAATGGTATGATCTTAGCTCACTGCAACCTCCACCTCCTAGGTTCAAGCGATCCTCCCTCCTCAGCCTCCTGAGTAGCTGGGATTACAGGCTACTGATTACAGTACCACACCCGGCTGATTTTTTTCTATTTTTAATAGAGACAAGTTTCACCTTGTTGGCCAGACTGGTCTTGAACTCCTGACCTCAAATGACCTGCCTGCCTGGGCCTCCCAAAGTGCTGGGATTATAGGTGTGGGCCACCACGCCCAGCCTGCCCGGCAAATTTTTAAAATTTTTTTGTAGAGGAAGGGTCTCACTATGTTGCCCAGACCAGTCTTGAACTCCTGGCCTAAAGCAATCCTCCTGCCTCAGCCTCCCAAAGTGCTGAGATTAAAGGCATGAGCCACCACTCCAGGCCTCATTCTTTGAATTTTGAACCAAAGGAATGTATTACCTTCTCAAAAACAAATATATGAAATGTATATTAAAAAAGAAAAAAATGTATGCAAATCCTTGTGTATATGGGCACTGGTATATCTTGGGGAAGAGCCATAATTTTTGCTAGATTTTTCTAAGGTGTCTCTGACCCCAGAAAGGTTTAGAGAACATTTCACTAGATGACCTTAAGAGTCATTCCCAGCGTAGTAGTGCTGTCTCGGCTCATTGCAACCTCCATCTCCCAGGTTCAAGCAATTCTCATGCCTCAGCCTCCCGAGTAGCTGTGACTGCAGGCACACGTCACCACGCCCAGCTAATTTTTGTATTTTGTATTTTTAGTAGAGACAGGGTTTCACCATGTTGGCCAGGCTGGTCTCGAACTCTTGACCTCAGGTGACCTGCCTGCCTCAGCCTCCCAAAGTGCCCAGCCCCAATTCCAACTTCCTGACTTGATGAAGTGTTACAGAAAACAAAAGTGAATTTCAGTATTTATTACATCAGCCAGTCTGGGCTGGATGCAACTGAAAACGCACCTTGAATCTTACATTGAGGACTCGATATGGTGAGCCGCCTTTGATGGTGGACTATGGTGCTGCCTTCAGAGATCAAGGTCAAGAAATTATTCCCATTGGCCTATTCTCTCAAAGCTGTTGAATTGAGTCCTCGTTGCCCCACCACTCTGCCTACTTAAACATGTCGTTTGAATTTGCTGCACAAATGATGCACACAAATAAATATGAATTTTTAAATGTTGGCCACTTTGGCTCTGAGGGGAAAGGGAGTGAGAAGGATGGGAAATGAGGGTAGGAAGAAATGGAGGTAAAACGGAGATGAATGGAGCCTCGGCTCATCCAGAGGTCTGGGCTGAATCTCAGAAACCCACAAGAATCCTTACATGCCAGAGACGAAAAGTGCTTCCCAGGCGTCCAATGTGGAAAGCTTCAGGGAAAGGAGAATCCAGCTGAGGGATCAGAGAAAGGCTGGTTAAGGCAACCAAACTAGCAGCTGAATGGGTCCCAGCGAAGGAAAAGTTCACATGGTTAAAAAAAAAAAAAAAAAAAAAAGCCTCCATTTAACACGTGGCCCCCGGCTATGATAAAGTTAATTAACTGCACTATTATAATTCACTTCTAGCCTGGGTTCCACCCCAACCTGCTCTCTCCCTCCCACTCCCTCCCTCCTCTCCCCAACGTCTCTAGTCAGGTTTCCTTAGTGAAACTAAACTGGCCTCCATGGCTGGATGCCTCATTATTACAGCTGCTGCTTCTACTGTTCATAATAGCACCCAGCAACAAGAAGGAAAGAAACGATGCTGTTCTCAGTGCTTAATGACAGGCCCCCCTTTCCTACCTATGTGCACTAGTAATCAAGGGTCTTATAATCCTAAAAGTTCCTGAGCATAATACCATAGTGATGAAGAGACAGTTGCAGGCCGGCAGGAGCAGCTGTGCACAAAAACCGGTAACAGGGACAACTCCCAGCTGGAGCCACCAGACACAACTCATAAGGTCCACGCCCAGACAGGTGATCCACATGTCTAAATTCACATGCGCTGTGCAATGCCGTGGCTGCACCCACCGCTCCTTCCTTCAGTGATGGTTAAATTATACCCGTGACACTGTATTCTCAGGCTGTTGAGCTTTACCAATTTTAAGAGTATGTGCCTTGGGAGTGGGAGTTGGGAGCATCTTAGAGGATCTTCCAGGCAAAACATGCTTGGTTTTTATTAATGAACTTACACAAAAAGCCAACCCAGACCTTTAAGTGAAATGTGTGATTGGTAGCCAGGCGAGGATGGGTTTTGGAATTAACTCTTCCTACAGTCTGCTATGCATTATCACCCCCAAGTTAATTACCCCTGCAGATGAAAATAGGTTTCATGACTCATAAGCACCAATACAACACTTGGCAGCAGATGAAAATGCAAGGACACATTTGCAGGAAGCTGACATGAATATCTATTTATATGTGGGGAGATTCTTAAAGAGGTGAGGCAGGCACCTCCCATGTACCAGGATTAAGAGGCTGCAGCAGATCCATCAATATTGCCACTTATCCACACCCACAAACACACACGCGAGTGTGCGTGCACACAGAGTCCTGGTTTCCACCACTTCAGTGATAGCAGTGGCAAAGCAGGAACAGAAACTAAAAGGGTGTTATTAACAAGTTCCGACACCAGCCCAGCCTCCACACCAGAGTTCTGGGCGAACCAGTGATTTGTTTCTCCCCAAACATGCCTGTACCCATCCCCACCTCCCAGTCTTCCCACTCCTTTGATGGGAGTGGAGTGGGGGCTCCAAGTTTCTTATAGTCCTTCAGCCTTGGAGGGGACCATCAGGGCCCAGCTCGCCCCGCCCAGGAATGAGATGTGGCCAGGAATCAATTTGACTGGATTGCCGGTTTTGTTTTGCTTCCTCCCTCCTGTTTTCTGCTCTTCTATTTGCCTGCCAGGAAAGTACAAGGTTCAGATCAGGTTTGTTTGCCTTCCCCTACCACTGGGAGGACTCCAGGCTGCTCTCAGCCCACGAGCAGGGGCTCTGCTCTAAAGGGCATTAGTCTTCTCTCCGCTTCCCCGCCTCTCTGCACCTCACAAACGCCGCCAAAAGCTGATTAGATGAATAATTGCATTGCTTCACCAGCAGGAATGGATTTTTATTTGATGTTGGAAGTAAACCTTTGCTTCAGGAACTAAGTTTGGGGTTTTCCCCCCTCTTCCTCATCCTTGGAAACCCTCTCTAATCAACTAAGTCTTTAGAATTATTTCTGCCTTTAAAAATAATTATTTAAAATACAGGAAAGAAAACTTGTAATGAATGAGGTGAAAACTGGTTTTCCAAGGCACCAGCCTGAAGCTACTGTGGACTCTCCAGGCTGAGTGTATGCATTTGCTCCCAGCTCTGTGGCACTTTTGTTTTAAATATGCAGATTGATGTCTGTCATATCTAAGACGCAAAGCATCCTAGCTTTTCTTCTAGACTTTCGCCCACTTGTCAAGTCACCAGCTGCATTGGGTGTCAGCCTATGTTCACCGCCACAGGGCGAGGCACCAGAAAGCATTCCTGACAATGCCATTTGCAGCTGGGCCCGCATCCGGGGGAAAATAGAGATGCTGAAGAGTAAACCGAAATCGCTTAGTCAGCAATTGTCGCCTCCCCAAGAGGTGAATGTAAATAGCCTGGTACTGAGGGGGAGGGGCAGCAAGGCAGCACAGGGCCTTTCCCACAGGCCAGCTCCCAGGGCTTTCAAAGGCACTAGGATTTTCGTTCTATACTGGAGGTAGGGAGGGTGTCCCCTACGTCGGAGTTGCATGGCCTTAACCCTAGAAAGACAAACTTGCTGACTCAGCGCAGTTAATATCAATTGAATTTATTACAAGTTACTAAGCTCCAAGGCACATTACAGTGTTCTGTTAACTACAGAAATGTATAAAGGACAAACAGAGCAGATTCTCCATGTCTAGCATTTCGCTCTACTGTTCAAAAGCATCCGTGCATCAATAAAGCAAAAACAAAACAACACGTGTAGATCCAACACATTCAGGTCAGTAGAAACAAACCAAAACATTTTCCCCCTCACAAAATTGCAACAAAAAACACCCATCCCCCCCGACACCCCCTTACCATTTTGCAAACAAAACAGAAAAACAAAACAAAACAGAACAAAATAAAGTGAAGACTTCAACACTTGGGGCAGTTTAGAAGGAAGCTTTCACCATTTTATAGCATTTTTTTTTTTTTTTTTTTTTTTTTTTTTTTTTAGGCAGCAACACTGGCCTTGGCAAAAAAAAAAAAAAAAAAAAAAGTCTTTTTCTTTTGTGTGTGTTTTTCCTTTCAGCGAGTGCATAACATTTACAAAAATACACACCAGCAGCAGTCGTTGCTAAGGGCTATTAATTCTGTGCCTAGGCAAACATTCTGCCACCAAATAAATGCTAACGATATGATGCAAATGATCCAACCAATATTATACTGCTTAACACAAACCAGCTTATCCTTCAAATGAAGAAGTTACATACCTTTGTTTCAAAATATAGAAACATACGACGAAAATAATGTCTATACATAAGACTAACTTTTTGCAGTTTTGTTATATTCACAATTCTACACCTTGGGGGTGAGGGGAGGGAGGGTCGAGTTGGGTTGGGGGAGGGGCCCTCAGGATTGGAGAGGAGCTGGTCTAGGGCAAAGGAGGTGGCTGCCCAGTGGTTCAAGGGTCTCTCTCCTTTTTCACTTTAACATCCCCAGCTAAGATAGTCGCGATTTCGCCCTGCATGAAGGCCCAAGGTACATTCGACCCGACTAGGGGGCATTTCTCTCCGCTGGGGCAATACACCTCGCCGGTGGCCCCCTGGGCCTTGATACTCTCTCTAGAGCAAGGGAAGCAAAATTTGTGGCTGGGGACGGACGGGCACTGAACGAAATGCGTGTCCTCCAAACGTTCGTGGCAAATGGTGCAGCAGAGGGGTCCGCTGTTGGCCATGGGGGAATCCGGAATGTTTTGGGGGTGCACTTGGTCCATGCCCGGGTGGGCGCTAGGCGGCGGGGGCGCCACCTGTAAATTCAGGTCCCCGTTACGTGATGCCAAGCGGCGCTGCCCCGGCACGGAGGCCGGCGAGACTGGGCTGCTGCTGTTGCGCCGCGCGGACGCAGTGGTAGAGTGCACGGAACTGCCATCCTTGGGCGAGTGCGCTGTGCCCAGAGTATCTGCCACCGACATGAGGGCGGCCATGGGGGACGGACCGTTCTGGGGGGCTGATTCAGGTGGGGTGGTCCGGTTGGAATGGGGTCCCAGAGGTGGGGGCGGCGGAGGCGGACCCCCTGCCGCGTGCCCCGGCGCCGCGAAGCCCCCGGCGGACATGGTAAGCTTCAGCGCCTCGTTCTGGTTCGCCATCCACTGCTGCCTCTGCTGTTCCTCGCCCAGCTTCAGCGCGCCCTCGGCTGAGTCAGGAGGCTCCGGAGAGGCCTTTCTCTTGCGCAGGCTGGCGGCTGCGCCCCGGCCCGACGGCGCGGCAGGCGGCAGGGCCCCGGTCCCCGGGGGTGCGCTGGGGGCGCGGCTCAGACTCACCAGCGCAGTGGGCAGCATGGGACAGCTGGCGTCCAGGTAGGGCTGGGGCAGCATGTCGGCGCCGGGCACGCCCTCCTTGAAGAAGCGCACGGCCTCAGGGAGCAGGTCTCCAAGCAGGCGCCAGTCCCCGGAGCCATGCTTCTTTTCGTACTCCAGGTACTTGAAACCCGAGGACAGGCCCCGGCCGAAGTCCTTCATGCAGTCCTGATACATCTGCTTGGCCACACCAGACGCACTGGAGTACACGTTGCCCGAGCCCGTGGGGTACTCAATGAACAGCTTCAATTCGTAGTCCATGCCGGGCTTGGACACGGCGTCGAAGGCGAAAACGCGGCCCAGCAGCGAGTGGTCCTTCTTGAAGCGAACCTCGTAGGGCGTGCAGCCTGCCAGCGTGAGCAGCGTGTCGCGGACCATCTTGGGCTTGTTGGCCCACTCCTCGGCGCGGTTGCGCAGGCTTTCGCTCAGCTCGGCCAGGGCCTCGGCGTTGCGCTGCTTCTCCTTCAACTCGCGCTCCTGGTCTGTGCTCGACACGGAGCCGGGCCTCTTGCCACCAGCACCCACGCCCACCTCTGCCACCGACGAAGAGGTCGAAGACGACGCGGAGGACGATGTGGCCGATACACCCGGGGTACCCCCGAGACAAGCGGGGCCCCCAGGAGCCCCTGGGGGAGCAGGCGTCGGGGGCCCACGGCTGCCCAGGGCGTGGGGAGGGGGTGGGGGGAGTACCGCAGCGCTGGCTGGGCCGTTAAGCAGCGTCTGCGGCAGCAGGTTGGGGGGCACGGTGAGCTGGGGGCCTCCGCCACCCCCCGGGTTGGGCAGCCCCGTCACCAGCCCACCGTGCGTCCCACGCCGAGACGCCACCGACGCCGCCGCTGAAGACGAATTGGGGCTCTGGCGGTTCAGCTCTGGGGGTCCCTCCTCTGGTGTTGGTTTGGGGAAGCCGTTTGGGCCCCCCAGGCCGTTGGGCAGTCGCGCAGTGTGGCTGCTGCTTCCCAGGCTCACCGGCGGTGGCGGGTACTCGAAGCGGCTGCGCTGTTCCACCGCAGCGGCGGCGGCGGCGGCAGCGGCGGCGGCAGCGCTTAGGCCGTAGCGCTCCAGGCCAGACGGGGCCGCCAGCACCGCAGGCTTGCTAGAACCATCAACGTGGTTGAGCTGTTGTTGCTGCTGCTGCTGCTGTTGCTGCTGCTGTTGCTGTTGTTGCTGCTGCTGTTGCGCGGCGGCGGCGGCCGCTGCTGCTGCTGCCGCCGCCGCCGCTTCCTTAGCCGACAGGGCCACTGTCTTGACCCCGACGGGCGGCGGCGGCCCGGGGGAGCGGCCGTCCTGGAAGCAGCCGTGCGCCCGCTTCAGCTGGCGCGCTGTCTCGATCACGAACTCGATGCGATCGGCGCCCTCGTAGTTGACGCAACCGCGGCATACGGGTTCCGAGAAGTCCCAGATCATGGCCCAGGGCATGCGGGGCAGGTCGCACAGGTAGCAAGATTGTCTCCGGGACGAGGACACCTGCGCCGCCGACATGATGCCGGCCCTGGGGAAGGTAGGCCCCCGCCCGGGCTGTCTCCGCGGCGCCTTCTCCTCCGGGAGGACTGGCCGGCTGGGGAGGGAGTCCGACTGCGGGGGAGGGAAGAGGGGGGGCGAGAAAGTTCTGCCCCAGGGGCTGGAGGGAACGCGAGTCTCCACCGCCGGCGCAGCGCCTCGCCGTGGGGGCTCCACCGCCCGGGCAGCGGACGGGTTCAGCCCTCTCTTCGCCCCCACCTCCTACTGCGGTTGTCTCGTCGCGAGGGGAGCTCAGGCGCCTTCTTCCTGGTGCTGCAGACTTGGGCTGGAAGCTCCCGGCCCGAGGGGAGGGGGCGAGGGTGCCCGGTGCTGGCCGCCGTTGCCTCTTGGCCCCCTCCCCGGAGTGGCTGGTGCGTGGAAGCTCGAAAGGGGCTGTCTCTTCCTCTCCCCGGGGGCCCCCCTACGAGCTGCGTCCTCTCCCCGACGGGCCCCCTGGGGCGAGGGCTCGAGGGTTCAGTGCCACCCAGTGCCCGGGTCCAATCTTGCTGAAGCCGCTGCTTCCCCGGAGGACCGGGGGAGGGGGTGGCAGCCGAGAAAGGACCTTCTCCCCTCCGCAGCGTCGGCCGTTCTGCTGGCGGCGACTGGGTTTGCACCCCGGAGAGAGCCGCCGCGGCCACTGCTTCCAGGACGCACGAGAGAGCAGAGAAGGAGTGCACGCACGCAGGCTCCCGCCGCCCCCAGGCCTGGCCGGCGCCCGGGCCGCCGCGGCTGGCGGCGCTCACGTTGGCTGCAGGGCGCTCGCGCGGCGCCTCGGCCCGGGTCGCATCCCTTCCCGCTCCTGCTCGCGCTCGCCCGGAATGTGGGGTTGTGATTGTTACTCTACGTTCCGGAGGCGCGTCTCGGCGCTCCTGCTCCGGCTGCGGCTCGCGCTGTCCCCGGCTTGGCCGCGCGGGATGCCGCCCGGGCGGAGCGCTGACGTCACCGCCATGCTCTGCACCAGTTCTTCCCCCTCCCCTTTACACTTCCTATGTGGAGCCCACTTGTTGCTCCGGAAAGGCGCATGCGCGGCAGAACGCCCAGATTCCTCCCAGCCGGCCCCTCCTCCGCGCCTCCGCCCTCCCCTCCCCCCTCGCCGTGTGTGTACAACAGCTGAGGCCCGGCGAGCTAATGCTGGAAGTCCAGAGCTGGGGGTGGAAATTAAACAGACGATGACCTTTCCTTTCCCTGCCCGGCATTCCCAAGTAAAAACGCATTTAAGAACCACTAGCGTCGTTTCCGATCCCTGCTCCCCACCCCACCCCCAAGCCTCGGCAGTGAATTTAAATGTCCTGTTTCAGGATTTTTCACCGTGAATTTCGTATAAGGTATTAACCATTTCATCTGCGATTGAACCTTATCCCCCCCTGGCATGGATGTTACATTCATCGCCACCACTGATGCCGAAGCACCTGCAAAATTAGCTGTTTTCCAGTCTTCCAGAAATTGTCTTTTCTATTTGTTTTTGTGCCCTGATCTAGGAACCCGGGCTTCAACGATGGAGCTAAATGAATTCCGAGTGCGCTACCCTTCCCCCCAGCCGCACTCTAAAAATTTTGGCTGAACGTCTGAAGAAGATACGAGCACCCCGAGGCCTTTAAGGGAAACAGTCAACTGGCTGCGCACAGCTGCAGTTGAGGGCAGGGAGGGCGAGGGGCCGGAGAGGCCAAACAGGTGAGTGCTTTTTCTAGAGTTTGATTTTTAAAAGGTGGGGGCAGCATTTAATAATACTGATATATTTTTGTAAAGCACAGCCGCAGTTTTCAAAGTTCTTTCTCAGGCGCTGTAATCTCACTCCATGTTGCCCCAGAAGGCGGAACAAGGCCGTGATTTTTTTTTTTTTTTTTAAGACGGAGTCTTGCTCTGTCGCCCAGACTGAAGTGCAAAATGGCGCGATCTCGGCTCACTGCAACCTCCGCCTCCCAGGTTCAAGCGATTCTCCTGCCTCAGCCTCCCAAGTCGCTGCGATTACCGGCACCCGCCATCAGGCCCGGCTAATTTTTTGTATTTTTGTAGAGATATGGTTTCGCCATGTTGGCCAGGCTGGTCTTGAACTCCTGACCTCAGGTGATCCTCCCGCCTCGGCCTCCCAAAGTGCTGGGATTACAGGCATGAACCACCACGCCCGGCCAAGGCCGTGATTTCTTCTGCCTTACAAGATCACTGCTCATCAGTATTGCTTATGGCACGATGGATATGTTGGTCATAGCTCTATTTGGGGCATTTCTATTGATTATTCTAATTATCGGGTTTGCTTTTTTTTTTATTTCATGAAAACTGAGATAATCCCAGGGAAGGCTGGAGAAGGGAAAGCAATATAATGGGATTTCGAGTTCTGAAGTCTGGCCCACCAGATTGAAATTTTCTCTCCATCACTAACTGGCTTTCCACCCTCAAGCTAGTTACTCACAAAATCTCTCTTTTCCATGGAAAAGAGAATGGAATGATAGCTCCCAGCTTATTAGGGTTGTTTGAGATTTCAACTTAGGTTTTTTGTTTTTTTGAGATAGGATCTTGTTCTGTTGCCCTGTTGCCCAGGCTGGAGTGCAGTGGCACACTCGCGGCTGGCCGCAGCCTGACCTCCCAGGCTCAAGCAATCCTCCCACCTCAGCCTCCCTAGTAGCTGGGACTATAGGCTTGTGCCCTTACACCTGGCTAATTTTTTTGTATTTTTGGAAAGGGATGGGGTTTTGCCATGTTGCCCAGGCTGGTCTCAAACTCCTGGGCCCAAGTGATGCACCCACCTTGGCCTCCCAAAGTGTTGGGATTACAGGCATGAGCCACCTCACCCGGCCTCAATTTGTTTCTTATCATAATAAGAGATAACGCTTAAGACTTGCCGTGGGACCCTTAGTAAACTAGTTGGCTTACTTGCATCACCCTTAATATCATCTACATTATTAAGGGGATATTATCTATAGTATTTTGTTGTTGTTTTGAGACAGAGTCCACTCTGTCGCCCAGGCTGGAGTACAGTGACGCAATCTCAGCTCACTGCAACCTCCACCTCCCAGGTTCAACCGATTCTCCTGCCTCAGTCTCCCGAGTACTTGGGGATACAGGCGTCCGCAACCACACCCAGCTCATTTTTGTATTTTTAGTAGAGACGGACTTTCGCCATGTTGGTCAGGCTGGTCTCGAACTCCTGACCTCAGGTGATCCTCCCGCCTCAGCCTCCCAAAGTGCTGGGATTACAGGCATGACCCACCGTGCCCGGCCTATTATAGTATTAAACCCTTAAATATTATCTACAGGGTAGATTGTTTTACCTCCGTTTTACAAACCAGGAAAGTAAAGAGGCTATATAACTTGCCTACAGCCATTAGTGATGGAGCTGGGATTTGAATCCAGTAAATCTGATTTGAGGTGTCTTTGACAAGCTCAGGCTCACAGAGGTGGTTTGGGGTGCTCAAAATTCCCATCAGCCCCAGTTGATTTGGTGTTACATACAATCTTACGTAAGTACTACGCCAATACACCTTCATAACCAACCCCCAGCCTCCCCTTCCAAGCACATTTGTACCACTGAGTTCTATATACAGAAGTTGTAGATCTGCCACTACCAGACTGTAACTTAAATACACCATACAGAATGGAGAGCAGTGTTGGACTCACAGTGTTAGTTATTATTAGTATTGATACTAGTGTTGGTACTATTGCTGGTTGACATGTGACAGTACTTAGTAAACTGCATAAAACGTGAGGATCACTATTCTTACCACTCTTATTACTAGTAATTGCAATAGAATTCAGTGGAAGCAACAAGAGATACTTATTTTTATTTTGACACTTGACTTCCAGAGCCTATTCCCCTATCCAACACTCCCCAGAGCCCCAATCTCCCGCTCATTCTGGGGCCCCGAAGTGCAAAGGAAAGGCGAGTTTTTAAGGACAGAAAAGGAGGAGGAGGAGCCCTAGGGAGCCCCTCTTTCATCTCAAAGCAGCCAGATTTCTGTTTTTGCAAAACAGTGAGCTCACTGTGCACTCCAGAGCAATAATAAACTTCCTCTGGGCTGCTGGCACTTTGCAGTGATTCCTCTGCAAAGAGCTGCTTGGGGAGCATTGCCTCACTCTCCTAGACTTCAGCCCTCCCCACACTACAGCTACCCTGGAGAGAGTCAAAACATAGGGGTGGGAAATGGTTTGACATCCCCGCCAGCCTGGGGCTCCTTAGCTTTGGCTTGGCTGGGTGACCCATTTCTTTACATTAATATTTATTCAGCCCTTCCCTTTATTAAACCAAAAATATTGGGGAAATAGCAACTTAGCCACAACCCTCCATCCAGGCTGCTAGAGAAAGCAAGTTGGATTCTATGTCATGGTGTTATGTTTGGTATGCACACACATATGTCTCCATCTCCCTGTCTGTCTCTGTCTTCACTGTTACTAAAGGAGATATATATACACACATACATGCCGGGGTGCCTTCAGACACACTGAGTTAGAAATCAATGTGTATTTAAACAGACTTCCATTACAGACTCATAATCCTTTCATTTATAAAACACAGCTCTCTCCAAACCGCTCCCCCCACCAAAAAAAAGAATCACCATCATTTGTGGTATCTCTTGTTGCCTGAGATGGCCGTTTGGGGATGTGTGAGAGACGGCGAGAGGCTAGAACTCCAATGTTCTGGAGGTGGGTTTTCTCCCTGAGGAAGAGTCCCGTGCAACAAAACTATGACAACGGTGGAAAGGAACTGGAAAGGATTTGGGAGGGGGGTGGTGGAGGTGGAGGAGCCTCAACGTAAACTGCCAGGTGCAGAGACTCACAGAACTCTGTCCATGGGGTCTGGGAGACAAGCAGAGACTAGCAGAGCCGGGCGCCAAACGGCGGCATCATCTTCCCAAAGTTCCTTCCTACTGTCGCTTTCCCCACCCAGCCTGCCATCTGGGCTGGCATCCTCAGAGAACCCTGCTCTAAACTGGAGCAAAAGGTCAGCTTTCCACCTGGCCTTGCCGGAGCACCATAGCCCAAGGTTACTAGTGGTGAGAAGGTCGCCAGGCGCGCACTTCGAAGCTCCTTGCAGTCTCTCTCCTGCCCCCGCCGTTTTGTGGCAAAGACGGGGCGCGAGTGTGTGTGCGTTGCGGAGGGAAGGGGGGGGCTCTTGGCCTGGCAGCCCTGCAGTCAGCTGGCTCAACCTTCGAGGAGGCCCGGGCTGAACCTCTCGTCACCCTGCTGCAACGCGCGCCGCCAAGCGCTCCAGCGAGAGAAAGGCCTTTTTTGGTAACAGCTCCGCGATAAGCGGGACCCACTTCTCTGGCCTGCGAGATCCGCCTTGGAGAAGATGAAAACAAACGTCTGCGTTGGGCCCTCCTCTGGCCTTTCGATGGCCCCTGATCGCCGAGCGCCAGGAACCCCAGAGGCGCAGTTTGAGCCCTGGGCCTGTAGAGACGCGCAAAGAGGCTGGGGAGGGTGGGGGAAGGGAGACAGCAAGATAATTTACAGATTTACTCCCAGGCCCATTCCGTGGCGGAAGTATTTGCCTTTCCCTAAGGGAGTAATCCCGGTATTTGAAAAAAAAAAAAAAAAAAAGTATTAACTTAGGCCAGGGCGTAGGGTTACGCAAGAGCCACTCGAGCATGAAATCCCAGGAACGACGTGATTCGCTGAGAAGCCCCGGAGGAGGAAAGCCTGCACCGCCTGCCAGGACCTGCCCAGCCTGGGGTGCGCGGGCAGCCGGGCTCTCCGTGCAAAATCGGGTGGAAGGAAAAGGAGGGCGGGTGTAGTGTTTGGTGCAGGCACAGTGGCCACAGCGAGCGATGGATCTCTGACTGATTTCTTCCTGGAGGGGCGGGGAGCAGGGAGGAGAGGGGAAGAAAGGCGGGGGGAGTCGCGTCTGGTTCCTGCCTCCTCCCCGCTTCCTCTTTTTGCCCGCGTGCCAGGATGGGGGAGCCCAGCGCTGTCCTCAGCAAAAGCTGGTGTGGTTTTTTTAGGTCCAAAAATAAAGGAACCCTGGAATGAGCCGCCCAGGGACCAGGCCTAGGGGAAAAAAAAGAGGGAAGAGCCAGACAAGGGTGCTATTCACTGACCTGGTTGGGTTAAAACAAATACCCACACCCCAAAAAGGGGGGTTGGAGAGGAAGGAAGCCTTGGACGGCAAGAGGGCAGAAAGCTGGCAGGGCGGCCGACCAGGCCACAGGTGCGCATACCCCCGGACCCTCCACCCCACCGGGCGCGCGCCTGGGCCTCAGCAGGGAGTAGGAGTGCCAGCCAGTTCCCACTGGCCCGCACCGACCTGGGGATTTCCACCGTCCGGCTACGGAGACCCGTTGCCGCCGGCGCTTTCCTGCTGGGGCCACCAGAAGGCGGGGCCTCAGAGCGGGAAGACCCTCCCTGCAGCCTCGCCATCCCTCGGTCAGGTCTGGTACACGGGGCAACTGTCACTGCTGTGCCTGGTTGGGATGGATGGGCCAGGACCTTCAAATATTTTGGCTTGCGTGAGCTGAGTAGTTCAACCCGAAACTCAGGAGAGAGGGAGGAAGGGAGGGCACTTAGCATTTGGGTACATATTTACATTACGTTGTTTAAGTCGGACTTGGCTGACCCTAAACAGCTGTGTGAACTTGAGCAAATCACTTGAATTTCGGTTTCTTCATCCGTAAAATGGGAAAAAGTTACACTGCTTCCTTTGCCTGCCTCGTTGATCTGTGTGGAAGACAATATAATGTGCTAAATAAAATGTAAGAAATTATTAACAATACAATGACCAACATTTGTCTAGGGCTCCGAAGAGCATTCCCAGACATTATTTCACCAATCCCTACATCAACCCTGTGAAGTAGGTGTTACTTTCATCAACCTCCTGTATAGGTGAGGAAAGCCAAGTCCAGAATTACTCGGAAACCAGGTTCCCTGGCTGTAAAACTGGCATTTCTTCTTTCACCCCGCCTGTTGCTATAGCTTTTTGAGGGTCTCAAATGCTCCTCAGAAACTGCAAGAAATTAAAACCTCTCTCCCCATAGGAGTTTACAGGTTCATGTCCCAGTAGATGCAAGGTTATACATAAATTAGCACAGGTTATTTTGGAGTTAAAATCACTATCCAGCTTTGAAGCAAAATTGAGTAGTTATGCTTTCCCGGCATCCTGTAAGACCATTCTCTTTCTTCCTGCCTTTTTTTCTTTTTCTTTTTTTTTTTTTTTTGGAGAGAGTCTCACTTCAGTTGCCCAGGCTGAGTGCAGTGGTGCCATCTCAGCCCACTGCAGCCTCAACCTCCCTGGTTCGGATGATTCTCCCACCTCAGCCTCCCAAGTAGATGGGACTACAGGTGCGTGCCACCACGCCTAGCTCTTTTTTTTTTTTTTTTTAATTTTTAGTATTAAAAAAAAAAGAGATGGGGTTTTGCCATGTTGCCCAGGCTGGTCTCAAACTCCTGGACTCAAGCAATCCACCTGCTTGGGCCTCCCAAAGTGCTAAGATTACAGGTGTGAGCAACTGTGCTCAGCCCCTGCCAAAACAAAAACAAAAACAAAAACACGTTATTTATTTATTTTGAGACAGGGTCTCACTCTGTCACCCATGCTGGAGTGCAGTGGTATGATCTCTCACCTCAGCCTCCGGAGTAGCTGGGACTACAGGCATGCACCACCCCATACCTAGCTTAGTTTTTTATTTTTTGTAGACACGGGGATCTCACTATGTTGCCCAGGCCTGTCTCTTCTGGGCTCAGGCAGTTCTCCCACCTCAGCCTCCCAAAGTACAGGGATTACCACCGCATCTGGTCTCTTCCTGCCTTTTCTATACCCCGGTCCTTGGCAGAGGTGATGGAGGAAAATCTGAAGTTCTAGAACTCACTGAAGCATTTAGGAATTTACAGAGATACCTTACCAAGGACAGCAGCATTTTAATTGTGCACTCTTGAAAAAGACCCCAGGCTGAACAATAAACAAGGAGGAAAATGAAGAGAGTGCATTTTGGAGCCTCTTCTCATACCCAAAAGTCATACCACACAAGTAACGTGTGCCACCTTATACGGGTCACACCAGCTGTATAGACACTCACCCAACATGTACTGTCCTGTCCTTAGGCTAGGGGCCACTTGATTGTGGCCGTCTACAGTCCTCAAAGCACTTCTGGCCACCAGGTGCAGTGCAGTTGTGCACACCTGTAGTGCCAGCTTCTTGGGAGGCTGAGGTGGGAGGATCACTTGAGCCCAGGAGTAGTTCGAGACTGCAGTGAACTATGATCACACCACTGCATTCCACTATTCCACCCTGGCTGACAGAGCAAGACGTTTTTTTTTTGAGATGGAGTCTCACCCCACGCCCAGGCTGGAGTGCAGTGGCATGATCTCGGCTCACTGCAACCTCCACCTCCTGGGTTCAAGCGATTCTCCTGTCTCAGCCTCCCAAGTAGCTGGGATTACAGGTGCTTGCCACCATGCCTGGCTAATTTTTGTATATATTGTTTCATGGGGTTTCACCCTGTTGGCCAGGCTGGTCTTGAACTCCAGACCTCAGGTGATCTACCTCAGCCTCCCAAAGTGTTGAGATTACAGGTGTGAGCCACCACACCCAGCCTTCATCTCTTAAGAGAAAAAAAAAAAAAAAAGCACTTCTAGCCAAGGGTAGGTGTATAGCCCTGACATCAAATCTGGCCTAGGCATCACTGGAGCAAGAAAGCCAGGAAACAAAGTGACCCCTCCAACACATCTAGAGGACCACCAGATTTTAACCTGAACTGCCCTCTCTGGCCGTACACGGAAGAGTAAGCTTGATAGGTCCCTGGTGTGAAACTATTCTCACTACTTACATTTTGTTTCCAAGCTGAAACTTGGCTACCAGATGGCCTGGTGGGTTTCTGTTCCCCAGCTCCTTAACCAGTGCCCTTCCATTTACCATTCATTCAGTTATTCAACTGTTTATTTAGGGAGCACTTTCTATCTCAGTGCTGGATGAACCAAGCCAGACCGGCTGTAGCCCAGAATCTAGAAGCTTCCATTTCCTCCTAGGTGTCCTACTTTCCTGATGCAATAGCCCAAAAGTCATAAGAGGCAGAGCTTGTTCAGTACTCCCACCAGCCACATGACTGACTTAGAGCAATCTATTTATTCTCTCTGGGACTCCATTTCTTCACCTGTCAAAGGTTGATATTAAAACCTGTTCTCCCTACTTCAGGGGTTTGCTATGAAATTCTGTATGTTAATGCCTAGGGCTGTAGAAAGGCGAGACACTGTGACAAATCTTTTTTCCAGCGCTAAGCCCTTCGAGGTAAAATGGGTGGAAAGCCAGGCCTGCCGCTAAGCTCTGTCCACTCTCTTCATCTTGCCCTTGGAGGGCCTCCTCCTAGGGGGCCACTCTAGCATGTCCGTGTCCTTCTGGGCTGGCAGACAAACAAGCAATGACAGGCTCTAGGCCTAAGAGCTGGAGAAAGACAATAGCAAGGTTAGGCTGTTTTTTTCTCATCTCTCCTAGAGAGACAAGGATATCCCCTCTCCAAATCCCTGGTGATGGCAGTGAAGCTCGGAGCAGCTGGATTTATTTAGGGCTTTTACTTTTTTTTTTGTTTTGGCCAATTTGGAAAGAAAAGAGGCAATGACCTCTTCTTTAAAAAACAAAACTAGGCAGGAAGTGTACTGGGCCTGAGTGGCAGGGACTAAGGGTGTAATTACAGGTTTTTGTTCAGCATTTTCAAGTAATTAAATCCAAAGGAAAGCGAGCCTAGCTGAGGCTTCTTGGATGCAGGGCAGACAAGAGCTGTGTGTATGTGTGTGTTTTGTGTGTGTTGGGATGGGGAGGAGAGGCAGGAGGTGAGAAATGGATTTGCTTTTCAGGCTGAGAAGAAGCGGGCTTCTCGCCTTTATTAATATTTTTACATTGCGTTTTCCAAAAGGTAGCCGATTATTCATCTTTTATTCGGTGCCACTGCCCTCTCCTTAGTGACATTTTCAGCGTGCATAGCTTTCTAGGCACTGATTTTCCTTTCACGCCAACTCTCCCCCTCCCCACTTTTTCATATTCCCGCTTTCTGCCTGGTTGCCCACACAATAAACCCACTGCAAAATCCACAGCCAGCTCTCTTGCCTACAGCTTCCATTCCAGCGACCTCCGACGCTGAACAATAGTCTCTCCTTTTGTTTTAAACATCTTCTGGCTTTCCTTGTTCCGCTTTAAAATACTTCTTACCACCACCATCCCTACCCAGCCTCCCCCGTGGTTGCCTCGGTTTCCTTTTCGGACAAGCAGTCTGTGCACAAGCACACCTGGTTTGCAACGCCCAGAGCGTTTGAAATGGGTTCAAAGCCTAGGGATGCGCGGTCTCCTCTCTCCTCCCCTCCTCTTCCTTCCCCTCTCCCTGGGCCCTTGGTGTCCCTCCGACGTTCCCTGGACGTTGTGAAGTGACAAGCAAGAAAGCATATACTGTCTGCTCACATTTTTAAGGGCAGGAAACCTGACCCACCCCCAGACCACGCGCCCCAAGGAGGGGCACTTGCATTTTCCGGCGGGTGGGGGGGCGGCCTCTACTAGGGTTAGCTGGGGCCGGCCTGGAGGTTGCCCCCTCCTTTTCCTCCTTCTCCTACCCCCACTCCACATCATGCCCGCAGATTACCGCCCCCACATCCCCCGCCAGTCCCCTTCACCTACTCTTCCCAAGAACAGATTGTTTATCAGAACGGGCAGCCAAGAAACCTACTCCTGTTTCTGGCCTCTGCCAGAGATTAATCACACTTGGGAATGGCACAAAACTTGACTGTGCTGGGAAGGGGTGAGGCGTAGGGGGTAGGGAGATGGGGAGATGTGGGGTGGGGGGGGGTAGTTCAAAGGAAAGACCAATAAATTTGACAAGGTGACCAAATCGGGGTTACCGCTGCCTCTCCCCTCCTTTATTTTAGGAAGTCAGTGTAGAAGACGGAATTCTACTTCATTCCCACTCCCTCTACCCCCACCCCCAATTACCTTCCTTCTCTAGGTCTTCATGTTTGATGCTTTAATAGTACTGACTAGCTTTTAATTCTGATTAACATTCTCAGCTGGTGCGCGTGTGTGTGTGTGTGTGCGCGCGCGCGCGTGTGTGTGTGCGCGCGTTGGGGCCTGGCAAAACACACTCAAACCGGACTGCCTGACAAATCCCCGCTTTTCATCCTTCTCTTTGAAATGACATCAAGATGGACTTGTGGGGGGGAGGGATGAAGAGAGGAGGCACGGAAAAAAGAGAGGGAGGGGGAAGTAATTTATGTGCTTTTCTAAGGCAGCTAGTAAAATTCCTAAGGGAGAACAAATGCCAAAATTGACTGTCTTGGTGTATTTTAGACCGGATCGCCAGGGTGAATCATGTCAGGGCTTTGCAGTGAACCAGCAGCCTGGGAGCTGAAGACAGGGACACGAAACATCCCTGTGGCTGGGAGGTGCCCTTCTGAAGGAGGCAGGAGATGGGTATTTGCTCTCACCAGGCTCCTCTCCATCAGGATTTTTTTTTTCTAATTCATTGCAAGATGGAGTTTTTTAAAAAAAATTGGCACTGATAAAGAAAAGCCAGGGATAGAAAACTCCCCATAAAACATGGCCCCCCAAGGGAAGTGCAAAACCCATTTGATGCAAAATATAGATATCTTCACCCTGGATTTTTTTCCCCTTTGCTTTACAACTCTGCAGACATCAGGTTAGCAAAAGGTAATAAATAGTCCTTGCACAGCAGGGTCTGGACTAGTGAAAACAGTTTACTGAAATTAATGGGCCTCGCTTGAACCAAAACCTCCACTTTGGAATTAATGCCAGACATAGTTTTCCTGAACTCTATCCAACCGCCTAAGCGGCAGACAATTTTCATTCTATTTGTGCTGGAAAATAAAGCCCAAGCCCTTGATCTCAGTGTAGATTTTCATTAAAAAAAAAAAAAAAAAAAACAGTACAGTGAATACTATGCCAATTTCCACTTTCTGCCCATAGAAGCCCTTGTGCTCTGGGCTGTGCGTGATGGTCAGAAGTTATCTGGTAAACTTTGCATTGAAAACCATCTCCGAACTCCCTCCCCATCTGTGGCCTCAGAGCTTTCACCATGACATCTGAGAGATTCAAGGAAAGCTCCAGAAACAGGCTTAGCTCTCAATAACAACCCTCTTCCCTACAGATCTTAGAAAGGCTGGATCTGAACAACGCTGCCTGCAAGACCTCCATTCCCACCCTAAATAAAGCGCCAAACCATCCAACCGAAACCCACCCCTCCTCCCCCAGTACTCAGGGTGTCTACAGCTCTGAGGCTCCCTTTATTTTTATTTTTATTAATGTATTTTTAAGGCTGAAAGGCACACACACCACACGCATTCACACCCAGTGGTTATGGGGTTTTGGCAGGTACGCGGAGACCCGGTGCCCCAGCTGTCAGTGTCTGATCCCAACCCCTCCTCCCTCTCCCTCCGTTATTTATTAATAAAAGCCTGGTCGTGGGCAGCCGGCGTTCTGGTTTTCATTGTACAGTCTGCACTGGTGACACAGGACATGTGGAAAATTTTGAGAGCACTGCGGTGAATAGTGTGGAGGGGGAGCGTGAGCAGGGGGAGGGGACGGGAGGGAGGGGAGCGAGTTACTTTTTAGCTTCCGCTAAGTACTTGGCGGCTCGCCAGGCCCGGAGGATTCTGGGAAGCGAAAACCTCCCAGTATAAACTGCCAGCTTTAAGCAGCCCTGACAGTTCTGCTCCTTCCAAACTTGGCAGCCGTTCAAAGTGCTCTTTCATTTGAAATGCTGGAAGCCTGCCATGTGCAATGCAGATTTGCTGTGCCTGTGCGCAGAAGGAACTGATAAATGCCGTTGCAGTTGCCATGGGGACAGGAGGCTATCAGAATGGCCTTGTGATCCGCAGCCTCTCTGCGCGGCAGGCTCTCGTTCTCCCCCTCCCGCCCCTCCTCCCTCTAGTCAGTGAGATGGTGAAATAAATGTTCTGGAAAAAGGTTAACCCTCCCCGCTCTGGTTCCGAGGCTGAGAGGAGGTTAACCTCTAAGCACTTCCATGGCCTTAAGTGCCAGCCCGGAGCACAGGTGTCAGCGCCGTCCTTGGGTGGGTCACCATCCTCCCGCTCTCCTCTTTCACACCACCAGCTTTCTTCCTGCTCCCTGGGGGCTTTCACAAAGCGGTGTTTTTAATAGAGCTTTTCAGCAAGCCCAAGTGTAAGTCTTTGAGTCATCAAAACCCGGATGTAAACACAGCAGCCCTGCATTCTGCACAGTTTGCGTGTATTTTATCTTTTTAATAATATTTAGCTGGCAACTTAAAACTGCAAGGATGCCAGATATTTTAGCCAGCCACTTACATCATGCAGCATCCATCTTGGGGAGAGTGGTGGCGGGTCCTTTCCTTGTTCTCTTGCTCCCTGCCGCCTACCTGAGACCGCAGGAAATCTGGGTCTTTCTGAAGGCATCTTCTTGTGGTGTAGTCCCCTTGGAACCGCGGCCTTTAGAATGAACATGACATCACCTTGGTCAACAACGACAGAGGGTGTGTTTCTGTAGGAGACAAGACACGGGGGGATCCAAGGTGAAACAGATCTATCATTTACGCTGCGCCAATTTCAGGTGTGTGAGGGTGCACAGTCTGGATCATTGGCCCCCCATTTAGCACGAACTGCCGTTTGAAACACAGTCTGATTTAATGTACAGAAACAAAATAGCACATTCAGATTTGGTATATTTTCAGGCCCGTAATGCCAACACTCCGGGTGGCCTGTTTAATGGGGAAAAAATGAAATATTCCACTCCAGCCCAGGCCTATGGAAACCAAAGAGGTTTAGTGATTTATTTACATTGGGGGTAAAAACGGTGAGCAGTATTCCTTCTCGGCTCACTACTTCCTGAAGGTTTCCTGAACCTAAACCTTCGTTAACATCCCAGGAAGGGAACTTATTTTTCCTGTGGCTTTCAATATTTTCTGCTAAATATATTTCAGCACACTGTTTATCTTGGGCTTCAGCTTTCAGACCTTTATGCACTTTTAACACCTTGAGGCTGTTTCGCTGAAAAATGGTGTATGTTAATTAAAGAGGACTTTATGTGGTGGGCATTAAGGCAGGGGGGATTTCTGTTTTGATCTGTCTGTATAATGAGGGGCTTCAGGATGAAACACAAGTCAGAGGCCTGTTAGCTTCGTAAAGCCCTTTTGACAAAGCGGGACCTTGAATGTGGGTCCTTGTATTCAAACCCTTGAAGACCACAGAACGTTGAACTGAACGAAACATTTCTTCCTAAGTGCGTGGTGAACATGGAGGCCAGGAGAGGAGAAAGACTGAAAATGCCCCAAGTTCCTGGGGCTTAGCTGCAATTTCTTTGAACTTGACTGTCTCTGGGTGTCTGCTCATGATTGTCACGGCAGCTCTGGCCAAGGCGATGCACTGTCTCGCTGGAATTTCCTGATTCCAAAGTAGCCCCTTCGAAATAAATAATCAACAAACGCCATCTGCTTCACCTTGCCAGAAGGCACAGAGCTGAAGGGTTAGCTAAAACCTACAATTTTTAGGAGCAGTAGGCCCTTGAGACATTTCAAGATAGGTTTGGGCTTGGAATTAAACTAGAGTTAGAGGCAGAAATCAGGTGATTCAGAAAGCAACCCCCCCTCCCCCCGCCAACTTCCCCAGACAGTCCAGGCAGCTGGGTTTTTGGCTCTCGCAGCTGCTAAGCTTTGGCAAGCCAAAAGCATATTTCGTGGTGGTGATTCCTTTCCCAGGTTGACGGACATGTTTCTGTACTGAGCACAAGGCATGTTTCCTGACTGTGTGTGAATCAGAGGCTGCATTTTTATCCAGGGCTTCTGGTGACAGTTTTAAGCTGGATGAACAAAGCAGACCCTGACATGTCCCTATCATCAATGTCAAGAGATAAAGAATCTATCCTAAATGTTCGCCACCTCTAGCCCAGATGTATTATATTTATTTATTTGTTTGTTTGTTTATTTATTTTTGTTTTGTTTTTTTTGAGGCGGAGTCTTGCTCTGTCGCCCAGGCTGGAGTGCAGTGGGGCAGTCTCAGCTCACTGCAACCTCCGCCTCCCGGATTCAAGCAATTCTCCTGCCTCAGCCTCCTGAGTAGCTGGGATTACAGGCGTGTGCTACCACGCCTGGCTACTTTTTGTATTTTTAGTAGAGACAGGGTTTTGCCATGTTGGCCAGGCTGGTCTCAAACTCCTGATCTCAGGCGATCTGCCCTCCTCAGCTTCTCAAAGTTTCTGGGATTACAGGCGTGAGCCACCATGCCTGGCTATTTTTTTTTCAATCATGCCAAGAGCAGCCACCACCCCACAAGTAATGGATGCCCATGGTCACGTGTCAGATGTTACCCTTCTCTCTCTCAGTGTTTTTGTAGTGTTTGCTTCTTTGTTGGCTTTGGTGAGAAGATTTACAAAAGCCATTTTGGACCCTTGAGTGCCTTCCCAGATCGAGGCAAGCCCCAAGATTCCAAACAGCCTTGACCTCGTCTGTGTCGCCGCATTATAGCAGGGATGATAACCGGAGGGGAGTCCTCGGTGTAGCCCCTCCATACCAGGGCCCGGAGAGCCAGCATCCCAGAAATCCATGGATTAGGAAGCTCTGTCGTGGGCCAGTTCAGGAGCGGCAGGGGGAACAACTCCCTTTTGTTTCGTTGTCTAGCATGTGACCAGAATGCTGCCAGCTAATTTTAACCCCACCAAAGTACTGCTGGAAAAAAAAAAAAAAAAAACTATCTTGCATCTGGAGAGAGAAATGCTGTGGGCTGGATAAAAGCTTTTCAGCCTGTGTTCCTTCCTGTTTCAGTTTCCAAACTTGCATTATCGGTAACCTGAAAAATGATGAGTTTCACCAAATTCCTGGATGTTGTGCAAGAGGACAATGAGTCTATTTTGGGTGGTGTGAGTGTGTCTGGCATAGACACTGGGAACCATTGTTTTCAGGAGGGAGAACGTTTTGGGGTTTCCTGGTGCTTTCCTTATAGGGTCTCAAAGCCCCAAGGGGTACTGCTGGGGGGAGGAACCCTCCATGGCAACCATGGAGGCTGTGCTCTGCAAAAGACCTGGCTGAGAATTGGGTGGTTAGGCCAGTGGGTGGGGGTGAAGGGTGACGTGGCAGTGGTGGCTCCAGAGGTGTTAAAAGGTACTCTGTAGGGAGTGTTTGAGGTAGAACAACTGGAGCAGGAAGAAGTGGGGAGAGAGAGATGCTTTCACTGTAGCTGGGCGGCCTCCTGGGACACAGGGCACCTCTTCTACTAATTCTCCATATCTGCTTTTAGCACCATGCATGAATGGAGGATTATATGGAGTTCCCCACCCTGGATACTGGATTCTCAAAGCATACCTATGGTGGTTCATTGTTGCTGTCTGGCTGGATGGCAGTTGTTGCTAGTGGAAAAGTCCAGAATTGCAAGACCCAGGAAATGAAATGGTTTGGGTGAGACAGCGTGTAGCTAGGCAGGTGCCGCTGACTGTTCTAGAACTAGATAGTAAGGTGGACTGCCGTTAACCTGAGTGTCCACAACGCAGTCTCGGAAGATAAGGTCAACACTGCAGCACTTGCTGCAACCTCAACCAGGAGAGCTTGGTGGCAGTTGTTCTGACAGCTGCAGAGGGCTTCAGCTGCCTAAAAAGCCATTTGCTCAGCCCTGCCCTGTCTGGCCAACTTCTGTGTATTTCAAGGATCCTCATGGGTCTCTGTGGCCCCCTCTTTTCTGAGTCCTCAGGCAGACACCATCTTTGGAAGGGCAGGGAACCCCATCTTCTGCTTCTAACTGGCTGCTATAACCTGCCAGCAGTAGTCAAGATCAGTTGGCAAATCCCTAAATTAAGGTTCTGTTTATTTTGTTGTTCCAAAGGCTTGTTTTGAGCAAGATGTTGTGCTTTAATTAAAAAGATGAGCGATCATGAGTAAGTGAAAATATTTTTGAATCTTCACAAATAGGTTTGAATTTCATTTCTTGCGATTCACAGTAGGGGGTCAGGCTGATCAGCACTTTTATCTGTGAGACCATCTAGAAGGTTTTCTGTAAGTTAACAGCTGACTCTTCTGCACAATAGAATTGTAAAGGGAATCCTATGTCAAGCATTTGTTCCTTGCTGCTTCTCTGTTTACAGATTTTAGCCAGCCTTCAGCTGTCATTAGGACATATTCCTCATTTACCTTTCTAGCCAGAGGATTCCTAAATGTTTCATAATAGCTCCACAGCTGGAATGCAGCTGCTTAGGGTGGAGCAAACATAACTCCCTATAGGTCAGCGGGTGAGGGAGGGCAGGGAATCTTGGAAGGTTGGGAAAGTCCTTCTAAAGCCAGAGCTCAGGAATGAGTGGGGCCTCTGGTGTGAAGACTTTCCAGATGGGGGAAGGAAGGGTTCATTTTCTGCCCTCTGGGTAGATTCCAAAAAATCGCTTTGGGGAGGCCAACTATTTTGAAGTTGCCTCTAAAGAAGACAACACAAATGGTTAAATTGACCTGGAAAAGCCTTTCTTTTTCCTTTCCCTACAATCCAAGTCTGTTCCCTTGCACATTAATCAACAGAATTGTGTGCCCACGATTCTCCCCTCCCTCACCTCTTTTATTATTATTATCTTTGGTTCAGGAAACTTTTGGAAGCTTTCCCAGGCTGGAGCTATAGAATGATTCCAGGAAAATGCATAGGAGTTTCTGAGTTTTTTCTGGAGGGAGCTGAACATGTTCTTCAGAGAGACGAAGCTAGGGGCAACCAGGTCTTGTGCAAGAATGCAGCCACGAAAGAGGGCAGACAGTGCTAAAAAGATCTGTGGGCATCCAAAAGTTCTGAAAGCAAGGTGTGGCTTAGTGAGCCTGCCTGTTCCGCACCCCTTCAGTGTTTTATTATGGCAGCTGCCATGATGTCAGTCCGTGAGCCAAAGCACCCCATCTCAGGGAGATACACTGAGAACAGCTGGGTGCTGGGGTTTGGACTTCATTCTCAAGTTAGCAACACTTGTAGTTTCTGCCAAAAGAATACTCCAAGATATAGATGGAAAAGTGCAGGGAGTCAACACCTACCCAGCAGGCAGGGGCCCCACCTAGACATGGAATGCAATGCACAAAAAAGTGTCCTTGGGCTATTGCTGCCAAGGGTGGTGCCAACCTTCAGCCTGTGCCAGTGCAGATGCTTTTGAGCCCAGAAAACACACACAGAACTACATGCACGCATATATCAGAAACATCTGTCTATATACAAAACCAGAAAGCTACTGGGTAGGTGTGCATAGATGAGGTACAAGAGCAAGGGGGACACGCAGGACCCATCACTGATAGATGTGGATTTTTTTTTTTTTTTTTTAGACAGGGTCTTGCTCTGTCGCCCAGGCTGGAGTGCAGTGGCATGATCTGGCTCACTGCAATCTCCGCCTCCTGGGCTTAAGTGATACTCCTGTTTCAGCTTCCCAAGTAGTTGGGATTACAGGCACATGCCACCATGCCCGGCTAATTTTTGTATTTTTAGTAAAGATGGGGTTTCACCATTGGGCCAGGCTGTTCTCAAACTCCTGACCTCGGGTGATCTGCCCACCTTGGTCTCCCAAAGTACTGGGATTACAGGCGTGAGCTATTGCACCTAGCCAGATGTGACTCTTGAAAGCAAAGGCGGCTTATATTTCCTGGAAATACACTTCATTCAGGTTGGTTCACGGGCAAAGGAGACAGAAGTTGCTCCTTAAGGAGAACGCCCTGGGCGAGGGCAGAGCTGCCAGCCACTCTGCAATGGTAGGGCTGCTGCACCCCCTGTGGCCAGGAGAACCTCGGAAGAAGTGGAACAATCAGAGGCTTGTGGTGATAGAAACTAGAGGACACAGCTCCCAGCTCTCCTCGCCCCGTTAGTTTGAAGACTGTTACCAGCAGCACTGTTGTGGTTCTGGCAGTAAAATCTCCTTCCTTTCTACCCAGGGACATACTGACTCCGGAAAGCATCTTTCCTACAGCAGGTTGGGAAGGTGCTTAACAGCCCAGACTTTAGGATATTAATAGCAATGATGATAGGCAAGGCTGACATTTATTGGGCACCTCTTATGTGTTGGACATTGTGCTGGGTGTTTTAATGCATTATCTCTTCTAATCCACACTTAATGAAGTGGATTCAGTTATCGTCCCCATTTTATAGATGAAGCAACTAAACTCAGAAAGGTTAAATAACGTATCTTAGGACACACAGCTAGTAAGTGGTGGCTGAAGTTTGAACTCAGGGTTGCCTGACTCTAGAGGCCTTATCAGACAGATCTGGGTTTGAATCTTGACTCATGAGACTGTGTGGCCTGTGCCACGTTTCTGCACCTCCAGGCTTCCTCATCTGTTTTCATTGTTAGACACATCAAATATTGGCAATTTCATGTAATTTAGCCTAAACCTGCCTTACAACATTGCTTTAAGGCAGGGTGTGGTGGCTCACGCCTGTAATCCTGGCACTTTGGGAGGCTGAGGAGGGTGGATCACGAGGTCAGGAGTTTGAGACCAGCCTGACCAACATGGTGAAACCCCGTCTCTACTAAAAATACAAAAATTAGCTGGGCATGGTGGCATGCACCTGTAATTTCAGCCTCTCAGGAGGCTGAGGCAGGAGAATCGCCTGAACCCAGGAGGCAGAGGTTGCAGTGAGCCGAGATCGCACCACCGCACTCCAGCCTGGGCGACAGAGCAAGACTTCTGTCTCAAAAAAAAAAAAAAAAAAATTGCTTTAAGAATTAAATAAGATAGTGCATTTAGAATACTTAGCAGAGTGCCCAAAATATAGTAAGTACTCAATGGATGCTATCTTTTATTTTATTTATCATTATTATTATTATTATTTTGAGACAGGTTCTCACTCTGTTTCTCAGGCTGGAGTGCAGTGGTGCAGTCACGGCTCACTGCAGCTTCAACCTCCTGGGCTCAGGTGATTCTCACACCTCAACCTCCTGAGTAAATAGGACTACAGGTGCATGCCACCACACTGGGCTAATTTTTTATACTTTTAGTAGAGACGGGGTTTTGCCATGTTGCCCAGGCTGGTCTTGAACTCCTGGGCTCAAGCGATCCTCCTGCCTCGGCCTCCCAAAGTGCTGGGATTACAGGTCTGAACCACCGTGCCCAGCCGATAGCTTTGTGTTTCTTCAGCATAGATACATTGATCAAGTTAGTCATCATTTTTGTGGATCTTCTCAAACCCTTGGAAAGGCCCATACATCCCTATACAGGTATATTGGCTCCAAGTACAGTTGGGTGTGGCACTGATGTTGGGGAAAATACCTTCTCCTTCTTTCTCTGTGACTTCTCTTAACTTATGCCAGAATCCACATGTCCTGAGCATCAGCATCTGCATCTGAGTCAACAAGTCCTCCTTTCTATGTTGCCCACTCATGTTCAATTAGATTCCTTAGGGTGTTCCAAGTTTTTCTAAATCATTCAAGTATGATCATTTTACTTTCCTGCTTAAAAATCTTCCAAGCCTCGTGCAGTGGCTCACGCCTGTAATCCCAGCATTTTGGGAAGCCAAGGCGGGAGGATCACAGGGTCCAGAGTTCGAGACCAGCCTGGCCAATATGGTGAAACCCTGTCTCTACTAAAAATACAAAAATTAGCCGGGCGTGGTGGTGGGCACCTGTAATCCCAGCTACTTGGGAGGCTGAGGCAGGAGAATCACTTGAACCCAGGAGGCAGAAGTTGCAGTGAGCCGAGATGGCGCCACTGCACTCCAGCTTGGGCGACAGAGCGAGACTCCATCTCAAAAAAATAAAAAATAAAAATAAATAAATAAAAATCTTCCAGGCGCCTTACAGGATCAAGAAAAACTCCTTAGCTTGGAACACAAGGCCTCTGGGAAATTGCCTCCAATTCCTCTTTTTGCCTCTTCCTTCTCCTTAATTTCTAACCACATTAAATTCCTCTTATTCCTTAAACACAATATGAACTTTGAGGCCCCATGCCTTTATGGGGCTCTTTTCTCTACCTACAAAGAATGTTTTCTCCCTCTTGTTTTTTGAGCAAACTTCTATGCATCCTTCAAAACCCAGCTCAGTTTTTGCCTTTCCTGTGAAAATAGTCTCTGGCATTTCCCAGCTCTGTGCTTCAATTGCAATCTGCATTTATCACAAAGAGTTGTAGTTGGCCGGGCGCGGTGGCTCACGCCTGTAATCCTAACACTTTGGGAGGCTGAGGTGGATGGATCACCTGAGGTCAAGAGTTCGAGACCAGCCTGGCCAACATGATGAAACCCCATCTCTACTAAAAATACAAAAATTAGCCGGGCGGGGGGGCGGGCGGCGGGGCGCCTGTAATTCCAGCCACTCGGGAGGCAGAGGCAGGAGAATCGTTTGAACCCTGGGGCGGAGGTTGCAGTGAGCTGAGATCGCACTATTTCACCCCAGCCTGGGAGAAAGAGTGAGACTCTGTCTCAAAAAAAAAAAAAAAAAAAAAAAAAAAAACAGTTGTAGTTATCTGTTCACACTGCCTCACTGGGGACTCACTGAAGTTCAAGGTTGGGTCCATTCTATCCCAAATGCCTCTAGAAGCCCCTAAATAAAGGCTAGTCAAATAAACATGCCTAAATATACATTTTTATGACGTAATTTTATTGTCACCAAAATAATATGGAAGTGTATGTATGTATGTACTATTTATACCCTTCCTGTCCCAGCAAAATCTTGGAGCATTCTACTCAGAAGTAGAGATAGAATAGTGCTTAGTATATCATGCAGTAGAAAGAGTTGGGGCTTTGGAATCAAGTATTTCTGGGTTGAAATCGTAACTTGGTCTCTTACTGTGCCATTAAGTCATTACTTTACCTCAGCCGCAGTTTTCCCACCTGTAAAATGAAGATAACATTCATTACCCATGGGGCAGACACTGTTGATTGCTAAAAAGTAGTCACTCCTGCTTTCTTCCTTAGTGCCCTGAATTTGTTTCAGGAGTCCCACACCCCTCAGTTCCACGTGCCTTGGGGGGAATTCCCAATTAGTCTGAGCTAATCTTAGCATCCCATCCCCCTTGCTAACACTTTGTTTGGGGATGGATCTGTGACCCAGTTCTGGTGAATAAGACATGGGGGCTGGGGGCTTGTTTTAGGAAATATTTTCTCAATCTTTTTTTTTTTTTTTTTTTGAGACGGAGTCTCGCTCTGTCGCCCAGGCTGGAGTGCGGTGGCGTGATCTCTGCTCACTGCAAGCACTGCCTCCTGGGTTCACGTGGTTCTCCTGCCTCAGCCTCCCGAGTAGCTGGGACGACAGGCACCCGCCACCATGCCGGGCTAATTTTTTGTATTTTTAGTAGAGACAGTGTTTCACCATGTTAGCCAGGATGGTCTCGATCTCCTGACCTTGTGATCCGCCCGCCTCGGCCTCCCAAAGTGCTGGGATTACAGGCGTGAGCCACCGCTCCCGGCCGTATTTTCTCAGTCTTAAAACATGAGAGAGAGAGAAACAATTGTCTTTCTTTTTTTTTTTGAGACACAGTCTCTGTCACCCAGGCTGGAGTGCAGTGGCGCGATCTCAGCTCACTGCAACCTCCGCCCCTGGGGCTCAAGTGATTCTTCTGCCTCAGCCTCCCAAGTAACTGGGATTACAGGCGCCTGCCACCATGCCCAGCTAATTTTTGTATTTTTAGTAGAGACAGGGTTTTACCATGTTGGTCAGGCTGGTCTCGAATTCCCAACCTCAGGTAATCCACCTGCCTCGGCCTCCCAAAATGCTGGAATTACAGGCATGAGCCACCGCGCCCAGCCAAACAATTAATTGTCTTTCTGTAGCTGTATGTGTGTCTGCAGTGATGATGGCTGGGGCTACAGCAGCCATCTTGCTATGATGAAGGCAGCCATTCAGAGAACTAAGTCAACACACTAAAGATGATAGAATGGAGGCCGGGTGCGGTGGCTCATGCCTGTAATCCCAGCACTTTGGGAGGCCGAGGTGGGCGGATCACGAGGTCAGGAGATCGAGACCATCCTGGCTATCATGGTGAAACCCCGTCTCTACTAAAAATGCAAAAAATTAGCTGGGCATGGTGGCAGGCGCCTGTAGTCCCAGCTGAGGCTGAGGCAGGAGAATAGCGTGAACCCAGGAGGCAGAGCGTGCAGTGAGTGGAGATCGCACTACTGCACTCCAACCTAGGCAACAGAGCGAGACTCCATCTCAAAAAAAAAAAAAAAAAGAGAGATGATAGAATGGAAGGAAATGTGGAAAGAACATTAGTCTGGTGGCACAGTTCGGCAGCTGGATTACTCTGCCCTGGAGCCACCCACATCTGGACTATTTCCATCAATTCCTTCATTGTTCAATGAGGGACCCCTGGCTCAATCCAGTGGAACCAAGGTTTCTGTGACTTGCAGCCAAAAGCATCCTAACAATCAACTTCGCAGGGTTGCTGTGATGACCAAATAAAATAAAATTGGCCAGGCGAGGTAGCTCATGCCTATAATCCCAGCACTTTGGGAGGCCGAGGCGGGTGGATCACCTGAGGTCGGGAGTTCTAGACCAGCCTGGCCAATATGGTGAAACCCCGTCTCTACTAAAAATATAAAAATTAGCTGGACCTGCTGATGGACACCTGTAATCCCAGCTACTTGGGAGGCTGAGGCAGGAGAGTCACTTGAACCTGGGAGGCAGAGGTTGCAGGGAGCAGAGACCACACCATTGCACTCCAGCCTGGGCAACAAGAGGAAAACTCTGTCTAAAAAAAAAAAAAAAAAAAAAAATTGAAAAAGTGCCTGACAGGATCTGGCACATAGTAGGTTCTCAAAGATTAAAGACTTTCCTGCTGAGATGTTCTGGGGTGAATGCAGGAATGACTGTGAAGAGTGGTCCAGAGAACATGGCAGATGGTAATAAAAGTTAGAGCAGTTCAGAAGTGGGTGGGTGCTAGAATGATGAAGATGACAATGACGATGAAATTCAAACATTATGTTAGTAAATGTCCTAATGGAACTTCTTGGGGCTGTAACAATGGTTCTCCTTTATACTTCTCATGCCTTTTCTTACCCGGGTCAGAATTAGACATTGCATGTACAGGCTTTTCTAATTGTAAGTAGCCATACTTGTACAATCAGGGTGGTCCTTAATTACCCTGGGGTATGGAAGCCCTGCTGCAGGATAAAGGCAAGAGTGTACTTTTTTTTTTTGAGACAGAGTCTCGCTCTGTCACCCAGGCTGGAGTGTAGTGGCACGATCTCTGCTCACTGCAACCTCCACCTCCCAGGCTCAAGCGATTGTTGTGCTTCAGACTCCCAAGTAGCTGGGATTACAGGAGTGTGACACCATGCCTGGCTAATTTTTGTATTTTTAGTAGAGACGGGATTTTGCTATGTTGGCCAGGCTGGTCTCGAACTCCTGGCCTCAAGTGATCCACCCACCTCATCCTCCCAAAGTGCTGGGATTACAGGCATGAGCCACTGCGCCCAGACTTTAGAGTATAATCTGTAGCTCCAGGAGGAGCCAAGATTTGAAAGCAGAACCATCATACCCACACAACGTAAAGCAGGGCCTTTGACTTGCCAAAAGCACACCAAGTCCGTCCTCCCTGAGAGGCCCAGAGAAGCCCAGCAGACCTCTCCAGCTCGGGTGGGGCTGCCTCTGGGGGCTGCCTGGCTTTTGGCCAGCTGACCAGGCCATGGAGTTTTGCTCCCTGCCAGCCCCACAGCCCTTTCGAACCTCATTCCAGGAGAGCTCAGCCACACCAGTGTCTGCCAGACTCATGTCCGTCCAGCTGTGTGGGCGGTCCTGGCATCAGGGGACAGGGCAGGGTTTGTGCAAGGACATTGTGGCACCCACAGCAGGGCGTGGGAGAGGCGGTGGCTCACTTCAGGGACGAGTCAGGAAGGAACGTGGAGGAGATTGGGAGCAGAAGCCACAAACTCAAGGCAGCCTGAGCTGCCTTCTCAAAGGCCGCCTTCACCTTAGAAGCTTGTTTCAGGGTCTCCTTTCCTGCTTGCCCCTCCCCTGTTGAGCTGGGTTCAGCACAGCCCTGCTTCCATGCTCAATTCTTTTTTTTTTTTTTTTGGAGACAGTGTTTCGCTCTTTCGCCCAGGCTGGAGTGAAGTGGTGTGATCTCATCTCACTGCAACCTCTGCCTCCCGGGTTCAAGTGATTCTCCTGCCTCAGCCTCCCAATAGCTGGGACTACAGGCATGCACCACCACGCCTGGCTAATTTTGTAATTTTAGTAGAGATGGGGTTTCACCATGTTGGCCAGGCTGGTCTCAAACTCCCGACCTCAGGTGATCCACCCACCTCAGCCTCCCAAAGTGCTGGGATTACAGGCATAAGCCACTACGCCTGGCCACTGACGCTCAAGCCTGTTCACCAAATCTTTATTGAGAATACTTTATGTAAGATGCCATATTCCTCCTGGCTAATGGTGGGGTGGGGTGAGAGATACGGAGAGGAAGATCAGAGCAGAAAGGACCTCAGAATGGTGTTTAAACTTGTGTGCCTCAGAACTCCAAAGCCCAAGTATTTAAGAAAGAAAAAAAAGTTAAGACTGCTGCAGTTTAATCTAGGGCAGGGATAGGGTCCTGTCCACTCTGCCTCGAGTCAGAGACTCCATGGACAGCATCCAAACAGCCCTGACCCAGACCGGGGGGGGATATAGAAGCCCAGAGAGGTGAAATGACCTCCCTCAGTCACACAGCAAGTTGGAGGCCCAGTCAGGTTCAAAGTCAAGCCCAGTGCCTCGTCCATTGTACTGCCCTACCCCTTGGCACTTGTTTCAGAGATCAGCGGGGAGATGGGGCAAGTCACCCAGGAACAGACAGACACACTTGCTACAGACTAAAGAGAACAAGTAGTTCTAACTCAGGATGGCAAAGGCTCCCCGGAAGAGGGGCAGGGGGCCGGGCCTAGGGCAGCATGGGCAGGATTGCCCATGGCACATGGCAGGGGTGGGGAGAGAGGTGGATGTGAGGAAGGAGGCAATTCCAGGCCTCAGAGAACATGATCTGCTAGCGCCTGAAGAAAGACTGGCAATCCAGAGAGCTGGGTTCCAGCCCTGGCTCTGCCGTGACAAGCCCCTGGGCCAGGGGCCTCCCCTTTGGGCCAGTTTCCTTGCATGTAAAATGGCAAACAGGGTGGGCTAGTTGGACCTACTGTGACATGCTAGGAAGCCTTCTCTCCTCTCACCACCAACACCACCACCCAGGACACCCACCAGTGTGTGCCAGGTGTCTGGAATTGACACCAGGAGGGAGTGTCCCTGGGTGCCCTGTGGCACAGCATGGAGCTGGCAGGCCTGCCCAAGGTGCCTGCCCAGAGCTCTGGAAAACAGTGACAAACCATGAGGAGGCAGGAACTGGAGAAGAACCCGGGCAGGAGCCATTCCTCTTCTGAGAAGTGGTCTTTCCCATCTGGCCCTCTCCAGAAGCTCAGGCCTCTGCCAGGACCTGTTAGGGTCCCACCACCCCAAAGAGACGAGGCCTCAAGGGTAGAGGGGTACGAGTCCCTGAACAGCCCCAAGCCTCAGTATTCTCATTTGTAAAATGGGTAAAAATAGCACTTTAGTACTCTCATTTGTAAAACTGATATCAGTACCTCAGATGATTAAATGAGATAATGTGTGTTAAGGGCCTAGCACAGCGCCTGGTGTAAGAGCCACACGTCCCAGAGGGCTGCCTGCTGGGGAAGACCGCGCAATTTGAAGCCTCCTGACATAAAACAGGCTGGTTGAGGGAGGGCCCTTTCTGTCTAACACACCACTGGTCAGGACAGGAGGATTGCAAAGGGGGCCTGGGGAGGTGAGCCCACTGGAAAACAATGTGTGCGCGCCCCCTGCTGGCTGTGAGCAGAGGTCCCGCCTGTCCGCCGGGGATCTTCAGGTGGTTCGTGTTAGCACCACCTGCTGCTGCCGGGTCAATTGACCCAATATTCACAGAGCACCCCCAGGTGTCAGGTACCCCGCCAGGCTTTGGGAGCGATGCAAAATGAGTGAAAGATAAGCTAGGTTTTTGGAGCCAACTAGTTTTGGTGTCGACCACGCATGGGTTCAAGCCCAGAGACTATCAATATCTGCTTGAATGTTCATTCATTCAACAGAAATGGTTCTGCATCGGGATATAGCAATGAACAAAGGTCCTGACATCGTGGACTTGCAGTAATCTTAGACAGAGAACATAATCCCTCAGAGCTTCAGGTTCTCATCTGTAGCATGGAAGACTTCTCTACTCCTTCCCCTCAAACCAGAGGGTAGAGACCCTGGGTATGGATTTCAAGGTCGCTGTCATTAGTAGGGAGCTAACAGTCACCACCAACAGCCATCTCTTCTCAAAGGAAACCTCATCCCTCTGAGCCTGGGCTGTCATTCATTTGGTTCATTCTGAAGGGACCCTGTCATGCCAATCTCCCCAGGCTCTCCATCTACCAGGAACCCCGGAAGACCCCTGCCCCAAGCCATTCTGCTCCAGGGCAATGATAGAGCCCTAACCTCTAATGAGAGGTCATCAGAGTGGATGTGGGAGGATCGTGCAGTTACCCTGCAACTTTCTCTCCGGGTGACACATGGGTATTTCTCCTTAAATTAATTGGACTGGTTAGCCTCAGTGCCAACCTAGTAGGAACCATTGCCTGTCCGGATTCCTGTTCTCCCCCAGACCACTGGGCAAATCCTTCACAGTTGGTAGGGCTTTAAGGGCTTGAAGAGGATAAGAAATATGTTCTTGATGACTTTTTATTAACATCCAATTTTCTACTCCCCATGGCCTTCATTACACACACACACACACACACACACACACACACACACACACACACACAGAGCAAAGGTGAGGATTGGAAGCCAGTTGATGCTAGAGGAATGCTTTAACACCTGTATCAACACACAACCCAAGTCAGGTCCAGCTTATTCTTTCAAGATGTCCATAGTTGCACCCCATGCTCAGGATATGTATGGGTGTGTGTGCTTTTGTACACACTCATATAGCAAACTTTGAGCTATAGCCAGGTACTAGGGCAATATTAGTAAACAAAATAGACAAACACAAACACAAAATCCTGCCCCACTGGAGCATACATTTGTATGGGGGTGCAGGGGGGAGTCTGGGATAGAAAAGTAAATAAGCAAGTAACATAAACATGATGTTTGAGGGTAATATGTGCTATGCAGAAAACCAAAGCAAAAAAGAGGGTGCCCCAAAATGAGTGGGGGATTTTAAATGGGGTGGTCAGGGAACATCTCATTGAAAAAGTAACATTTAAATAAAGACCAAAAGGAGATGAGAGAGTGAGCTATGAAGCTATTTGGTAGAAGAGGGTTCCAGGCAGAAGAAATGGCAAATTCAAAGATACTGAAGCATGGTCAGAGAGGCTGTCCTAGTGGGAACAAGGAGAGAGGGGATGGGAAGAGGCAGGAGGTGTTGGGCTCTATTATTAATAAATTATGGTCAGGGGTCCCCCAATCTCCTTTTCCAACCAATATAGTTAATTTCATCCCTTTTCTTAAAGTTTTGAAACTAATACCTGTCTTGTAAACAAGCCATGACAAAGCTCTATTTAGAGAAATATGGTGGGGAGAGGCTAATCAGGGTAGATTTCCTGGAGAGGGAGGTTGGCTGACTTCCTCTCTTTTCAGGTGAAGAAACCAAGACTCAGAACAGCCAATAACTTGCCTAAGGTCACAAAGCTAGAAACCGACAGAGAAGGGCTTACATCCATGCTTATCTGGTTTAGAAGCCATTGCTCTTAGTCAGGGTGCTGCCATGGTGACAGGCCATTTCCATTAGAGGAGAATGATGGCTGTTCATCTGAGGACCTGGAACAACATGGTCTGCGTGGCCATCACTCAGTTGGGGCAGAGCATGGGTACGGAATCGTGGCATTGTTTGGCTGAGAATCATAGATTCTCAGTGAAGCACAGGCAAGGTGCCAGGCCCCAGGCATGGGGTTTTAGATGCATGATCTCATTTAACTCTCATTTTACAGATCAGGAAATTGAGGCCTGTCATGCTTCCTGAACTTGTGTGTATCAGAACAAGATCATAACAATTGACTTTCAAAAATTAGTGGCTTAAGGCCAGGCACAGTGGCTCATGCCTATAATCCCAGCACTTTGGGAGGCCGAGGTGGGCGGATCACCTGAGGTCAGGAGTTCAAGGCCAGCCTGGCTAATATGGTGAAACCCCATCTCTACTAAAAATACAAAAATTAGCCAGATGTGGTGGCAGGGCCTATAGTCCCAGCTTCTTGGGGCTGAGGTAGGAAAATCGCTTGAACCTGGGAAGTGGAGGTTGCAGTGAGCCAAGATTGCGCCACTGCACTCTAGCCTGGAAGACAGAGCAAGACTCTTATCTCAAAAAAAAAAAAATAAATAAATAAATAAAATAAATAAGGAAAAAGTAAATAAATTAAAAATTAGTGGCTTAAAACAGCAATTTATTATTTCTCATGATTTTGTGAATCAGGAATTTGGGCAGGGCTTGGCTGGGTGGTTCTTCTGCTCCATGTGGTGTCAGCTGGGGTCACTCAGCTGCATTCAGCTGGCAGCTGGACTGGGAGGGAAGGGCCAAGAAGGTGTCACTTACAGGCCTGGCATCTCAGCGCTCCTCTGCATGGCCTCTCCACATGGTCAGCATGGTGGTTTCAGGTCAACTGGATTAATTACATGGCAGCTGGGAATTATATTTCATCCAAGGGAATGAAAGCAGAAGCTGCCAGACTTAGGGACTAGCCCTGAAGCTGGGACAGTGTCACTTCTACCACTTCTACTGCCCCAAGCAAGACACCAGATCAGCCCAGATTCAATGGCAATGATGTTTTGCAGCCTGGCTGCTCCATCACAGAGCACCCCTTGCTCTGGCTCCCTCTTCTCCCATCCTTTGCCCAATCCAATATAGCAATGGCAATGATGTTTTTATTTGTTTGTTTTGTTTTTTTGAGACACAGATTTGCTTTCTCACCTAGGCTGGAGTGCAGTGGCATGATCTTGGCTCACTGCAACATCCACCTCCTGGGTTCAAGTGATTTTCCTGCCTCAGCCTCCTGAGTAGCTGGGATTACAGGCGCCCACCACCACACACAGCTAATTTTTATAGTTTTAGTAGAGATAGGATTTTACCATGTTGGCCAGGCTGGTCTCAAACTCTTGACCTTAGGTGATCCACCTCCCTCAGCCTCCCAAAGTGCTGGAATTACAGGTGTGAGCCACCACGCCTGGCCTTTATTTTTGTTTTTAATTTAATTTTATTTTTTGTGAGACAGGGTCTCACTCTGTTGTCCAGGCTGGAGTGCAGTGGCACGATGACAGCTCACTGCAGCTTCAATCTCCTGGGCTTACACAATCCTCCTGCCTCAGCCTCCTGAGTAGCTGAGACCACAGGTGTGCTCCATGGCACCAGGCTTATTTATGTATTTATTTATTTAGTAGAGATGGGGTCTCCCTATGTTGCCCAGGCTTTGTTGTTCTTTGACTTGCTTCTTTCACCTATCCATATACCCTGGCAGGGTCAGGAGCAGGGTGAGGCAAGCAGGATCCTCTGTGACCCTGAGAATGGCCTCCTTGCACTCCGTGCCCTTTCTCAGTACACAAAGGTCTGCCTCATTCTTTTTTTTTTTTTGAGACAGAGTCTTGCTCTGTCGCCTAGGCTGGAGTGCAGTGGTGTGATCTCTGCTCACTGCAAGCTCCACCTCCTGGGTTCACACCATTCTCCTGCCTCAGCCTCCTGAGTAGCTGGGAGTACAGGCGCCCACCACCATGCCCGGCTAATTTTTGTATTTTTAGTAGAGACGGGGTTTCACCGTGTTAGCCAGGATGGTCTCGATCTCCTGACCTCATGATCCGCCCGCCTCGGCCTCCCAAAGTGCTGGGATTACAGGCATAAGCCACCGCGCCCGGCCAGCCTCATTCTTTTTAACTCCTGCATAGTATTCTATGGTAGAAATGGAACACCATTAACCATTTCCCTCTTGATGAACCTTTAGGTTGTTTTCAGTTTTTGGCTATTACTAAAATGCTGTCTTGACATCCTTGTAGATGTCTTTTTGTGCATGTAGTAGTTATATAATTTTTACTTCAGCATATATGCATTTTATTTTTTATTATCTTTTATGGAGACAGGGTCTCACTTCCTTGCCCAGGCTGGAGTGCAGTGGTGTGATCATGGCTCACTGCATCCTCCGCCTTCTGGGCTCAAGTGATCCTCCCACCTCAGCCTCACAAGTAGCTGGGACCACAGGCATGCGCCACCATGTCTGGCTAATTTTTTGTAGAGATAGGGTTTCACTCTTTTGCCCTGGCTGATCTCAAACTCCTGGACTCACGTGATCTGCCCACCTCAGCCTCCCAAAGTGTTGGGATTACAGGCGTGAGCCACCATGCCTGGCCAATGATGTTTTTAAATGCTGCTAATAATAATGTACAAAATTTAGAAAATATAGATAAGTAAAAATAGGAAACAAAAACCAGCATATACCACGGCCTAGAGACAATCGGAGGTCCCCTCAATACCTACACTGGAGGAGGAAAGAAGCCCCCTCCCCCGGAGAATCTTCCAGCCATTGCAGGGGTCTGCTGTCATTTGGGCTCTGTTCTGCTGACAGGGTGGAGCCTGTCATCTATCCCGGACAGAATTATTGCCTCAAATTACATGGTTGATTATCAATTACTTGTGTTCGTATGAGAGCATGTGTGCGTGTGTGCATAAGTGTCTTTGCAAATCATTAAGGGTCGTAATTCTGGATTATCATTGATTAACGAGAGGGAGGCCTGGTACCTCCAGCAGCCGGGATGGCAGCCTCGCAATTATGTCCCAGCTGATCAGTAATTGGTGTATCACAAGATGATTTCTCTCTCGGCTGCCTACCCCCAGCCTCTCCTGTCGGCTTCACAATTAGCACCATTGCTCATTCCCTTCCAGCTCAGGCCGAGTGCAGAGGCCTGCTTTCTGGCAAGCGGAAGCCGTGGGGCTGGCTTGAAGACCACCACCCAAATAGAGTGGGGATGGTGGTGTGGGGTCAGTGGCAGAGGCATAATGCGGGGGAGTGGTGCCGGCTTGAACTCTAGCTTCCTGATGTCTGGTGCTGCCTTTGTGTCTTATCCTGCTTCCCAGCAAGCTCAGGCACCATTGACCCACCCTCATTGCATGGATGGGGAAACTGAGACCCGGAGAAGGAATATGGCAAATTAGAAAAAAAATAAAAATCCAAAAGCAATAATTCAAGGCAACATGGCCACACGGGTCCAAGCCCAAAGAGCCCAGGAGGAAGCAGAGCTATAGAAGGAGCTCCCCCGCCATCACTCCTATCCTTGGGAGGCTGTCAGGTCGCCACTGGTTGTGTGAGTTTCAACACAAGCTTTTAGCCTCCAGAGATTGCACATAGATGCACAGAGCTCCCCGGGGTGGGGAGGAAGTGTACTGAGGAATGTGCAGGTGCACTCCCCGCTGGATTATGAAAACGGCTTCCTCATGGTTCTCCCCACTTCCAGACTGGGCCCCCAATTTATCCTCCTGTCCAGCCTGCACAACGAACTCCCTGTTGCTCTCAGTTCAGGTCCTCCCGTGCCCTCTTTTGCCCTAGCCTGGTTGATCCATCATAGATCCCTCCTTGCCCTGGCTCCCTTATCTCCTGTCCTTTGCCCAGTCTGATCCCTCCCCCTAAAGCCCCTGTCCCCTCCTCCCACACTCTTTTGGCTTGGAGTACACACCCTTGGGGGAGGTTTTGATACAGGTGCCCCAACTTGGGCTCCACTCCTGAGAAAGGAATTCTGACCTCCCTAGGAACCAGCAGATACAGAAGCAAAAACTTTAGGGACGGCTTTGGAGGGGTGTGAAAGGATGGAGAAGGCAGGGCTGTTCCAGAAACCTTCCACATAAAAGACTCTCCCGTGGCTGCAAAGCCACCAGGCAGTTTGTTTCTGAGCCTTGCAGCTGCCTTGGCCATTTTCATTTTTATCTACTTAGGTTGGTCAGCGGGTCATGGCAAGCAGGAGACACAATGCTAATGACTCCGGCTCCACGTGGCGACCATTCAGGAAAAAGCTGCAATGTTCTCTCTGCCACATTAATCAGAGAAACACATCAAGAGCTGTTGCGTGGAGACAGCTTTCCTCCCAGTACTCGCCCTGCATACTAATCACCACCCCCTCCTGGCGGTGAGTCAGCTCCAAGCCAGGCCGGTGGTGGTAAGGCCAGAAACACCAGCTCCATCCACATGGGGAGCAGCTGGAGGAGCGGGAGCCAGGCCCTCCACCGCCCAACATGCACTGTGTGTGACCATCATGGAGGCCTGGTAGGTGGGGATGGAGCATTCCGGGAAAGTTAATCCAAACCCAAATCTGGGCTACTTCCTTGTATCTAGATCTTGCCCAGGTCAACCAGAGGAAATGCTCCAGAAGCTGATCCCTAGACAGAGCCTTTGTTTTTTTGTTTTGTTTTGTTTTGTTTTGTTTTGAGACAGACCCTTGCTCTGTCGCCCAGGCTGGAGTGCAGTGGCGCGATCTCAGCTCACTGCAACTTCCGCCTCCTGCATTCATGCAATTCTCCTCCCTCAGCCTCCCGAGTAGCTGGGACTACAGGCATGCACCACCACGCCCAGCTAATTTTTGTATTTTTAGTAGAGACGGGGTTTCTCCATGTTGGCCAGGCTAGTCTCAAACTCCTCACCTCAGGTGATCCACCCGCCTCAGTCTCCCAAAATACTGGGCTTACAGGCGTGATCCACCGCGCCTGGCCCAGGGTCTTATTAAAATAAAGTAAGCGGGGCCTCCGTGCCAGGCACTTTGGTAACAATTAAGCCATCACCTTGGATAGTATTTCACATGTGGTAGGCAGAAAAGGAAGCCCTCTAGACAAATTAGCTCATTTAATCCTCGTACAACCCTATGAACTATTCACAGGTACTAGTAACATTACCATTTTGCAGACAAGAATGGTGACACGTGGAGAGATTAAGTAGCCAATTCAAGGTCACACAGCTAGTAATAACCAACTGGATTTGAACCCAGAGAATCTGGTTCCGGTAGCCATGCTCTCCTAGTGCTCAGGGTTGCCTGAGCTGGTAGTGACCATAGGAAAGCCTCTGAATGTCTTTTGCATGTATTCACTCATTCACTCACTCATTCATTCATTCATACAGCAGTGATTTGTTGAGCACCTACTATGTACAAGGTGCCATACTAGGTACCAGGGAGACAAAGGTATATAAAACAGACATAGGCTTAAGAGGGAGACTGACATCAATTTAACATTTTTATAAATTTATAGTAAATGCAAAATGTGATAAGTGGCATGAAGGAGAAGTATTGGATCCCATGAAAGCACCTAGTATGAGAACCTCATCTGTTTGATGAGGTCAAGGAAGGGTTCCCTGAGGAAGTGACAAATGAAGAAATAGCTTATACCGGTGTTTCTCATAATGTGGCCCCTGGCCTAGCAGCATAAGAATCACCAAGGAATCTGGTTTAAATTTTTTTTTTTTTAGAGACAGGGTCTCACTTTGTTTTCCAGGTTGGAGTGAAGTGGTGCAAACACAGCTCACTGCAACCTCCTGGGCTCAAGTGATCCTCCCACCTCCCAAGTAGTTGGGACTACAGGTGCACACCACCACACCCAGCTAATTTTTTTTTTTTTTTTGAACGAAGTTTCGCTCTTGTTGCCCAGGCTAGAGCACAATGGCATGATCTCGGCTCACTGCAACCTCTGCCTCCCGGGTTCAAGCGATTCTCCTGCCTCAGCCTCCTGAGTAGCTGGGACTACAGGCGCCAGCCACCACACCCGGCTAATTTTTGTATATTTAGTAGAGGCGGGGTTTCACCATGTTGACCTGGCTGGTCTTGAACTTCTGACCTCAGGTGATCCACCCACCTCGGCCTCCCAAAGTGCTGGGATTACTGGTGTGAGCCACCATGCCCGGCCTAATTTTTTTTATTTTTTGTAGAGACAGGTGTTGTCATGTTTTCCAGGCTGGTCTGAAACTCCTGGGCTCAAGCAATTCTCCTGCTTCAGCTTCCCAAAGTGCTGGGATTTTTACAGGTGCGAGCCACTTCAGCAAAGAAATTTGTAAGAAAGGCAAACTCTCAGGCCCCACCCCAGACCTACTGAATCGGGAACTCTGCGGAAGAGGTCCAGAATCCGTGAATGAGCGCACCAGGGGCTTCCAATGCATGTTCGAATTTCAGAACCACTGGTTGCAAGCCTTTGTGTAACAGAGGCCCCGAGGTGGGCAGGCGCAGGCACATTAGAGTACCTGAGCGGGGCCTGCAGGTGGGGCGGGAGTGGGGGTGGGGCTGGACGGTGGTTCACACCAGCCTTGCAGGCATGCTCAGCAGTTCAGCACGCATCATTTCCAGTCACCAGGAGGCCTGGTCAGAGGTTCCTCTGCCCTAAGAACCCTCAAGGAGTAGCAGGTCACCTGTGTGTCCAGGCTGGCCAAGTTACATAAAAGCATGGAGATGACTATGACAAAGGCTTCTGGAGGCCCCTGGTCACCTGATCTTGACCATGTTTTGACTTCCAGGAAGCGCTAGTCAGACAATGAATTCCGTTGCTGGGGAAATGCCTTAGTCCTCAATGCCGAGAAAGGAACCCCAGAGGGAAACTCCTCCTTATCCTCAAGAAGCCTTTGCAAAGGGCCTGTGGGTCCTGTTTCCCCTTGGATCAGTGCTAGCAAGGGACATTATCTGCTCAGCAGAGGGTTGCTAGAGGTGGCTTCTACCCTCCTCAGGAGGCAACCCTGAAACAGACACATTGCATTAAAGACCCTGCACAGCAGAAGGCAGGTACCACCCGCTGAGAGAGCTGGTTGGGTGGAGTCAACGTGAGCTGTTGGAGCTGGGCTCATTGCACAGGAAGGACTGGCTGCCAGTTCTTTGGCTAAGCCTGAACAGGCTGGGTGTGGTCACACCTGCTTGCTGGATGTGTTAGCCCAGAAATACATCAAAATTGGTGACAACCAAACAGCCCCCCAGACTCAGAGTCAAGTGGCATTTATGGGGTACCTACTATGTGCTAGACACCATATGAGGCCCTTTCACAGGTGTTAGCTCTCTGGTAAAGCTCCCAAGTGTGCAGATCAATTGTTAGTTCATGCTTCGTGCATCAGGACTCAGTGGCGAGCAGGACAGACGTGGTATTTTCAGGGGCAACGCAGCGTGGAAAACAAAGAGATATACATGTGCCAGATAAGGAGCTATTGGTTGTTTTAAGGGCCAACTGTGAGGGTTCCCAGTGCTTTGTATCAAGAATGACTTTCTTTTTAAGGGTCTCTTGTAGAGAGAAAGAAATAAAGAGAAACCACAGTTGGCTTGAGAGACTTACATTGGCTTTGCCCACAGTTACTGTTTTTTTTTTTTGTGAGACGGAGTCTCGCTCTGTCGCCCAGGCTGGAATGCAGTGGCACCATCTCGGCTCACTGCAAGCTCTGCCTCCTGGGTTCACGCCATTCTCCTGCCTCAGCCTCCCGAGTAGCTGGGACTACAGGCACCTGCCACTACCCCCAGCTAATTTTTTGTATATTTAGTAGAGACAGAGTTTCACCGTGGTAGCCAGGATGGTCTCGATCTCCTGACCTCGTGATCCACCTGCCTCGGCCTCCCAAAGTGCTGGGATTACAGGCGTGAGCCACTGCATGCGGCCTGCTCACAGTTACTGTTAAACACCACAGTAGAACCTGCCAGTAGCTGAGCACACGCAGGGTGCGAGCCACTAGACAGCATGGTTATCCAGCCACTAGACAGCATGGTTATCCATCTCACTTCCTCCTCTTTCCAGCTGCCCCGCCTCTCCATGGGGTTTTTCACAAGATGATCAGAGACCCAGAGACCCAAAGGAAAGGGAGACAATGGGGATTGGAGGCCATGAACTTTAGGGGAAGGTAGGGAGCAAAAAATAGAGCATATGCAAAGCCCTGTCCCTGTTACTTCCCTCCCCGGTCTCCACCACCACCCAACTGGCATATGAACTTGTTCTTCTCGTATACAGCTCTGAGCAAAGCACCATATGGCAGTTTCATCAGGCCCACGGCCTGGTTTCCATCCAGCCCACTCTAATTTCCTTCCAGCCATGGATCTGCAGAATAACCTATCCTGTGGAAGGAGCTCAGAGGAAGAAAAAGATAACAATAACAGTAAAGATATACAGAGCACAAACCACAGCGGGGAGCTGTTCCAATTATGTGTATGTTTGACGCTTGCAACAGCTCTAGGAATATCGCCGTTAGCATCCCCATTTTATAGATGACAAAACTGGGAGACAGATGTTCCGAGACATTCTCAAGGTCACATGGCTAGTGACGACAGAGCTGGGATGGGAGCCATGTTAACCGTCAGACTTTGCTGATTCGCTGAATCTTGGCTAAAAGATGTTGGCAGGAAGGGCTGAGAGCTTAGAAGAAGGGGTCCTCCCGGTCTGGCTGGGACAGGGTGATGCCAGCAAAAAGGCCTCTAAATCCATAAGCAGGGGAGGGGCGGGGTCAAGGCCTGGCTGACCTGACTCCAGCAAGCAGGGTCTGAGCTCCATAAGTGGAGGTGTCAGGGAAGCATGCAGAGGACTGGGAAGCAAGGAAGACCCCTGGAAGCAGCCCCCGCAGAGGAGGGTCAGGGAGGGCCGGGGGGCCCCCAGGAGCCCCAGGAGCTTGTCCCTCTTTGGGCTTCCTTCCGTGTCTAGGTTCTCTGCTCACCAGGAGTAAAGGGTAAGCATCCTCTCTGAGCCTGCAGAGCAGCAAGCCTGCACTGAGGCATTGTAGGAATGAGTGGCTCCTGGGATGGAAGGACCTGGGTATGGGTCTCAGCTCCATATCTTCGGGTTGTGTGGCCAAGTCACACCCCCGTCACTCCCATGTCTGTGAGCCTCATCTATAGGGCGGTTAAGGAATGTGAATGGGCTGAAGTATCAGGAAACCAGCTGGGATCCTATCTCAGAAGAGGTGTATAGTCCATGATCATGCCCCCAGCCCCCATTCTTCCTTCTAGAACAAGGAAGGAGAAAACAAAGGCTCCCCGGGCAGTGAAGGCTGGGCCCTTGGTAGGCTTGGCAGCCACGCAATCTCTAGAATGGAAGGGCTCCTCCCTCAGAGCACAGCCCTGGAGAGTCAGAGCACAGCCCTGGAGAGTCACAGCTGTTGCCCTGGGTCTAGCAGGACGAGGGAGGCAGTGCCAGGCTAGATAGAGAGTTTGAGGGACTCTAGGTTGGCAGTGGGGACTGTCGTGCCCTGGCTCCTTTAGGATTCACAGGCCAGAGTGGTGGCTGTAGCCTAGTCCTCACTGCCAGAGACCCCACACCACAGTGGAACCTGCACCAGGCACAGAGGCAGGAGGCAGAGCCATGCTTGCCCCTTTCTGCCATCCCTAGGATGCTAGAGGTAGCATCCTCCCAGCATGCTGACAGGTGCGAGAAGAAGGAGCTTTATTTGATGTAGCTACACCCCTGCTTCCCCCTCAGCCTTTGGGCTCCTTCCCACTTATGTCCCCTGCTGTGGGTCCACATGAGAGGCTTCTCACCCCGAGGCTGCCTCTACAGTGTCCACTGGACAACCTGGCCACCGCAGCCCCAGACTCAGATCACAAGGCCAGGATGGGCCTAGGATGCTTTGACCCTTCCAGCGCAGCAGGAGCCTTTTGATGTGGGTCCAGGCAATGTCCAGCTCTCCTGCCCAGGGCTCCTTCTTGGAGAGTAAATGGGAAGGAACTTTGGAGGGAGCTGCTCTCCGTAGGAGATGATAAAAAATGGGAATCTGGGAATTTGGGGAAGGATTTGATGGATGAGGGAGTTAGGTAACAGGCAAAGAAGAAAGGAGGGAAGTTTCTTTTTCTTTTTACACAATTTTTTTTCCCTCCCTGGGGAAAAAAATGTGAGCACAGAGGTAAAGAGAGAAGAAAAGTGAGCCAGGTGCGGTGGCTCACGCTTGTAATCCCGGCACTTTGGGAGGCCGAGGTGGGTGGATAACTTGAGGTCAGGCGTTCAAGACCAGCCTGGCCAACATGGTGAAACCCCGTCTCTACTAAAAATACAAAAATTACCTGGGTGTATTGGTGCATGCCTGTAATCCTAGCTACTCGGGAGGCAGAGGCAGGAGAATCGCTTGAACTCAGGAGGCAGAGGTTGGAATGAGCTGAGATCTCGCCACTGCATTCCAGCCTGGGTGACAGGTGACAAAGCAAGAATCTGTCTCAAAAAAAGAAAGAAAAGTGAAAAATTCCTTTTATTCCATTTCTGGCCAATATCACTGTTTTCCCCAATCATCCCAGACTTCTGGGCATTTACATGCATAATACATGTATGTACCCAGGGGGATGATGTCAAGATCTTTGTTTTGCTTTGATTTTACATGAAGGGGATCATGCTGACCACATTGCTTTGCAACTTTTCCCCCATAACTGTATATCCTGGACATTTTCTCATGTCAACAAAAATAGGACATCCTCTTTTTTTTTTTCTTTTTCTAGAGATGTGGTTTCACTCTGTTGCCCAGGCTAGAGTGCACTAGTGCAATCATAGCTCACTGCACCCTCAAATTCCTGGGCTCAAGCAATCCTCCTGCCTCAGCCTCACGAGTAGCTGGGACTACAGGTGAGCACCACCACACCTGGCTATCCTCATTTTTTGTTTTTAACCTCTACCTAATATTCCATGCGTGCCTGTAACACAGTTGATTCAACCACGCCCCTCTCACTCCCCCTCACTCAGATTCCCAGCTCTAGAGGACATGGGTCAAAAGGTTTTCATGGTAAATGGTGCCTCTGCACAATTCCAGGGGATGCCATCCACACCCAGAATGCAGCAGCCCTGCCTGACGAACAGATAAGGCGGCTCCAGTTTTTACCATACAAACAATTCTGCACCGAGCATGCTCACCCATGTCTCTTTGTGCACATGTGTGAGTGGTTCTCCAGGCATTGATGATTCAGGGTGGAGCTGGAGGGCAGAAGTGCATGCGTCCTACATTTCAGGGACCTTGCCATGGTGTGGGAGGGCAGCCCGGGGTTCCTAAGCCCCTTCAGCCTCTGCTGAACCAGGTTGCCTAGCATACATCCATCATGCGGCTGCCGGCTGGGCCGCTGCTTCCAGGAAATCAATTGCAAAAACCTGCGATTGTCAGTGGCTCAGACACTGGAGGCCATCCAGGGAGTAGATTAAACTGTATGAAAAAATAGTACAGGGCTCAAGACTGCTCGTAATGGAGACCCCTCGGTGACCTTTCTGGAGAAGTTAAAAGAACACAGGCAGACATACTCTCACCCTTGCTCACCCACCTGCTAGCCCGCCTGCCAGGAGCATAGCCCCTCTGCCCTTGGAGGAGCCGTGCCTCATTAGCAGGAAGTGGGAGGCCTGGTCCAGGGCCCAGTCTGCCTGTGCATGGCAAGGAGGCCAGCAGGGGCACCTGCTTCCCTGCAGGGTGGACCCAGGTTGACCATCAGGCCTTAGCTGCTCAAGGTCACTGAGCCCCCCTTTTCCATGCCAGCCCTCTTCTGCTTCCCATGCAGGCACCACTGTAGACCCCTGCTCTGCACCCCCAGGAGGGAGTGGGACTGCTTCAAGGGCAGCCTGGAGGAAAGAGGTGTGATGTGAACACATACAACATGTTCCTTAACCAGGAAGGCGACTGGAGTCTTTACCTGATTTCAAAGCAGCCAAGCCTAGAGGCCCCCACCCCTTGTTCTTTATTATAATTGCCCTTTGATCCCAACCCCCCAATACTTTCCTCTCCAGATCCCCAGCCATGCATACCCCAACTTGGTTCTGCAAAGAATACCCAGCCACAGCTGTGAACTTGGGGAAACACATTCATTTTCTTTCTCTTTTCTTTTTTTTTTTTTTTTTTGAGAGGGAGTCTCACTTTGTTGCCCAGGCTGAGGTACAGTGGCGTGATCTTGACTCACTGCAACCTCCACCTTCCAGGTTCAAGCAATTCTTCTGCCTAAGCCTCCCGAGTAGCTAGGACTACAGGCATGCACCACCACCCCCAGCTAATTTTTGTATTTTTAGTAGAGATGGGGTTTCACCATGCTGGCCAGGCTGGTCTCGAACTCCTGACCTCAGGTGATCCACCCGCCTTGGCCTCCCAAAGTGTTGGAATTACAGGCGTGAGCCACCATGCCTGGCATTTTTTTTTTTTTTTTAAGACAGGATTTTGCTCTATCACTCAGGCTAGAGTGCTGTAGTGCCATCGTAGCTCATTGCAGCCTTGACCGCCTGTGCTCAAGCAATCCTCCTGCCTCAGACTCCCATGTAGCTGGGACCACAGTTGCGCACTACCACACCTGGCTAATTTTTGTATTTTTTGTAAAGACAGGGCGCTTACCATGTTGCCCAGGCTGGTCTCGAACTCCTGGCCTCAAGCAGTCCTCTCACCTTGCCTCCCAAGGTGCTAGGATTATAGGCTTGAGTCACCTCAAGCCTATAGGCCGTGCTGCACGGCCAGCACATTCATTTTCTATACACAACTGTCTCCCAGCTCTTCAGGCCAACTTACCTGATAAAGATAAAAATAATGAAGCTGCCATGGATTGGGCAGTGTGCCAAGTGCTCTGTGTATATTACCTTACTTAGTTTTCACAAACTCTATGAGGTAGGTACCACTATTATTTACAGGTGAGGAAATGGAGGCTCAGAGAGGTTAAGTGAATTGATCCAGGCCACATAGCTGGTAAGCGCCAGAGCCACTAGTGGACGCCAAGTCCAGCCAGCCCCCAGACCCCATGTGCTGAGCCACTGTGCTATACTGACTCCCACTTAATTCCCTCTTCTGGGTTGTCCGAAAGACCAAGTTCAGCTGGCCAACTTTCCAGGGCCATCTCTCATGGCACCTGGAGGCTTGTAGGTTCCCGGAGGACTCTCACACCTCCTTCCTACCCTTCTCCAGATTCTCCAACTCCCTCTTTAGCAGACCCAGCCCCACGCTGGGGCACCCTGCCTTCCTAGGACCTGTCGTAACAGTCACCCACTCTGGCTGCCAGGGCCTGGCCGACCCAGCCTGGGGACCGTGGGACCCCTCTGGGCAGTGCCCCCCTACTTGGGCCCAGGTGGGTATGGATTTCTTTCTTCTGGGCCATTGCACCCGCCAGAAGGCGGGGTGGGAGAGGCAGGCCCACATTTCGGAGGGCCTTGCTGCCCCCATGTGGCACGAGGCTGTAGCGGCTGCAGCCTCCTCTTTCCTCCCTCCTGCCACTGCTCCCGAAGCCAAGGCTCTTGCAGGGTTGAAAAGGAAGAGAAAGAGGAGAAGCAGGAATGTGAGAGAAATAAGGAAGAGGGATGGGCTAGGGAAGAGAGAAGCCCTTCTGCGTTACCTGGAAATGCAGCAAAAACAATAACAAAGACAATGGTAAGAATAAGTTTAAAGGCAGCTGCCACATAGCACTTTTTATAGCTTGTAGACTCTCTCATTTAATCCTGGCACTTACATCAATCTGATTAGTAGCTATTATTAGTTTTATAGGTGATGATCCAAGGCTCAATTATTTGTTCCCCAGCTAGTAGGTGACAGAGCCCAGATTGAATCTGACCCCAGAACCCTAACCACGATATTCTCCTGTCTAGAAGGAGCCAGTTGTCTCCTGCAACCCCCACTGCTCAGCCTCTAGGAGTTCCAGCCACCAGCCACCTGCACCCTCCCTTCCATGTGGCTTTGCCCTCTGTTCTTCTCCTCCCCACTCTCTCTCCAAGGTCCAAGTGGTCAAGGTCATCCCAAGGGTATGCTGGGACCGTGTGTCCTTATTCTGTGCCTTGCTGGTCGCCAACCTTCCCCATCTGCCAAGGACCGATGTCCAGCCCAGGCCCAGGTGCAGGTGCCCAGGTCATTTTTGCCACTGAGTAAAGGGAGACAGAATGACAGGGTAAATTACCGCCACCAGAACACCGTGGAGCCAATAGCATCAATGCAAGTGAAGTATATTTATCTGTTGGCCTGAAAACACGTCCTAGTATATTGTCCCATTAAGCAAAAAGCAGGTTATAAAGCTGTGTACAGTAAGAAATATTTTATAAGTGAAACAAAAGTATTCTCTGTTTCTATGCAGAGAAAAAGGATATTTGCCAAGATGTTGACAGATTATTTTTGCTGTCTTCTCTTGGTTTATTTTTGTTTTCTCTTTTTCAATGAACACCAATTAGTCACATGATTTTAAAAAGCAATAAAAATAAACCAATCCCAGACGGATTGTACTTCTTCCTGTCCTCATTTCTACCCCAATGAGTCTCCAAAAAAAAAAAGAAGAAAGAAAAAAAAATCATAGTGCCACATGCCCAGACCTTCCCTTCGCCCTCCTGTCATTTCAATAACTCGGTTGGGTAGGCAGCGTCTCTATCTACCCCAGGAAGCCTTCTGAACTTGACTGATGGGACAAGCCCACGCCCCAGGGGCCTTTTCTCACTGACCATGCCAAGGCCCTGGAGGACACACCAGAGCTGTCCATGGCATTGCTCCTGAAGATGATGCTGCCTTCCAAGGGCAAAGTGCTCTGGGATGGGTCGGCCCCACTCACGTGGATGTGCAGCCCCAGGGCAGTGGAACAGTGCAGAATCCTCGCTCCACTGCTGAGGTTACTATGGGCAACATCTTGGCAAAATGAAGAGTGAGGGGGAAGAAATCACAGAAGCTCCTGATCATCCATGAAAGAAAAAGCAGTGCCTCAGGACTGGGCTATGCCAGTTCCTTCCAGAAGGCTCTGAAGAAACTGGGAAGGAGATGGGGACTGGCACTTCCTGGGCATCTACTATGTACGTGCCCTCACAGACGTGATCTCACCCCTTATTACATACCTCCCATGGTACAGATGATGCCACTGAGGCACAGGAGGCACACATCCACACCAGACCATAGGGGCCTCGGCTTCTAGTGTCTCTGCTGCTTAACGTGGTGTCCTGGAAACGTCTCTGGATAGAGACACTGGTATCTTCTGGCAGCGTCTTCTCCTCCCCGTGCAGTACATTGCTCAGACTCCATAGAAGGCCAGCTCTCCTAGAGCCACAGACACTCCTCCATTCTGGAGCAGGAGCTAGGCACATTCCCAGAAGGGGGCTGCCCCTCCTGAGCCCTTGCTAGTTTAATGATATAAGTTGCTAATTTCATCCTATCTGCCTTTAAAATAGCAGCCATCAGAAAGGCAGCCCAGAGAGCTGGACTGCAACCCAGCAGAGCCTAAAGGGGGCCTGTAATGTCACCCCAACCCCATCTTCAAATCACACTCCCTGTGGTGGCCATCCCTAGAGACCTACAAACAAAAGCTCCTGTTCTTGGCAAGCCTCTTACAAGCAGGACAGATGCAGGAATTGGGAGTCAGGAGACCACGGTGTTCTTCCAGCTCTGAGCCCAACCATCTGGGTCACCTTAGCTGAGCTGCTCCTTCATGTCTCCAACCCTTCTGTTCATACAGCATGATGGTGTAGAGAAGGGGTCCAAAGGGTGTTGCTGAAGAATGCTCAGCCCCCTGGTACGCTGTGTCTGTACTAAATGGAAGTCTGGTAACAGATTCCAAGTCCCTGAGTATCCTGGTTTGGCTGTACTCAGTCGAAGCGTGATTGACAGTGACATCCTGTGGACACAATAGGTAACTGCATCAACTTGGACAGAAGCCAGAGGATGACATCCAGCTTCCCTCATTACATGGAGAGGAGCTGATTGCAATTAATCACACTCGTCGTCTTACACAGGGAGCTGTCTTAGAGCTGGAAAAAAAAATTAGAAAAACAACCTTCAAGGCCAGGCGCGGTGGCTCACGCCTGTAATCCCAGCACTTTGGGAGGCCGAGACGGGTGGATCATGAGGTCAGGAGTTCGAGACCAGCCTGGCCAACATAGTGAAACCCTGTGTCTATAAAAATACAAAAAATTAGCCAGGCGTGGTGGCAGGCACCTGTAATCCCAGCTACTAGGGAGGTTGAGGAAGGAGAATCGCTTGAACCTGGGAGGCGGAGGTTGCAGTGAGCTGAGATCACACTACTGCACTCCAGCCTGGGCAACAGTGCAAGACTGTCTCAAAAAAAAAAAACAAAAAAACAACCATCAAGCCACAGATTTCTCTGCCATCATCCTCCAAGTTACATCTGTTTGGTTTAAATTTGTCTGTCTTCAAATATTGGCCTGATACAAGAGTCTAGTGACCATGGAGGGAAAGTAATGTCAATAGCAATGTTAATAGCAGAAAGATGTAATTGGCGGTTTACTCTTGCCATGAATTTCACATGCATTATCTCATGTAATCTTCCCCCAAACCCAAGGAGGTACATATTCTTATCCCCAATTTTCAGATGAAGAACCTGAGATGTGATGCACAAGGAAAAGCTATGTTTCAAACCTGGACAATCTGTCACCCGCCTGTCTTAGTCCATTTTGTGTTGCCATAACAGGATACCTGAGACTGGGTAATTTATAAAGAAGAGAGGTTTATTCAGCTTACAGATCTGTTGGCTGGGAAAATCAAGAAGCATGGCCTCAGCATCTGCTCAGCCTCTGGTGAGGGCTGCAACATAGAGAAGGTCAAAGGGAGAGTGGACACTTGCAAAGAAGGGAAAACCCAAGGGGCATCCTGGCTTTATAACAACCCACTGTCTTAGGAACAAATCCATTCCTACAAGAATCCAGTCTTGCCAGGGTGAAAACTCACTCTCCACTGTGAGAATGGCACCAAGCCATTCATGAGAGATCTGCCCCCATGACCCAGACACCTCCCACTAAGCCCCACCTCCCAACACCACCACACTGAGGGTCAAATTTCAACATGAGTTTAGGTGGACACAACCATATCCAAACCACAGTAGACTCCATTCTCTTTAATCACCACTTTATGCAACTTCACTGCCTCTTGTGTCTACCTGGCCCACCCTATGCCATGGTAATCCCTCCTTCCTAGAACACTGGAGAAAATTCCACTTCCTGGAATACTGGCTTGAATTCTCCAGACTGAGTACCTCTGAGTCACCTTCTGTGGCAGCAAGGAGGAGGTGGATAGGAGGAGCTTTAGGGTTAGACAGGCCTGGGTTGGAGTCCCAGCTCTGTGCCTCGCTGCCACTAGCTGTGTGTCCTGGGGCTTGTTCTTGAACTTCACTTTCCTAGATTGCCAAGTGTGGCCCATGATCCCTTGCCTTGAGAGGGTGTTGTGAAGATTAGAGAAATCACTTGCTGCTGAGTAGATGCTCAAGAAGTGAAGGCTGTTCTCATTGGCAAGATGTGCAATTTGACCTTGGGAGGAGCCAGCCTGGAGATTTCAGTAGGTGTCAAATTCTGATCTAACCTGTTTAGAAAACACCACTACTAAGAAAGGCTAGAGGCGGGTGGATCACCTGAGGTCGAGAGTTCAAGACTAGCCTGACCAACACGGAGAAACCCCATCTCTACTTAAAATACAAAATTAGCGGGGCATGGTTTTGCATGCCTGTAATCCCACCTACTCGGGAGGCTGAGGCAGGAGAATCGCTTGAACCTAGGAGGCAGAGGTTGTGGTGAGCCGAGATCGCTCCATTGCACTCCAGCCTGGGCAACAAGAGCAAAACTCCATCTCAAAAAAAGAAGGGCTAGGATTCAGATGTAGGAGAAGGCCAGCCTTCTTGCCCTAAGGCTTATGATGTTTCAGAGGGGGCTTGCTGATATATCAGGGTTCAAAGGATCTCCAAAGGGAGTTATTTAGCTAAGATGGCAGAGCAGAAACAAGATCCCAAGACTTTGTACCCTGCCTTTCCACAGAGAAATTATTATCCAAAGAGTAGTATCCCAGCAGGATTCAAGTCCATGCCTCCAGGTATCTTCAGAGACCCTGGTACCATAAGCCAGCCTCTGTGTAGTTCAGGAAGCACAAATTCAAGACTAGAAGTGGGGTGTCTGGATTCTAGTTCCAGCTCTACCTCCCACTGTTCTTGCAGACTCTTGAACTTGGTCCTCCTTCTTGTCTCTTCAGGGTCATACCACTGAATGCTTCTCCTCTCAGTGCCTCAATGATGTCTCTCTTTTCCCTTCTCTGCAAAGCAGTGCTGTCTTCTTGCCCATAGTGCTCTACTAGCAGAGACCATAATGACCACCGGTTAAGTGATTAAGAACAGGTTGTTCATTTCTTTTTTTTCTTTTTTTGAGATGGAATTTCACTCTTGTTGCCCAGGCTGGAGTGCAATGGTGTAATCTTGGCTTACCACAACCTCTGCCCCCCAGGTTCAAGTGATTCTCCTGCCTCAGCCTCCCAAGTAGCTGGGATTACAGGTATGCGCCACCACACCCAGCTAATTTTGTATTTTTTTTTTTTTTTAGTAGAGACGGGGTTTCTCCCTGTTGGTCAGACTGGTCTCGAACTCCTGACCTCAGGTGATCCACCTGCCTCGGCCTCCCAAAAGACTGTTCATTTCTATAGCCCCAGTCTCTAATATAGCATCTGACACATGGAAGGTGCTCACTGGTGAAAGAGTAAGTGGGACAACTCACTATAAATGGCTGTGGGGCCCATTGCTGGAAATATCCCCAGAGAGAATAAAACTGGGGCCCCTAACCATTCCGAGTAATGTTTAAGAATTATAATATGGAACTCTTTCTGTTCCAAGTTACACTGAGGCCCCAGTATGACAGATATCAGTATTAGTTATCTATTGCTACATAACAGATTACCTCAAAATTTAGTAGCTTAAAACAATAATAAACATTTATTATCTCAGTTTTTCTTGATGAGGAATTGGGGAGTGGCTTAGCTGGTGTTCTGGCTTAGGGTTTCTCATGAGGTTACAGTCAAAATGTCAAGTAGGGATGCAGTCATTTGAAGGCTTGACTGGGGCCTTATAATCTGCTTCTAAGACGGCACACTCACATGGCTGGCAAGATGGTGCTGGCTATTGGCAGGAGGCCTCAGTTCCTTGCCATGTGGACCTCTCCATAGACCTCCCTGAGTAGCTTCATGACATGGCAGCTAACTTCTCCCAGAATGAGTGGTTCAAGAGAGCAGGGAGGAGGTCACAATGTCTCTTATGACTATATTAGATCCACAGGGCTGCTGTAACAAAGTATCACGAGCAAGATGACTTAACAGAAATTTACTGTTTCACAATTCTGGAGGCCAGAAGTCTGAAACCACGTTGTCAGCAGGGTCAGAACAGTGGCACATGGAATGTGCTCATTGGTGAAAGAATAAGTGGGAAAGAATAAATCATTCCTTGCCTCTTCCAGCTTCTGACGGCCGCAGATGTTTCTTAGCTTGTGGCTGTATCATTCCAATCTCTGCCTCCATCTTCACACGGGCTTCACCCTTGTGTCTGTCTACTCTGTGTCTCTCTCTCATTATGAGGACACCAGTCATCGGATGTAGGGCCCACTCTAGTCAAGAACAACCCTTGATTACAACTGCGAAGACTATTTCCAGAAAGGGTCACATTTATAGGCCCTGGGGGTTAGGGCTGCAACATATCTTCTGGGGGGACATCATTAAACACCCAACAATGACCTAGCCTCGGAAGATGCATGCCATCAGCTCTGCAATAGCAAGTGGCTACAAGGGTCGGCCCTGTTCAGGGAGGGAGGAGACACAATGATGTGAATACCAGGAGATGGGGACAATGAGGAGCCATCGTGGAAGCAGGCTACAATATCAGATAGCAAACTGAATGTGAGACAGACTCCCATATGTAGTATTTACAAAGGAAATAATGGGAAACCAGTTGCACAGCACTCAGGGCCCTCAGCCTACCAACAATATAGAGTGTGGAGAATGGGGAGAGTTTAGAAACAGAAACTTCCCAAGAGGGCAAAGCCATGCTGTAAGCTACCCCACCAAGGAGTTAGGGGCCCTACCGCCTTCAACTCAAGCCTAGTGATGGGGGCTTCCATGCAGCCACTCGGAGCTGTGGGCCCCCATGGGACTGTGCCAGGAGGGACTGCATTAGGATAGAGTGAAGGGGCTGTGTGAGTTCTTCTCATGGGCCAGATGTGGATCAGATGGACCACGGCAAGAGAGAGGGCCAAGGTGGGGGCCATTTTAAGTCCTGTAGGGCCTCCGAGAAGGGCAAAGGGATGTCAGCAGGAAGAAGTTGGAAGAGGATGCTGGATTTCTAGGGGTTGAAGATGGAGTCATAGCTGTACCTGAAACAGAGGTGCAGAACAGGGAACTTCAGGAGAGAACCTTAGAGATGGGAACTTCTTTTTTTTTTTTAAGACAGGGTCTCACTCTGTTGCCCAAGCTGGAGTCCAGTGGCCCAAACTCGGCTCACTGCAACCTCTACCTCCTGGGTTCAAGCAATCCTCCTGCCTCAGCCTCCCAAGTAGCTGGAACTACAGGCGTGCACCACCACCCCCAGATAATTTTTGTATTTTTGGTAGAGATGAGGTTTAGCCATGTTGCTCAGGCTGGTCTAGTACTCCTGGGCTCCAGCGATCTGCCCGCCTCCGCCTTCCAAAGTGCTGGGATTATAGGCGTGAGCCACCGTGCCTGGCTTAGATGGGAACTTCTGAAGAACACAGGGAACCCTCCAGAAAGAGCTTTCACCATCTGCCACATCCAGAGAGCTGGCAATCATACAGTCAAGTAAAAACTGCCCTATTCCCCTGCTCCCCATCCACTTCCCTGCATCCTCACCCACCACCTCCACTTAGACTGAAAACAACCAGCGAGTGGGGAGAGGGGTATTCAGGAGAGAATAGACAAAAGCCCACCATGCCCAGTCCCTGGCAGCTGGCAGCCCCCAACTAAGGCCTTAACTAGGGCAGGAGAAAGAAGATTTCTCTTTGAAGAAAAATGCAAGGGTCATTTAATATCTTTGGCTGGCTGCTTTAAATCTCTAAGTCGATATTGGATTTCGTGACATAAAATGCGCATACCTAAGCATGACCAGAAGAGCCTCGGGGTCAGCTGAGCTTTCAGCCACGGGAAGGGGAAATGCTTCCCTTGCTTTAGCTCAAATGCACAGTGAGAGCCAAAGCAAATTGAGTTGCATGTTGGTTCCATCCCACATTCAAGGGATTGGTTTCACCGAATCTCCGCCTCCCCGGGGAATTGGGTCTTATATTTCTTACCCCCCACCCTCCCCGCCAAGGCAGAGCCTTGACCCACAGGGAGGTTCCTGAAGAAAATCCCTTCTCGGCTTTTGTGCAGAATTGAAGAATGTTTACTATGTTTTCCTTCCTATCTCTCTGGAAATGACACAAAGAATAACAACAACAAAAAAGAACTCCTTGTCCCGTGCAAAACACCCGCCCCTCCCCCGCCCCTGCCCTCCGAACTCTTCACCCTGTGTTGGCCTGACTTCACCCTGGGATGGGGAAACTTCCTGGGAGGATATAGCCGACCTGGGAACAAAACTTGTTTTTTTGAAAGCTTTGTGCAACGTCAACTAAGTGGGGGAGGGGTCTGGGCAAGGAAAGAAGAAAGCAAAGGGGGGCAGGGTGGGAACAGTTCTGCTAAACCAAACAATTCCCCAGGGATGATGGAGCTGTGGTGATCTGATAAGTCCTTTAAATGTCTTATTAATTACTGGGGGAAAAAATCGGCTACCTCTGGGTCTCCCCTCTCTCACTGTCCTTGCACAAGCTTGGGACTAGCTCTGTCCTTTTTTAAGAGTCAGGCTTGGGCTGGGCATAGTGGCTCACTCCTGTAATCCCAGCACTTTGGGAGACTAAGGCAGGAGGATCCCTTGAGGCCAGGAGCTTGAGACCAGCCTGGGCAACATAGCAAGACTTCATCCCTACAAATAATTTTTAAAAATTAGCTTGGAGTGTTGGTGCGCGTCTGTGGTCCCTGCTACTCAGGAGGCTGAGGCAGGAGGATTACTTAAGCCCAGGCAGTGGAGGCTGCAGTGAGCTGTGATTGCACTATTGCACTCCAGCCTGGGTGATAGAGCAAGACCCTACCTCAAAAAAAAAAAAAAGAGTCCGGCTTTTTAAAGAAGGGTGCCCCTTGGTAGAAGGCACAAGGACAAGGCAGGAGCTGGGGCTGTGGAGAGTCCGGGGTCTGCAGAGCATGGGGCTGTGATCAGAGACCCACCAGGCAGGTTCCAGCTCCTAGCAAGGACCCGGCTGAGCAGAGGTGAGGGTGTGGAGGTGAACCTGGAAAACATACAGAGGATTCTAGACACATTCCACAGTCAGAGCCTCTGGAAAGCCCACCTTCTCCATCACAGAGGCTTTGGGGAATAGACATCCTGATTCTCTGTATTATTACAGCACAAAGCATTTATCATGCTGACAATGACAGTGACATTTCAGGACCCAAACAAGCTTAGTTGTTCACAGCTTATAGGAGAGAAGGTTCCTAACAGTCTTTATTTTATTTATTTATTTATTTATTTATTTATTGAGGCAGAGTCTTGCTCTGTCATCAAGGCTGGAGTGCAATGGTGTGATCTCAGCTTATTGCAACTTCCACCTCCCAGGTTCAAGCAATTCTCCTGCCTCAGCCTCCCGAGTAGTTGGGACTACAGGTGTGTGCTACCACAGCCGGCTATTTTTTTTTTTTTTTTTTTTAGTAGAGACAGAGTTTCTCCACGTTGGCCAGGCTGGTCTCGAACTCCTGACCTCAGACTATCTGCCTGCCACGTGATTAGGTCCTGAGGGCTCTCCCCTCATGAATGGGATTAAGACTTTTATAAAAGAGGCCTGAAGGAGCTTGTTGACCCCTTCTGCCATGCAAGGACACAGAGGAGGCGCCACGTATGAGGAATGAGCCCTCACCAGACACTGCATCTGCTGGCGCCTTGACGTTGGACTTTCCAGTCTCCAGAACTGTGAATGATAAATTTCCATCGTTTACAAATTACCCAGTCTAAGGTATTTTGTTATAGCAGCCAAAACCATCTACAGAGCACTAATGACAGTTTGGGCTGGATTATTCTTCGTTGCAGGGGCTGCCCTGTACATTTTAGGATGTTTTGGAATATCCCTGGCCTCTATCCACAAGATGCCAGTAGAGCCTCCCCCAACCCCATGACAAAACTGTCCCTTGGGGGCAAAATTACCCCTGGTTGAGAATCACAGCCAAGTAGTAGTCCCCATTCAGTGACCAGACAGCTAAGGAGATCCAGGGTGTAGTGCTGGGCCACACAGATGCTAAGGGAATTTATACTTCAGGAAAAAAAAAAAAAAAAAAGGCCAAGTCTATGTGGCCTTCGCATCAGTTATTACTCTCTCGGTTGCACTAAGTGACAGAAAATTCACCTCTAAATGACTTTAAATTGGTTTGCTGTTTCAAATAACTGAGCAGACCAGGGATTAGGCATTGTGCTGGTTCAGGCCAAGCTTGATCCAGGGATTCAAACAATATCACCAGGACTTGGCTTTATCTTTATCCCCCGATGCTGCTCTTCTCCATAGCGTTTTCTTGTTGGGATAAGATGGCTGCCAGCAATCCAGTCCCACCTCTTCCTATGCCTGAGACTTGTGAGGAAAAAACATGAAGTGCTTTTCTTTTTGCAGTCCCAGCAAAAGTCTCATTCCACTGAACTGGCTCTGACTTGAACATAAGTCCATCATCAAGCAAGACACCATGACTGGGGAATGTGATGGCTTAAGTGGCCAGGTTGTAGTCACATAACCACTTCTGGATCTGGGAGTGGAGTCAACTCTGTCTGTGGGACATCAAGAATGGGAAAGTGGGGTTCCCAAGAGGAAAGTCAGCATACTACCACTAGGAGACAGGTGAAAGGATTCTTGATGACAAAAAGCAATACATAGCTACCACAGTCTTTTTTTTATTTTCTATATTTTATTTTTTTTTTATTTTGAGACAGGGTCTCACTCTATCACTCAGGCTGGAGTGTAGTGTGAGATCTCAGCTCACTGCAGCCTCAACCTCCTAGGCTCAAAGAATCCTCCCTCTTCAGCCTCCAGAGTAGCTAGAATTATAAGTGTGTACCACCACACCCAGCTACTATTTGTATTTTTAGTAGAGATGGAGTCTCGCCATGTTGCCCAGGCTGGTCTCAAACTCCTGAGTTCAAGTGATCTGCCCACCTCGGCCTCCTGAAGTGCTGGGATTATAGGTGTGAGCCACCACACCTGACCTACCAGTCTTTATACCAAAAAGAAGCTCACTCTTAAATTGATTAAGGTGAGAGCTAAAAGTCTAAAGAAGACTCTGCCAAGTGGTAGTATAATACCTGTGCCATGATTGTCCAAATCAACCTCCAGGTGACAAACAAGAACTCTTTCAGGTGTCTCTACGATAAACTAGCATCTGAGATGGTTCATTCAGATGGATCTCTAAAATGGAGACTACCAGAGTTTCACCAAGATTTTTCCTCCCCTTTTTTCATGGTAACATACATGTAGTTGGGTCCATAGTTGCCCAGCTGGAGATAGCATTTCCCAATTTTCCTTGCAGTTGAAATCTTAGTACATGTGAGTCCCAGCCCTGGAGTAAGTAGTCACTTAGGGGACACCTTGCAGTTAGGTGTGACCACATGACTAAGTTTGCACTATATGGGCAGAAGAGATTATTACACCTAGGCCTAAGATAGTGAGAATGTGGCAGGCTGAGACATGAGAATTGCTTGAACCCAGGAGGCAGAGGTTGCAGTGAGCTGAGATCATGCCACTGCATTCCAGCCTGGGTGATAGAGTGAGACTCAAAAAAAAAAAAAAAAAAAAAAAAGATAGTAGGCATGTCTCATCCTTACTCTTCCCCTTCCCTTGAACCAGAACATGATCTTGCCTGAGACCTAGTTTTGCCATGCTAGTAAAAATGATGCCCTAAGAGATGACAGGAAAATGCAAAGAACGTGGATCCCTGAATGACCATGTGGAGCAGAGTATCCTGCCAATCTGCAATGAATACCTCAAGTGAGAAAGAAATAAATTTGCCTTTTCTGAGAGACTAAATGTTGCATTACATCTATTCTAAGATCCATGTTTTTAATGTATTCTAATATCTTTGAAATCCATGGCACTGTTGGCCAAGTAGTGGTCAAGACCACCCTTAAGGTACGCCAGACCCAAGGAAAATGTTTTTTCTGGAACTCCTCCTGTCTATATAAACAAATTAATGCTAGCACTTTGGGAGGCTGAGGCAGAAGGATTGTTTGAGCCCAGGAGTTTGAGGATGCAGTAAGCCATGTTCACACCACTGCACTCCAGCCTGCGCATCAGAGCAAGACCCTGTCTCAAAAAAATAAAAATAATAAAAATAAACAAATTAGGCCCGGTGTGGTGGCTCATACGTCTAATCTCAGTACTTTGGGAGGCCGAGGTGGGTGGATCACTTGAGCCCAGGAGTTCAAGACCAGTTGGGCAACATGGCAAAACCTCATCTCTACTAAAAATACAAAAAATTAGCCAGCCATAGTGGTGTGTGCCTGCAGTCCCAGCTACTTGAGAGGCTGAGGCATGAGAATCCACTCCAGGAGGCAGAGGTTGCGGTGAGTTGAGGTCGCACCATGGCACTCCAGCCTGGGCAACAGAGTGAGACTCTGTCTCAAAAAAATAAATAAATGAAAATAAAAAATAAAAAAATTAATTTAAAATTAATACATTGCCAAATTCATAGATCCTTGTGAAGTATAGTGATTTATCACTGAAGATTTAGAATAATGGGTAAAGAAGAGCTACTTATGTATTTACGTGTTGATTGTGTAATTAATGCACATGAATATTTTTTTCCAGCTGCCAGGCATCATTTCTTCCTATTTTGATCCAGTAACTATCTCTTCATAACTTCATATCTCCCACCATGAGAAAACAAGAGCAATACATCCTTATGTTGGCTAAATACAAGACAAATAATATTATTCTTTTAAGAACACCATGCCAGTGTTCTATTACAGCCTTTACTTGCCTTTGTTGCATGTTATTACTGAATGTTTATTGAAGCTTTCTCTCCATTCTAGAAATTGCAGGTCGTGTGGAAGTGACGTTTCGTGTTCTTTTAATAGAGATCCTGTGTTTCTGGTCCCAGATACTCTCTGTGGCTAAAGCTAATGTTGAAACAGGGATGTTTAGACAAATAACAGTAGTAACAAAACACTTTGGTTTTAAACTAAGAATATACTTAGACCACCAAAGCAAGTTTCTACAGGTTTTTTTTGTTTTGTTGTTGTTGTTGTTGTTGTTGTTGTTTTGAGAGGAAGTCTCTCTCTGTCGACCAGGCTGGAGTGCAGTGGTGCGATCTCAGCTCACCGCAACCTCCACCTCTCGGGTTCAAGCGATTCTCCTGCCTCAGCTTCCTGAGTAGCTGGGATTACAGGCGTGCACCACCATGCCTGGCTAATTTTTGTATTTTTAGTAGAGATGGGGTTTCACCATGTTGGTCAGGCTGGTCTCGAACTCCTGACCTCGTGATCTGCCTGCCTTGGCCTCCCAAAGTGCTGGGATTACAGGCGTGAGCCACTGCGCCTGGCGGGAAAGGGACTTTCTCAGGGGATTCCAGCTTGTAAGTGGCAGGGCCTGGATTCAACTAAGACCTTTAATGCCACATCCTGAGCTCTGTCCACCATACTGTGAAGTCTACTTTTAGGGCAATCCCATTTCTATCTTTGTCTTTTGCGTCATCTGGATTGAAAGAGTTTAATTTCTGTGTGTTTATTTTGGAGTAGGGTGCAGTGGATGTTTCTTAGAGCCTACAGAGAAAATTCTGGTATAGCAAGAAGTCCATTTGACAAAGCACTGTTAAATTTTGGACTACAACCATTGCAGATTTCTCCCAGGATTGCATTCTCACAGATTGCCAATGAGATGGGAGCTTTCATGCATTGTGTTTCTTATGCAAATAAGTTGACTTCCTTTTTAAGTTACATGAGAAACCCCCACTATTCCTGGGTTTTATGAATTATGGGATGGAGTGTACAAAACATCACCAACCTTCTCATTTCTGTCCACCCAAGTATTGGTAAGTATTTGCATCAATTGACATACTTTTGCTATTTTTAATTGAAGAGGGTTTTGAGTTTTATTTGTTTGGTTTTGTGGGAGTTGTTTTGTTTGGGTTCAGAGCTCTCTGGGGAGAAAGATAAGTGTACCGGAAGGTATCGATGAGCTGTTATCTTCTATGATGGCTTGAGAGACTCATTTCCAGCCCCCGTGAGGGAAGCGTGAGGGGTGATAAATGGAAAGAGGAGTAACTGTGTGAGGCTTTGTGCAACTAAAGATATATGCAGCTTTGCTTCACAACGCACTTAACAAAGTGCAGCCAGTCTGTGAGAGGTCCCTGCTGCCCTATCCCACCCTCCACTTTGGTGACCTGCTGGCTTAGAGTGGCCCCGGGAGAGAATGCTGTTCCCAGCAGGGCAACAGAAGTGACCACTGCAAGAACAATGTTCTTATGGAGGCCACAGACACTGATGAGGTACCCCCTTTTAAGGAGCTTGTGAATAGCAGACCATGAATGGGGAGGCTGAAGTGGAAGAACATAGTGGATTTGCCTATGAACCTATGGGAGATACTGCGGGGGTCTCCCAGAAATAACTGAGGGTGAGTTAGCAGGGTGAGGGGATGACTAGCAAGTTCTATAGACCTTCAGTAGGAGACCAGAGCTAATGAAATTTAGGTCTGGATGTCAATATGACCTCCTTGGTTAATATGACCCATAGGCTGGTAAAAATCTTGTACGGGATGTTGCGAGACACTGTACTTTATTCCTGTCTTTCATATGTCATTTAACTTCAAAAATTCTGTCTTCAGTGAAGACACCATGAGAAACGCTTACAATGCAGACTCTTTCCAAGTGCAGTTATCTGGGGCAGGCTGCCCGACTAGCTGATTGCCCTGCCCACATCCACCCTTCTAGGGAAGGCCCTAGTGGGAGGAATCTCTTAGAAACTGTTCCTAGTGCAGCAGCTAGAAAAGTCTAGCTTCAGGGTTTTGGGGTAAGAGGAAAATAGTTTCTTTTCTATGCTAGGGTAGTGAGCCAGATATGACTTGCTAAAAAACCTCTGAGTGACTAGGGTATTAGACACAGATTTCTGCTATTTTAACTGAAGTCGAAACGAGAGGAAATACAGTGTAAACTGCAGCATAAAGGATTTAGATTCAAGCAATAAAGGATTTCCCAACATCAAAGGGCAATAGATCTCTGCTCTGGGTCCATCATTAATTTTTATTTTATTTATTATTATTATTATTTTTAGAGATGAGGTCTTGCTATATTGCCCAGCCTGGTCTCAGACTAGAGGCATTCACCACTGCATCCAGCTTTTCCTTCCTTCCTTCCTTTCTTCCTTTTTTTCTTTCTTTCTTTTTTTCTTTTTTTTTGACAAAGTCTTGCTCTGTTGCCCATGCTGGAGTGCAATGGCATGATCTCAGCTCACTGCAACCTTCGCCTCCCAGATTCAAGTGATTCTCCTGCCTCAGCCTCCCAAGTAGCTGGGATTATAGGGTGCTGCAACCACACTCAGCTAATTTTTGTATTTTTAAGTAGAGATGGGCTCTACTTCACCATGTTGGCCAGGCTGGTCTTGAACTCCTGACCTCAGGTGATTTGCCTGCCTCGGCCTCCCAAAGTGTTGAGATTACAGGCGTGTGCCACTGTGCCTGGCCAACACCCAGCTTTTTCTAGGCCCTTTTTTTTCTTTTTTTTTTTTTGAGACAGTCTCACTCTGTCACCCAGGCTGGACTGCAGTGGCGCAATCTCGGCTCACTGCAACCTCCCCCTCCCGGGTTCAAGCGATTCTCCTGCCTCAGCCTCCCGAGTAGCTGGGACTGCAGGTGTGCACCACCATAGCCAGCTAATTTTTTTTTTTTTTTTTTGAGATGGAGTCTCACACTGTTGCCTGGGCTGGAGTGCAGTGGCGCGATCTCGGCTCACTGCAACCTCCACCTTCCAGGTTCAAGCAATTCTCCTGCCTCAGCCTCCCAAGTAACTGGGATTACAGGTGCCTGCTACCACGCCCACTTAATTATTTTTTAGTTTTATTTTTTTTTTAGTAGAGACAGGGTTTCACTATGTTGGCCAGGCTGGTCTTGAACACCTGACCTCATGATCCACCTGCCTTGGCCTCCCAAAGTGCTGGGATTACAGGCGTGAGCCACCACGCCCAGCCTACTTTTTTTTTTTTTTTTTTTGTATTTTTATTAGTGACGGGGTTTCATCATGTTGGCCAGGCTGGTCTCGAACTCCTGACCTCAGGTGATCCGCCCGCCTTGGCCTCCCAAAGTGCTGGGATTACAGGCATGAGCCACTGTGCCCAGCCCTAGGCCCATTTTTAAAGGTAAATAGAGAGTCCTCTCTGGTTAGCCAACTTTCCAGATCTAAATGGCTAAGTGTCTCCTCCTGATCTCCCATCCTTTACCTAAACTAACTGATCTCCTATTTGTGTTCCCAAATCTTTCTCATAGCACTTATAAAACCATTCTGGGAACTCCTTAAGAGAAGAGACTGGGCCTTATGCTTTACTGTGCTCCTAACCCTCAGGAGGGACACAGTACACAGTAAATGTTGGTTGGCTTGATCGTAAGTGAAAAACTGACTTGAGACAGGAGACTATGGCAGTACTCATTAAAGCAATCTGTGCAGCACTTTTTTGAGCTTCATGTGTGGAATGGGGCTGTGAAGAGCTAGGGAGAAGTGGTTATGAGGATGAAATGAAGAAGCTTAAGGAAAACGTCTGTACAATGTTTGGTCCCACACGGTCCCCTTCTACCCTTTGTCCCCTTCCTTCTAGCTGACATTGTACTGGGAAGCAAAGGTCAGGGGCTCTGTGTGAAGGCAAGAGGTCCAAACGATTTCTCAAGGGATCTAAGGGAACTGGACGGCCGAGAAAATGATCAAGGGGCAGGCCCTGCACAGGGACTGGGAAAGCAAGCAGAGAAACTAAAGAGCACTAGCCAAAATGGTGGAAGAGAATTCTGGGGCTGTGGCACAACTATCCACAAAAGCTTCCTCTTTCCTTAGTGGAGTCTCAGTATAGTTCACTCAGGAGAAGAATCTAATGAATAAGCACCAGCTGCATCAAGGGACACTTACTTCACACCATGCCCTGGCACTTTCCTGAGGATGAAGATGCCACAATTCACCAGATGAGTCAATTCATGGGAAAGGGGCTAGTCAAGTCCCAAGCTCTGTCTAGCAACTGTCTTTCCAGTGGAAAAGAAGTTAGCTGAAGTAATCAAAGGATTCCCTAATGCAAGATTTGGGACATGCCAAAGTCCCTCTTTAAGGGGAGAGAGGCAGCTGCATGGTGACAAAGTAGACAAAGAAAGACAAGGGGCTTCTTTTAAACTGGAATGTGTAAAATAGAAGCAGGGAGCTGTGAACGCCACAGCAGCAATTATGCAGAAAGACTGCAGTGCAGACACTGAGCAGCACCATCCTATCTGATAACATCAGCAGCGGCAGAGGCATATTCCAACAAGAGCTGTTTAAGAGCTGCTAATTACTTAGATTCCAATAGGAGCTATGTCTTAAAAGTGATTACAATTTTTGATTACAGCTTTTTGAACTGATTGCAGCTGTAAGCTATGAAGGCAGTAATCTAAATACAAGCAAAAAAATCCTTTGATCAAACACAAAGGAACTCTTCCAAATAAAGATACCTTTATTTTACATACATATGTAGGTATGTGTTTCGCATGCGTAAACAGGTGATTTATACACATCTATTAAACATTTAAGCATCTACACTAAATTTTAGGTTCCCTGAGACCAGGGGCCACAGTTGTGCACCCTTATAATTGCTTACAGTATCTAGTAGGGTGTATGGCACATAGAAGATGCTTACTGAATTGAATACAAGTGAAACAATTGCTGTATTAATGATTTGATCAGATAATTGTCGTTTGTTACAATAATGGCCTACTATAGAATAAATACTGGGAAAAGCAATACAAAATTCCATTTTACTAACCTCAAATCCAGGAAACGTACCTTCTTTTCTAGAAACCCAAAAGAAGTATGGAAATACATTCTTGAAAAGAAAGCTAACCACTCTACATTCCACAACAGAGACCATGTTGACTGTGCTGTGTGAGTTGCTAGGCAACCACTTGGTAATTCCCCATGTAGTAGAGATGAACCTGTCATCTGCTTTCTTAGCTATGTGTGACAAGAAGAGACAACAGGTAAAGGACAACCAAGAATACCTGCACCTGGATGACACAGTCACTCCTGCTGAAGTATGGTGACACCAGAGAAAATCCCCATGCCCTGTCAGAAATTGCTAGAAGGAGAATTTCATTAAACTATTAGCACAAGACATTGCAGTGAATCTTCTTGGATTTACCTTGTGGGTAAATCCTGTGGGTTATCCCATTATACTTGGCCACAAAGCAGGAGGCCAAACGTACCATAGTTCTGCATGGGAATGGCCATCAATTCAATAACAGCTCCAGATCAGCGTGTCCCGTGATGCCAGCTGGGACAAGACTTTACTAGAAAAAAGCAGCCTTTTAAATCTTAAAAAGGATACTCAATATCTTAAAGAAACCCCAAGTTCTGAGTGAATAAATCACCCTTTTTCATACCTGAGGAAAATGTTCATTTGTTTGCACAGGATTTCCAAGACACTTTAGACAAGCTGCCTTGTAAAGACTCCACTCAACTGTAGGTATTGACATCACTGTCTTTAGGCTAAAAACACAATAATGTGTTGGAGAATGAATAAAAAAATGTGTGAAAGCTACTCTGATGTTAAGCAAGAAAAAGAGAGGAGGGCAAGTGCAGTGACTCACATCTGTAATCTCAGCACTTTGGGAGCCCAGGGAGGATTGATCGCTTGAGCTCAGGAGTTTGAGACCAGCCTGGGTAACATGGCAAAACCCCACCTCTATTAAAAAAAAAAAAGTTAGCCAGGCATGGTGGCATGAGCCTGTGGTCCCAGGTAATTGGGAGGCTGAGGTGAGAGGATCACCTAAGCCTGGGAGGCAGAGGTTGCAGTGAGCCAAGACTGTACCACTGCACTCAGCCTGGGCCACAGAGTAAGACCCTGTCTCAAAAAAATAAATAAATAAATTTAAATTCCACTGCAAATTTGGAAGTGTAAGGGGACTCATCTTTTTCATTTGAATTTTCGAAAGGACCTCCCCACACACACATATTAAAAAAAAAAAAAAAAAAGAATATATGCCTGTAGGGGCCAAGGGAAAACATCCCCATCACCCTCAGGAGGTTTGCTGAAAATCTCTGACAAGGGGCAGATTAATTGGAGAGAAGGCACACGAATTTATTTAACGTGTACACAGGAGACTTCAGAAAGATGACCCACAGATACAGGGAAAATTGTTCATTTTTGTGCTTAGGTCCAACAAAGTATGGACAGCCATGCAGAAATATGATTGGACAAAAAAGAGTGTGATCAAATGCTACCAGACTGAGTAGGGAAACAAGCCCAGCTAGGCTTGTTTGTCTAGATTCTTCTCGGCCTCTCTGAGCCTGCACTCCTTCCTTCTGGGTATGGGGCAGGACCCGCTCTGGAATGGGGGCTCTTACGAGCTACAGTCAAACAAGGTAGTCAGGTAATTTCTTTATGGACAGTTTTCACACAGCAAGGTGGAAGGAAAATTATTTTTAGGTTTTATGGTTTGGAGAAAAGGGGTTCTGTTTCTCTGACCCGCCTTGGGGAAGAGGGATTCTAGTTTCTACGGCTGGCCTGGGGACAGAATGGGACAGAGAGACAGGAGGGCAGGAGAAGGTCAGAGAAAAACTTTTGCTTTTGGGGCTGCTTTCTGAGGCCTTCAGTTTGGGGTGTTGTTTTCTGAGTCTCAACATGCCCCATCCCCACCCCAATATCATATTAAAGTCTTTGCAAATTGACTGCTTGCTTTTCAGTCTCCTGTTTGAGATTTAATTTTGAGACCTTAGACTCTGCGATGAGGCAATTGGCTGTGAAGAAAGCAGATTCTGAATTGAGATAAAATCAACCAGGTAATTCTGACGAACAACTGGGCATGGCTTCAACCCAACATATGGAGCCTGTTTAACCTGTTTTGGTGCTGACTTAAACAAGCCCAGCTGGCCAATCTTGTGAAATGAAACTTGACAAAGGCCCATCCAGACTCCCTGGGGCTGGAGAGAGGAGTACTGGCGTATGACATTCTTGGGTATATCTCAGTCTGCAAAGTACAGCCACTACATCTCTACTGACTGCTAGGTTTTATAAGATTCTTCATGGAATTCCAAATAGAGTCAGCCATGAGCCAAATCAAACATAAAGGAGGAGGATTCAAGGGCATTCTTGAGTAAATTTCGGAATGGAAAAGATCCTCCAATGACTCAGAGGGGTGGGAGGAACAATGCAGGCTCTGGAATTTCTTTGCCAGAATGATAAGTGTAGAGCAAAACCTGTGGGAGTCACAGTTACTTTCATTCCTCCTTTCCCCAGTGGCCACACACAGGTGTGTGCAAAAGGCCTGGAGGTGGCAGAGAGTAGAGCATGTCAGGGAACTGACAAAAGAAGAGGGACAAGCTTCTGTGCACCTGTGGCCATGGAAGCTACTCACTCGCCTCCTTCATGGTGTCTTTTCCTTCTCTGGAGTCCTTTCAGTGATGTATGAGCCCACTGTTAAATGTACGGGAAGTTCGGGTCCCACTGATAGCAAGTTAGTTGAACATCTACTATGCAGAATTTACTTTGTGGGTGAAAACCATTAGATATAATCCCAGCCCTTAAGGAGTTTAGACTCTAGTGAGGGAGACAGAGAAGTACCCAAGAAATTACAAAGCAAGCCAGTCTAGATCAAGCTACAAGACACAAAGTGCTCAATTTTTGTAAATAATTTCTATATGGAGGCTATTCCTAATCTTGGTCTTTGTAGTCAGCTTCCTATTAATGAAGCAACAAGTTCCGCTAAAGAGCTCCAATTCCATTTGGCTATCTGCTGTGGTGGTCTGTGTTCCCTGTCTTTTGTCAATCCCATGCTGGTGAACTCAACTGGGATCCAAAGGCTGTTGACAGAAGGGAGGTAAACCTATGAGGCAAGATATGAAGCCAAGGAAAACCTCCAAGCCAAAAATCAAATACTTCCACACAAAGGGGCAGGTGAATAACTTTCTGGGTGGCCTAGAGAGAGAGAAGTTGTGAGTTTCAATCAAAGACTTCAAAGCCGGGCATGGTAGTTTGTGTCTGTAATCCCAGCTACTTGGGAGGTTAAGGCGAGAGGATCATTTGTGGCCAGGAATTCAAGACCAGCCTAGGCAACATAGGAAGGCCCCATCTTTAAAAAATAAAGATAATTAGCTGGGTGTGGCAGCATGCACCTGTAGTCCCAGCTACTTGCAAGGCTGAGGCAGGAGGATTGCTTGAGCCCAGGTCAAGGCTGCACTGCTGCCCAGGTCATGCCACTGCACTCCAGCCTGGGTGACAAAGAGTCTCTCATCTCAATAAATAGACGACTTCGTATTTAGTTGGGGAAGGAGTATAGGGGCAAAGAGAAACCTTCCCCTTTGACCTCTGAAAGTTCGCCAAAAAAATCAGCTCACAAAAGAAGATTAGAGAAAGGGCATACAAATGTATTAATGTGCAAACAGGGAAAACAACAGAGTGCTTACCCCACTTCCCAATGGGGTCCAGATAGCCTTATTTCAGGTGGAGGGGGGAGATAGGGAATACAGGTAATTCTGTTGATTGGCAATAAATGGTTGCTAGGGAGAATGAATGGAATGAGGAACAGAGATTAATTTCTAAATGGTTGTCTGAGTGAGTCTGCAAGAGAGACATCATCTTGTGAAAAGAGTCTGTTCAGGTGTGGTTACATTCTTGGTCTTTTCTGCATGGATAATAAGAGGAGGAAGCCAGGCACAGTGGCTCATGCCTGTAATCCCAGCACTTTGGGAGGCTGAGGCAGGCAGATCTCTTGAGGCCAGGAGATCGAGATCAGCCTGGCCAATATGATGAAACCCCGTCTCTACTAAAAATACAAAAATTAGCTCGGTGTGGTGGTGCATGCCTGTAATCCCAGCTACTCAGGGGGCTGAGGCATGAGAATTGCTTGAACCCAGGAAGATGGAGGTTGCAGTGAGCCAAGATCACACCACTGCACTCCAGCCTAAGTGGCAGAGTGAAACTCTGTCTCAAAAAAAAAAAAAAAAAAAAAATTTGAGGTGGCTCACGCTTGTAATCCTAGCACTTTGGGAGGCTGAGGCAGGTGATCATTTGAGGTCAGGAGTTCAAGACCAGCCTAACCAACATGGTAAAACCCCGTCTTTACTAAAAATACAAAAAACAAAAATTAGCTGGATGTGGCAACATACACCTGTAATATCAGCTACTTGGGAGGCTGAGGCAGAAGAATTACTTGAACCCAGAAGGCAGAGGTTGCAGTGAGCTGAGATCGTGCCACTGCTCTCCAGCCTAGGTGACAGAACAAGACAACGTCTCAAAAAATAAACGAAAAGAAAATAGATAATAAGGGGCGGGGGCCGGGAAACAATCGTTCTCCTTGTAGGGTCCATCCAATTTTTATGTAGATAAGGGAAAAGTCTTTTCCAACATCTGTTGATCGCTAAGGGCCTTTAACTCAAAATACTCATTATATCTAGGAGCCGTATTTTAGGGTGAAGTTCCTTATGCTCTTTTAGGGGAAATACTTTAAAAGTCTTTCCACTAAAAAGATTTAGGATGAGGGTCTAACAGGTACAAGGCAGCTTCTGAATAGTTTGGGCAGGTATGTGGGTTGAAATCAGCATATAACACACACACACACACACACACACACACACACTCTCACACACACACCTCAATTCTCTATGATGTACAGAGAAAAAGATGACCAGCTGGAGGCATTTTCTGTAGTATGCTTTTACAGTGCCCAGCCCCCATTCGTGGCATCCTCCTTTCCACACAAGTGCCTGTACCTAACTGTCAACTAAAGAATCATGAAGTTCACATATCTGGAAGGGAGAGCTTTATTTCTCATAAAAGTTTGCAGCTTGCAGGCCCACAGGCTGGGAAGTGTAACCTTCAGAAGAAGCTGAGAGCAATCACTTCAAGGCAGGGCTAAAGCAAACAGAAATTTATGCTTAGCTGCATGACCAAATATATAATATTCAGTAAGCTATAGGAGTCATGAATATTTATGAAAGGAGAAACAACCATATATGTGATTGAGCTTCACATTTCTTCCTGAGTCCCATATTCAAAAAAAGTGGTGGTGTTAGCATGGTCCAAGAGTAGAGTTTTTGGCCCTCTTGTAATTGCCCAACAGGTTCTTCTTACCTACTGCACAGATAAAACCAGTTCACTGAGACAGCAGTATTTCAGTAGAGAAAGAGTTTAATTATTGCAGGGTTAGCTAAGCAGAAGATGGGAGTTTATTACTCAAATCAGTTTTCCTGAGAACTGAGAGGCAACAATATTATGGATAATTTGGTGGGCAGGGGGCTAGGGAATGGGTGCTGCTGACTGGTTGGGGCAGAAATCATAGGGGTGTGGAAAATTAGTCCTTGTGTGCCCAGTTCTGGGTAGGGGGCCCACAGGACTGGTTGATTCCTGAGCCACAGATCCGATTGAAGTCAATGAGTTGCCAGAATGCAAAAGTCTGAAAAACATCTCAAAAGACCAATCTTAGGTTCTAAAATAATGATTACCTATAGGAGCATTTGGGGAAGTTACAAATTCTGTGACTTCTGAAACAATGGCTGGTTATCATTTTTATTTTTATTTTCTTTTTGAAACGGAGTTTCGCTCTTGTTGCCCAGGCTGGGGTGCAATGGCGCAATCTCAGCTCACTGCAACCTCTACCTCCTGTGTTCAAGTGATTTTCCTGCCTCAGCCTCCTGAGTAGCTGGGATCACAGGCATGTGCCACCATGCCCGGCTAATTTTTGTATTTTTATTAGAGACAGGGTTTCTCCATTTGGTCAGGCTGGTCTCAAACTCCCGACCTCAGGTGATCTGCCCACCTTGGCCTCCCAAAGTGCTGGGATTACAGGCATGAGTCACCGCACCCGGCCATGGCTGGTTATCATTTAATTATACCTACATTTTAGCAGAATTCAGGTCCATCCCATAATCCCAATCTTGTGGCCTTTCATTACTTTTACCAAAGTGGTTTCAGTCCCTTTTCATTACTTTTACAAAAGTGGTTTCGGTAACCCCCTTCTAGCAAAGAGGGGGTTAGTTTCATGGAGGGCCTATTATCATTCTTGCTTCAAAGTTAAATTATAAACTAAATGCCTCCCATGGTTAGCTTGGCCTACACCCAGGAATGAGTGAGGACAGCCAGCCTATGAGGCAAAAGCAAGATGGAGTCAGCCATGCTAGACTTCTCTGTCATAATCTTTGCAAAGGCGGTTTTACTCTGACATCAAAAGGTGAAGCAGAGGACACAAAAATCCTCACTGCATATCCTCCATGAGTCAGCCAAAACTAGTCCAGCAATGGTGGTCAGTTTTTAGGAAGGGATGCTTTGTGAAACTGGCAAGCTGTCACTTTGAAACTGTAAAGAGGGTGGGGGAGTGCAGTCACTACCTCAGGTGACTGGCTAATGGGGATAAAGGAATGGGTTGTCCATTTCTTGTTTTCTAAAGCTGGTTTCTGCTTACTCTTTAGGAAATAATTCTGGTTAAAGATTAATAAGGAAGGGGCATACTAAGGCATGTCTGACCTCTCTCCCCATCACAGCCAGACATTCAGTTTTCAGGGTTTCTCTGGGGACTGCTTGGCCAAGAGGGGGTCATTCCAGTTGGCTGAAGGGCTTAAGATTGTATTCCTCATAGTGCTTCTAGCTCCCCACTGGCCTCCTCCTTAGCATAGCAGGAAAGGCTGAGATATTACCCATTTCCACTTTAACATGGAGGCTGTCAAGCAAAGTGGCAAGGACTCTGGAATTCAAATCCTGGCTCTACCACTTACCACTGGTGACCTTGGCAAGTGACGTGGGCCTCCGTATCTGAGCCTCCTACTCTGTAAAAAGAAAATAATGACACTACACCCATCTCATAGACAGTGGGAGGATTAAATGAATAAATGTAGGCAAATCACTTAGGACAGCATCTGGCAAATAATAAGCACTACGTGTTGTTATGGAATAATTTGTCTTGGGTTCCAGAGTATCTTGGTGTCAAGCAATTCCTTAAAGGAATTTCAAGTATCAGCAAGAAGACAGAGGGCTATGTGGGAGGGGTTTACACTGCCTCTAAAATCAAAACCTTCACCTGTATATGAACAGCCTGACCATAACCTGAATATTATCCTTTTAGTGTACCTGCTCTGCCAAATACTCCCCTAAAATATGAGCCAAGAACCAATCTGGCTGGTGAGGGCCTTGTCACCTGACTGCTAAGGGAAAAAACGTCATACATCCCACTATCACTGGCCTCTGCCTCTGCCATCTGGCACCTGTAGATCCCCCTGCCCACACAGGCTGGAGCCCCTCTCTTCTCTCACTGACCCATGAGACACACTTACCACTCCATCAAGTCCTCTTTAAAAACTTATGAAGTGATCAGCACCAATAATGCTAGATGCTAGATTCAAACTAGAGGATAACTATTTTATAGACAGCCAAACTGAGGTTCAGGAAAATGAAATCAATGGTTCTCAAACACCAGCCCAAGAACTGCTGCCAGTCCTTGTGGTGATGTTTTCACCAGTCTTCAGCCAAACTGGAAAAATAAGACTAAAGCTTTAAGTTTTTCATACACCCGAAATTATTCTATTTTTAAATTGTGAGGTTATGTCCTATCTTCCCTCCTGTGTATACAGAAAAGATATCAAAAGGCCCCTTCTTTTGTAAAATGATATTGATAGGAGCTGGGATTTGAAACTAGATCATTGACTTTCACCGTCTCCTATTACACTATTTTAATTACTTTAAAAATTTTTTTTTTTTTGAGACGGAGTCTCGCTCTGTCACCCAGGCTGGAGTGCAGTGGCACAATCTCAGCTCACTGCAGCCTCCGCCTCCTGGGTTCAAGCAATTCTCCTGCCTCAGCCCCCTGAGTGGCTGGGATAAAAGGCGCATGCCACCATGCTCAGCTAATTTTTGTATTTTCAGTAGAGACGGGATTTCACCATGTTGGCCAGGCTGGTCTTGAACTCCTGACCTAGTGATCTGCCCACCTCGGCCTCCCAAAGTGCTGGGATTACAGGTGTGAGCCACTGTGCCTAGCCCACTTTTAAATATTTTAAAATGACTTTAATTTTAAATTCAACAATTATTAAACAATTGTTTATAAATATTTTAAATTGTACTTAAAATATCTTCAAATAAAACTCGGCCCATGGTTGACTCTTCATGGTATCCTATGCAGGATTAAAAACTCAAATCCTCACACAGATAGGCAGGTTACAATTTCAACAAGTAGATGGAAAAAAAAAAAGAAACATTCGCAAGTCCCTAAATGTAGGATTTAAGGGCGCATGTCTCCCCCTGCTGGTTGTGGTGGTAGCAAACCAAACCTAGACCACAATGGTACTGGGGAGAACTTGAATTGGAAAGGACCCTACAGCAAGAAGAATAGGTGCTTCAGAACCCACTACCCATCATAGGGTCCTTACCCCATCCATCACAGGGTCCTTACCCCAACCAAGAGTAAAGAGAGTAAAGTGAGTGAAGGTTAAAGAATTCGTGGCACCAGTAAACTATCAACAGATGCTGATTTACAAACCTTGGTAAATTAATAGGAAAGGAAGAAAAACGTTTACGGTGGTTTAGCTACATAAAAATATTCACTATCAATCTTCATGAATTGCTTATTCTGTATATCTAATTATATAGAATCATAGCATAAAATAATCATAAAAATTATGCCTATCATTTGTCTGATTCATTTGGTTCCATTACAATACTTGTCTGAAGCTCAAGTTATTGGTACAGCATGGCTGTCTGCTCAAGATGTAGGTAAAGTCAAGGAAGTTTGGTTTATTTGCCCCTTCGGAGGACTAAGAGGGCCTCATGCTTTCCCATATTTCACTGATTCTTTTTTGCTTGGTATGCATTATACCCTCACCCGCTTCCATTATTGCAAACCCAACTTTTAGCTGTCTTTAAAGCTTTACCAGCTGCTGGTCTCTTTCTACTCCAACAACCGAAAAAGAAAGTTTTTTTTTTTTTCTCCCTTAATGTTATTGTTTTGTTCAGAATCTTTTGGTACTTATCTCATTCTCTTTCATATTGCTTATTACATCATGTCTTACTTCTAATATCAGATTGTAAGTTGTTTGAAGGCAGACTGTTTTATTCTTTTTTTTTTGAATTTTATTTTTGTTTTGTTTTTTTATTTAAGTTCAGGGATACGTGTGCAGGTTCGTTACATAGGTAAACTTGTGTCATGGCAGTCTGTTTGTACAGATGATTTCGTTACCCAGGTATATTAAGCCTAGTATCCATACTGTTTTTAAATTTTTTATTTCCATGGGTTTTTGGGGAACGGGTGGCATTTTGGTTATATAAATAAGTTCTTAAGTGGTGATCTGTGAGATTTTGGTGAACCCATCACCTGAGCAGTATACACTGCACCCAATTTGTAGTCTTTTATCCCTCACCCCCTTCTCACCCTTTCCCCTTGAGTCCCCAAAGTCCGCTGTATCATCCTTATGCCTTTACATCCTCATAGCTTAACTCCCACTTATAAGTGAGAGCATACGATGTTTGGGTTTCTATTCCTTAGTTACTTCACTTAGAATATAAGTCTCCAATCTCATCCAGGTTGCTGCAAATGCCATTAATTCATTCCTCTCATAGTTTATTTGCCCCTTCAGAAAACTAAGATAGGACCACCCCTCATGCTTTTGCTTATTTCACTGATTCTTTTTTTGCTTTGTGTGCGTCATACTCTCACCCACTTCCATTATTGCAAATCCAACTTTTAGCTATCCTTAAAAGATTTACCTACTGGTCTCTTCCTACTCCAACAACCAAAAAAAAAAAAAAAAAAAAAAATTTTTTCTCCCTTTATTAATTAGGTTTTGTTCACAACCTTCTGGTACTTATCCCATTCTCTTTCATATTATTTATTACAGCGCGTCTTATTTCCCATATCAGATTTTAAGTTATCTGAAGGCAGATTGTTTTATTCCACTTCAAAATAAGGCAATATATTAATAGCTTCATGGATAAAAGCCACGGTTTTGTTTTTGTTTGTTTTTTGGTGAGACGGAGATTTACTCTTGTTGCCCAGGCTGGAGTGCAATGGCACGATCTCGGCTCTCCGCATCCTCCACCTCCCGGGTTCAAGCGATTATCCTGCCTCAGCCTCCCAAGGATTACAGGCACGTGCCACCACGCCTGGCTAATTTTGTATTTTTAGTAGAGACGGGGTTTCACCGTGTTGCCCAGGCTGATCTTGAACTCCTGATCTCAGGTGATCCGCCCGCCTCGGCCTCCCAAAGTGCTGGGATTACAGGCGTCAGCCACTGTGCCCGGCCAAAGCCATGGGTTTTTAGTTGAGTCCTAATGGGCAAAAACGCCACACAACTGGAAAAAAATACCACCTGCGTCATAAACTTGTAAGGCATCATAAGAGGATGCATATAAAGCGGCCAGGCTCCTAATTACTTGGTAATTGTTAACTATTGCTTTCACTCTGTCCCCAAAACAAAAGCCTTACATGCTGTAGGCATATTACTTGTTGGTAAAGCTGACTGCTAACAAGTACACCCATACCCAGTAATACATTAGAATTATCTGTGTCTAGAGGACTAACGTGATTAACCACGACCTAGCAGCACTTACAAAGGCCTGGATGACCAGTACAAAACAATTCCCCACTATCTAAGTCAGCACTGTCCAACATAACTTTCTGCGATGCTGGGAATGGGCTATAATCTGCACTGTCCAATAAAAAGGTCACTGAGCTCTTGAAATGTGGCTAGTACAACTGAGAAACTTATCCAGTGGTTTGTGACCACCTTATTGGACAGCTCAGCTCTTGAATCTGCCTCGACCCGTCAACACTCTTTAAACTCGCCCATGTCCTCTTTTTCACTAGCGAAATAATTCTTTTTCTAAGTAACCTTCACTGATTCAAGGCAACAGAACGTCAACTGATCCCAAGCCCTTTTTTTCTTTAGCTGTTACACACGTGTGTTCACCGTGAACCTTCACCAAGAAACAGCATCCATATAAGACCCATAGCACATGACAAAATCAGTCAAACATCAAAGGTCATGAAATCATCTACTTAAAATAACTCATCGCGCCTCGACCTCGTGAGGCACGGTCTCGAGGGTGGACGGGAACAAAAAACAAACAGGGCGACAGGCGTAGGGAAAATGCGAGGAGCACGCGGGGAGGTCTGGCGCCTCTGTCACGGCGACTCCAGGCCGAGGCCGCCCGCGCGCCCGCTCTCCCACGCCGGGCACTGTCGCTCCCGGCTCGCGCACAGGCCGGACACGACTCGCCCCGGCCCCCATCCCCAACGGCGGCAGGGCGGCACGGCGGCAGGGCGGCACGGCGGCACGGCGGCACGGCAGCACGCACCACGACAGTGCGAGAGTCGCTCCTCTCGCTGTATCGACTCCAAGCCGACCCCACCCCCGGCTCCTCGGAACCCCGCCTCGAAACAGTGCCCAAGCAGCTCACTGCTCAAGGCCCCCGTACAAAATGGCGGCGGAGCCTGAGGAACCAACCATAGAGACGCCCGCCGGCTGCGGAGAGAGCGTAGGCCTCTGAGCGCCGGCCCCGCCCCGCGCCGGCCTGGTCTTCCGGCGGGGGCGGGGAAAGGGCGCGTCTCCAAGGGCCCTTCTAGGAGAACAGCGTGCGGCTCCATGGTGCCGGGTCATCCGAGCCGGGTCACGTGGCTGGCGAAAGCCGTCGCGGAGGCGTGGGGAGGAGAAATGGGCGGGAGGCTGTGGGGATAGCGAGACACCCAGCGACGACGAGGTTGTCATGGTGCCGCGGGGCCGTGCTCGCGCATGCGCCACCTGACCCACGGGGCCGGTCGTGGAGCTGCGACCCCTGCCCTAGGTGAGAAAGGGAGAGCTCGGTCCGGGAGGAGGGGAGCAGGGATGGCGGCGGGAGAGGGATTGGGCGAGGAGCGTGGGGAAAGGAGGTGGAAGTAGGGGAAAGAGGAAGAGGAGCGAGTAGGCAAGAGGGGCAAACTGGGACTTTCGGGGGACGGAGGGCCAAATGGTGGGAGCAGGGCTTTGGTTTGCTGTGAGGGGCGTGGGAGAGGGAATCGCGGGTGAGGAGGGGGCTGCGTGTGGGGAGGAGGCTTGTGTGAGGGGCAGGTGGGCCCTGGTCTAGCCCTGGGCGCAACCGCCAGCCGGCTGGGCGGGGAGAGAGCTTGGAGTCCAGCCCGGCTGGGAGCTGAGGGCCAGGCAATGGGCAGGTGAGTGGGCGCCAGAACTAGTAACTGGGCGAGGGTCCTGGGCTTCCGGTTTGAGATCGGGGGTGGTACCCTGTTCTGGCTCCAGGGCACAGGTGTGCTGCCTTTTCCAGAGACCTGCCGTCACCCACGTTGCTGGTTGTTTCCCCTGAGTGGCCAGCTTGCCAGGCTTGGTGTCGGGGGTGGTGTTTCGGGGGAGAAGGTGGGCAGTGCCAAGTAAGGAGTTAAGTGGTTAGTGCGTGGGTTCGGGGGAGCTCTGATCCCGGCCCAGGTCACAGGCTGGAGCTAGGCTCCCTGTTATTGCTCAAGTCCTGGCAGTATGCATTGCCTGGGCGTTTGCCCTGGAAGGCTGGTGGTATGCCAGTCACAGCACAGTACTAGGGTCTGCCCAGTTTTGCCCTGCTGAGCTGGCAGGCTGGTGGATGCCTGGAGGGTGCACATGCTGCCTGGCACAGATGCAATGTGGGCTGGTGCGAATGGGTAGGTGGGCACTGTTACTGTGAACTAATTGCAGCAGGGGATCGGAGAAAGTTCTCTAAGCTCATCTCCCCTTTGAAAGGTGAAAATAGAGCCAAACTGGTCTAAAACATAGGAAATTGTATGGAATTGGGGTTCAGGATCTTTGACACGAATTTTCAGCCAAGTTGGAGAAATGGAATGAATGTGGAAGGGAAGATGAATATTAGACATTTAGGTAGACAGGGTTTTTCCACTGTTAAAATACCCAGACATTCTCCCAGAATGGTATCCCTGAATATGCAGGCCAAAAGAAAATGACTTCGGAGAAAACCTAGTAATGTATTTATAATTCTAACGGGGATTACTCAAGGTTTTCTTTCTGTGACCTTATCACTTTATTGTATTTAAGCCTCTGGTTGGGCTTTTACCTCACACTTCTGTCCAGGCACACATGTTATACACGTGACACATTTTAAAGGGAACTTGAGCTTCCAGGAATGTTGCCAAGTGTCTATAAAAGGAGAGATCTGAAAGCAGCATTTCAGATCCTTTTCTTGTAACCCTTGGATCTCCTTTTTAATCATAAGGACAAATCTTCACAAAGATTGTTTGTGGATTAGACCAATCTTTAATTTGGATGGTGGATTTGTCCCTGAGGTTTCAACTTAGAATAAGGGGTAGATCAAATATCTGTTTCCTGCAGGGGACCAGACGTGGAGGTTAGATCTTAAGGTGACCATGGTGTTTGGAAATGCAGAATCTTGACCTTCAAGCTGTTCAGGTATTTCTGTGACTGCTAAGCTACTAGAGCTGTCAGAGACTCAGCAGGTCAGAGATTTGTTGGAATTTATTCCTCTATTGAATGCCTCATGTTAATTGTTGGGGGCTGAGGTTGCAAAGATGATAAAAACAACTCGAGGTTGAGGAGACAAATAATTAGACTAATGTCAGAAGTGCAAAAAGAGTAGTAAGAGCTAAATGCTTTGGAGCACTTGCTAGGATTTTGAATTTTGTCCCCTTATATAAACTTATATATTTATTGATTCACTTTCTTTATTTCTTTTTTTTTTTTTTTTTTTTTGAGACGGAGTCTCACTCTTGTCACCCAGGCTGGAGTGCAGAGGCACAATCTCAGCTTACTACAATCTCTGCCTCCCAGGTTCAAGCTATTCTCGTGCCTCAGCCTCCTGAGAAGCTGGGATTACAGGCACACACCCGCAAGCCCAGCTAATTTTTGTATTTTTAGTAGAGACAGGGTTTCACCGTATTGGCCAGGCTGGTCTCCAACTCCTGACCTCAGGTGATCTGCCTGCCTGTGCCTCAAAGTGCTGCTGGGATTATAGACGTGAACCACCTTGCCTGGCTCTGATTCTCTCTTTTCTCTTCTTTTTTTTTTTTTTTTTTTTTTTGATGGAGTCTCACTCTTCACCCAGGCTGGAGTGCAGTGACAACATCTCGGCTCACTGCAACTCCACCTCCTAGGTTCAAGGGATTCTCCTGCCTCACCCTCCCAAGTAGCTAGGATTACGGATGTGTGCCACCACACCCGGCTAATTTTTGTATTTTTAGTAGAGACAGGGTTTCACCATGTTGGCCAGGCTGGTCTCGAACTCCTGACCTCAGGTGATCCATCTGCCTCCGCCTCCCGAAGTGCTGGGATTATAGGTGTGAGCCACCACACCCGGCCTGATTCACTTTCCGTTATGAGTTTTAGTGTGTACTATCCTCTCTGGGAAACTTTTGGACAATGTGTTACATATACATGCATAAGAGGCCCAATTAGGGTAAATTCTGACAGTTTTGGAGCCTAAATTAGCCCTTTTAATGCAGAGTAAGGTATATGCATTTGTAAAGCAGCATGAGTGATTTCCAGTCTGTGCCAGGAAGCAGAAAGAACACAGTGGGTAAGAGCTTAGTAACCCATTTTCAACTCCTAGTCAGTGTGAGCATCTAACTTTATTGTAAACTAATATCTAAGAGGAAAAAAATCAAGCAACTTCCTGAGGTTTTCAGACTTTGCCTTGCAAATTTTGGGGTTGAGAGCACCAGTAGTAAATGCCATCACTCTCTGCTTCTCTCCTGTTGAGGGCTTTATGTGGTGCTATGTGTGAGTGGGTCCCTCAGCCACTCCCAGGAGGGCAGTGCTGCTGCTCCTCTGAAAGAGTAAAGTTTGGGGAGGGATGTAGCCCTTTGTTCCACATCCCATGTGAGCCTCCCTGGCTCAGTGCTAAGGCTTTTTGCTGCTGAAGAGAACTTTACTGAAGATAGAGGCTTTCATATTTTTAATCATTTTCATATGAAAAATAGTCAATTTGCCATCCTAAAGTCGATTTTGCATTCTTTATTTTCAACTGCCACCAACTCCCCAGGATCTAAATTTAGCATCTGTTCTCTTTTTAACTTACCTCTGTGATACCTTTCCTCATCTATCATAAGGGTCATAGTTGACCCTCCCATAACAAAAGACAGGTTAACAATAGAAAAACATAACCGTTTTATTTAATCAAAGTGTTTTTTATGACACAGGAGTCTTCAGAATTGAAGCCTCCCAAACTCAGAGAAAACTGTCTATTTTTATGGTTAGGTTTGATGAAGAATGGACGGCTGTGTAGAAATATGATTGGACAAAAAGGGTATGATCTGGCTGGGTATGGTGGCTCATGCCTGTAATCCCAGCACTTTGGGAGGCTGAGGTGGGAGGATTGCTTGAGCCCAGGAGGTCGAGACCAGCTTGGGCAACATAGCAAGACCCAGTCTCTACAAAAAATTTAAAAATTATCTGGGTGTGGTGGTATGCGCCTGGAGTCCCAGCTACTCAGGAGGCTAGGGCAGGAGGATCACTTTAGCCCAGGAGGTCGAGTCTGCAGTTAGGCGTGATCGTGCCGCTGCACTCTAGCCTGAGCAACAGCGTGTGATCCGTCTATAAATAAAAAACAAAACAAAAAAAGAGTATGATCTAATAGTAATGGATGGAGGTGGGAAACCCAGCAAGGTCTGTCTGTCCAGAATTATTCTTGACCTCTGCGTAGCATTCCTTCCTCTCTGTTATAGGGCAGGACCCATTCTGGAATGAGGGTTTTATGATCTGCTGTCGGACAAGACAGGTCAGATAATTTCTTTATGGCCAGGAAGTCGAGGCTGCAGTGAGCCGTGTTTGTGGCCTTGCACTCCAGCCTGGGCGACAGAGCAAGACACAGTCTCAGAAAAAAACAAAAAGCAACAACAAAGTACTCATTATGCTAAAGTGCCATACTTGGGAGTATTGTTTTCTGAGCCTCAAAAACCGATTGTCAGTGTTTCAGTATTTTGACTCCATGATCAATTATCTCTTATCCTACAAATTCTCAATAAGCCAGAATAAATTCCTGTGTATTTTCTGTAGCTCCATTGACTACACTTTAATAATAATAGCAAGACCTTTTTCATTGTTTTGCCACAAGGATTGTAGAAGACTAAATTGGGATGCATTATCTAAAGTACCTGTAAAATAATCCATGTTTAGTAAGATAATGTGAAACTTCAAGAACCTAAGTAAGGTTCTTAATTAGTTGCAACTAACATGAGCACCGTCCTAATCTAAATCAACAGCCTGGTCGGACATGAATTAGTTTGAATGCCCATCCACAAGCCTCATCTACTTCCATTTTGGAGAAGGCTTCTATTCACTTTTGGACAGTATTATTTTAGGAAAATTATACTATGCACATTTGTTGAATTTCATACAAAAGGATCCTGATTTAATTAGAGATATAGTTTTACACTTTAGTCTACTTTTTAAGCTGGGCCGTCCATGCTGTCAAATTTCATAGCTGTCAGATAGACATTGCTCTTGCATAGTTCTCTGCAAGATGTGACAGTGCCACTGTTTATCTTTTATGCACATAGGATTAAACGTGTGACCTGTGGAAGAGTGCTTGATTTGATGTCAGTTGAATGAGGAAACCAGTCCCCTTAAATGAGTTAGATACGGGGCAAAATGATTTTTACTTGGAATTGTGTTTAAAATTCATTCTCATTCAGTCCAGTTTGTGTTCCCTTTAGTCTGCTCCCACAGTATGCAAAAGTATGAGCAAGAGGGTTGCTTATAAGCATCCTTGTCTTCTATTTAATTTTATTTTGAACTGCTTCTAGGGTAGTTAATGTTCTTCACTAGATCTTATTAGCAGGAATGTCGAGACTTGGCACTCCAGCGTATTCCAGATACAGTGGTATTTGACAGGGGGCTTGTGTTTTTCTTCACGCAGAGAACAACAGGATAGAGTCAGGAGTGCATCGTGAATTAAAACATCACAAGGCTTTGCTTGCATCTTCCCAGTTTCATTATTGTCATGTTCCCTGTTGGCCTGTTTTCCTTATCCCAGCGGTATTCCTTGTGTTCTTATCATGCTGGCCTTACAGTTGCCATTCCTTGGTGACTCAAATGGCCATGTTAAAATATCTGGAATGTTCTTATCCTCAGCCAGCAATTGGAAGGGCCGATTGGTCATATTCTTGGCACTGTTGATCTAGGTCTGGATCTGCTGTGGACTAGCTGTTTATCACTGGAGCAAATATCGGCCTCTCTCCTGGGCTTCAGTCTTACATGTGACTGCCTACCCAGGATCTCCACTTAGATGACTCACAGTAACTTCAGTCTCTACATGACCAAATCTACATGACCATGCCACCCTGCCCCACCCACCCAACTCCCTTCTGTGCACTTCTTGGGCTCCCTAGCTGAGAAAGTGGTACCACCATCTTCCTCCTACCCAGTCCCATCAGGTGGGCCTCCATGTTTTTCTTCTCCCCATCTCCACTGCCACCACCTTAATTCACCTGGACTCTCATGGTAGCAACTAAATGATCTCAATGCCACTCTTGCCTTTCTCCACTTTGGCCTCAGTTCAGCATCCAGAATGCTTTTAAAATGCAAAGCTGGTGTACACTTATAATCTCAGCACTTTGGGATGCCAAGCCAAGGCTCAGAGCCAAGCCCGTGGTGGAAGGATTGCTTGAGCCTAAGAGTTCAAGACCAGCTGAGGCAACAAAGTGAGATCCTGTCTCTACAAAAAATAAAAAAATTAGCCAGGTGTGGTGCTACATGCCTGTTGTCCCAGCTACTCCATAGGCTGAGGGGAGGATCGCTTCCATCTGGGCAGTCGAGGCTGCAGCGAGCCATGATCACGCCACTGCACTGCAGCCTGGGCGATAGAGTGAGACACTGTCTCAAAAAATAAGATAAATAAAATGCACATCTGATCATGTTACACTTCTGGTTAAAATTCTTCCATGGCTTCCCATTGCTTTTAAGTTAATATCTAAAATCCTTCCAACATGGATTCCAAGGTGTTGCCTGTCTATTCCCTGACTACTAGTCTGGCATCAGTGCATGGCATTGTACCCTTCTACACCGTGCTCTGGCCTCCCTGGCCTTTCAGTTCTTTGCTTATGCCAAGCCCCTTGCTCCCTTAGGGCTTTCACACTGCCTGGAACATGCCTTTCGCCTAACTCCTACTAATTCCCGATCCTCCAGATCCCAGCTACGGTGCACTTCCTCAGTCCCCCAGACTGTTAGCCCGTCCCATTTATAGCTCTTATCAAAATGGTCGCTAGTTGAGTGATTACTTGATTAATGACTGTCTCTCTAGATCATAAGCTACAAGAAGGAAGCGACAGATGCCTATTCTGTTCATTCTATATCCCCAGTCCTTGCACAATGCCTGATTTACAATGGCATTTGATAAATATTTTTAAATGATTGAATGTAACTTATCTGAGCCTCAGTTTCCTCCCCTGTAAAGTGAGACAGCAACTGAAGATGACATTGTGAGGCTCAAGTGAAATAACACTAATAGCAACACATATTATAAGCTCTTTATTATATATGATTTTATTTGCCCGTAAAAGTGTTTTTTAAGCCTAAAAGTAGCATGCATGTATAGGGAGTTGTTTTTGCTCTCTGTTCAATACCTCAGCCAAAGGATTTAGAGGTTAATTTGAGAAACGCTACACTGTGGGAGGTGGCAATAGGTCATGAGCCTGCAAATGTACACGAGGAAAGCAAGCCTTGTGGTGTCTCTTTTCTCCTCTCCCCTTTCCCCTCTCCCCCTCCTTCTGTCCTCTCTCTTCTCCCGTCTTCCTTTTCCCTTCTCTTCACTCCCCTCTCCCCTCTCCCCTCTGGTGAGTTCATTTTGTTACCTATTGGAAAAAGCCTAATCAAATGTGCCTTTGTTAGCAGTTTACAAAGCGTATGCTGAATGTGGTTTGTGTGCCTTGAATTTGTAATGGAATTAGAGGGCAGCCAGAGGACTTTGAATCTCCTTATGGGTGGAAACCATTCTGTTTAGTAAACTTGAAGCTTTTGTCAGTTGAAACCTCTGAGAAAATAAAGCTAAAGTGGGTGAGGCCAGTGTTCTTTGCCCATACTTTATTCACTGTTTGGATCACCTGTTTCAGCTCTCCAGGCAGTGACTTCTTATATAATTGTTTTTCACAGGGCAGTCCAGATGAAAAGAGTACCAATGAATCTGCCTCCAGCTGAATAAACCATGGAAAGGAAAAACTCATCCAGAGAGAGCCCCAGAAGACTCTCTGCCAAAGTAGGCAAAGGCACAGAGATGAAGAAAGTGGCTCGTCAGCTCGGGATGGCTGCTGCTGAGTCAGACAAGGACTCTGGCTTTTCAGGTTAAAAATATCTTATCCTTCCTCTGTTTTGTGAGTGAATGCTTTGCCTGAAAAATTTCCTCCCCAAAACTCATTTATGTGATAAGGATGGGATGCTTTCACACACAGGATAAATACTTACCTGCTTTAAAATGGTAATTCTGATGCCATATGTCAGGGTACCCATCTAAGTCACCATAGGGTTAGTTCTGAAAGAATTATTTGACATCTTTTTTCAACTTAGACTCTGAATCTTACACTTCCAACTATTGCAATTGGTCACTGGAAAAAATATTTAAATACTCAATTCTGTTGTTTTACTTCCTTTTTCACAGGAATTATTACATTGTAGGGGAAAAATTGCTACTGCATGTAGTTGCCATGTAACAAATTGGAAGACTGCCAGTTAAATAAAAGTAATACTGTATATAATTTGTAAGGTAACTTTTTCGTTGAGAAAGTAGTTTTGCTGTGTTTAGAAATGTACGCCTCCAACAACCCCTCCCCCCAGTCTGTATGCATTTTGTATTTGGACTGTGAGCCACCTGGCCCAGCTCTAAACTTGAGTATCTATTAGAGATAAGAAAATAGAACAGTTTTCCTTACAAGTTTTTCTTAAACCTTACCCAAAAGGACCAGCTGCATATACATTGAATCATTTAATTTTGTGCTGGGGCTCTTTTTTTATTTCCCGCTCTGAGGGTAGTGGCTTGAATATGGCGCTAGTGTGATTTTTGGCGTGGGGATGCAGAGGGGTGATGCTGAGGGATTCTGGTGAAGTCAACATCCTGAGAGTAGAACCCTCTCAAGGAGAAGATTTATATTATCCAGACTCACAAAGACAAACCAATCAATTTTGATTTATTAACTTATAGTGAGAAATGCAGCTGTTAGGAAAACTAGAACTCTCTTGTCTTTAGATTGGCATATTTTCTCCCTGTAGGCATGCTGCTTGAAAAGGCAAATTATAAATAGACTTGCTCAAAGAGGAACAGAGCGCCAACCAAGGGATTAGATTAAAAGGAATTAGTTGCCCTGCCCAGGGCCAGGACAGTCCAGGGAAGGGCGGGCCAACCTTCCCTTTGGATTTTTCTTCTCTCTCTCAGCATTGTTTCCTAAGCCTGCCTCATCATAAGGCTCACCTGAGGCATTTGTTAAAAATATTGATCACCAGATCTCCCTCCTGGAGACTCTTTCAAGGGTCTGGACAGGGCCTGGAATGTGGGTTCTTTTAAAATACAAGTGTTTCTGTTGTATGATCAGACAGGTTTGGGAAACATTGGAGGCCTAATGCCTCTTTTTTTCTTTTAATATCATGTTTGCTTTTTGTTTATTTTTCATTTCATGAATACGTGCTCATTGTAAAAGCTTGGACAGGTAGGAAAGCATGAAGAAGAAAATAAACATTATCCATAATCTTACCATCTATTATTTCCAGTACTGTTGACATTTTGACACTTCTAACAACTTCAACTTTGTCAGTTGTTTTAAGAATATTGTACTACTCAGACATAAGGTGGTATTAAAATAATCAAACTCATTATGCCCCAGAAAGTAGCCCCAGTGAATGCCACTGGAATGCTTCGAGCCACTCTTGGGCCAGGTACCAGTGATTTCCTCACTGCCTGAGTTAATTCCAGTTACCTTGGAGTAGGATGAAATTTGCAAAATCAAGACAATTTTTCCCATCTTAATTACCACATTTGTAGTTCAAAAAATTTCAAATCTATACAAAAGCAAATGAATACCCCATATATCTATCTTTTTGCCATATATGCTTTCTCTCTCTCTCTACACACACATACACACACACACACACTCTGAATTATTTGAAAGTAAATTGCAAACATTTGACATTTTACCCCATATAGCTTCAGTACAGATTTCCTAAAAACAAGGACATTCTTCTGTGTAGTTATAATATCATTATCATACCTAAGAAATTTAACACTGATACTTATCATTAGCTACACTCCATATTCAGATTTTCCCCATTGTCCCAATAATGTCCTTTATAGCTGTTTGTCTTTTTGTCTGTTTTGGATCCAGAATCCAACTGAAGATTGAGCATTGCATATAGTTGTCCTGTCCTTTAGTCTGGTTTAGTCTATAACCACTCCCGTATCTTTTCTTTCCTTTTTTTCTTTCTTCTTTCTTTATGACATTGACATCTTTGAATGAGTCAGGCCTGTTGCTTTGTAGAATGTCTCACACTCTGGATTTTCTGGTAGTATCCCCATTATTAGGGTCAGGATTGGCATCTTGACCAGAATACTATGTTGTTGATGTTGTATCCTTCCCATTGCAACACATTTGGAGACTCATAAGTTGGTCTTACTCTTGGTGATGCTCTGGTTGGTTGATCACTTGGCTAAGATAGTGTGTACAGATTTCTTTACCGTTAAAGTACCCTTTTCTTTTTGTAATTAATAAGTAATTTATGGGATAATACTTCATAATTGTGTGACTATCCTATTCCCCAACAAACTCTTTACCACAGTTAGCATCCATTGATGATCTTTGCCTGAATCAGTACATTGGTGGTTTAAAAGTGGTGATCTTGGCCGGGCGTGGTGCCTCACACCTGTAATTTCAGCACTTTGGGAGGCCGAGGCAGGTGGATTACCTGAGGTCAGGAGTTCGAGACCAGCCTGACCAACATGGAGAAACCCTGTCTTTACTAAAAATACAAAATTAGCCGGGCGTGATGGTGCATACCTGTAATCCCAGCTGCTCGGGAGGCTGAGGCAGGAGAATCGCTTGAACCCGGGAGGCAGAGGTTGTGGTGAGCCGAGATCATGCCATTGCACTCCAGCCTGGGCAACAAGAGCGAAACTCTGTCTCAAAAAAAAGGGGTGATCTTATAATTTTACCATTCTTTGTACGTCATTAGCTGACATTTTTCTGTAAAAAGTGCTTTCTCTCCTCCCTCTTGAGTATCACTAATGTAGTCATGGAATTCTTTTGTAATTCAGTTTGTCAATCCATTAAAGTCATCATTTCTGATACTCAAATTGTCTCAAATTTGACCAGCGGGAGTCCTCTCAAGATAGCTCTTGTGTCTCTTTGACATGTCTCTGTTAGTGTTTGAGCACTTCTTTGCTTTCTGGGACAACAAGCTGTCCAGGCTTATCTCGTATCTTCCCTGTCAAAGTCTTGGAATCAGCTGTTTCTCCAAGGAGCCCTCATTTCCTTTATGTGCAGAATGGCATTTAGAAACCAAGATCTGGGCACTCAGTATGTACATTGCTTCTGGTCTCATTTGTTTTCAGCCTAATGGTTCTTAACTAGAGGTGTACATTTGGATGACTTGTGTTTTGTGAAATACACCTACCATGGAACCATGTAAATCCTTTCAGTAGATCAAGGGAAGGATCCCAACATTTATAGTTTTTTAAAAGTGTCGCTGGAGATTCTAAATCATATTTCCATTGATGTATATCCTTCTAGTCATACAGTCTTCCTTAAGCTGGAGAAAATGCAATTGTTTTGAGGTTTACAGATTGGTTTTGTTTTTTTAATTGTAATTACATCTTGTGGTACCCAGAGCCTCTGAAGGTCTTAATCCTACCTTGGGCCATACTCGTCTCCTTTCTCAACAACAGATTCTTGAAAGTAATAAACTAACTTTGAAGCCTTGAACTCATTTCTCCTGTAGACTAATGATGATGACTTTCATGTGAGCCCTAATTGAGGCAGGTTTTTATCTGTAAGAGAGTTAGAAAGGAAGTCAAACTTGTCCTAGGGCAATAATTCTTAATCTTTGGTGGAGGAGGGATTAATAGATCCCATTGAAAAGCCAATGAAAGCTAAAAGCCTCCTTCTCAATAAAATTCACAAAAACACATCACAAGTGTTGCATTCAATTTCAAGAGGTCAGCTCCTTAGGAGCCTAGTTAAGAGCCCCTAGTCTAGAGCCTAAGTGAGTTGACCATTCTTCTGCCCACCAGATGGGAGCTCGGAATGTCTGAGCTCCGCAGAGCAGATGGAGTCCGAGGACATGCTGAGCGCCTTAGGCTGGAGCAGAGAAGACAGGCCGAGGCAGAACTCCAAAACTGCAAAGAATGCCTTCCCTACCCTGTCTCCCATGGTCGTCATGAAGAATGTGCTGGTCAAACAGGTGAGGAGGACTAATATCACCTAAAGTCTTTGCAGATAAAAATCTCTGAGCTTCCGTGTATAAAGGAAGAGATTTATATTCTCTGCCAAGGAGAGATTTTAGAAACAGACCACTAGAACCACACCAATGTGTACTTTCTGTCCTGGGGAGCGGATGTTATCTTTCAAGTGTGACACTGTTTTAAAAAGGAATATAAGAATCATGACGTGCTTTCTCATTTTTGAGACAGGTTGTTTTATTTCTGTATTCATAGTTTGTCCAAAGAGACCCTGAAATGTATATAAAGGAACCAAGCAGAAATGGCATCACTTCAGTGGTGCATTCTAACATATGGCAGAGTTTAGGGTAGAAACAAAAGATGCTCTTTTTAATATGAATTGCCCTGGGAACTTAGGAATGTAGAATGCATTTATTTCAGAAGTAGAGGCAATTTCCCTGTTTCTTATGTCATATACTGAGCATTTTCTTAGTAGTCAGCCAGAGCCTGTCATTAGTGACGAAGCTGCTCCTGGTTCAAGTATGGGAATACCAGCAGAATCCACACAGCGTTGTGGAGTGGAAACACATCCTGTTTGGGGCTTTATTACCTAACTATGTATATTATATGATTATCGTTTAGATATGAAAGAAAAGATTTAGATGAAAATCTAAGTTAAGCTCTAGTGTTTGAAACTGAGAACTTGAGCATATGAACTTGGTTAAGTTAGAATAGAGAAGTCTGAGAATAGAAAAGATTGATTTCAGCCAAAGAAATTTAATCTTACCATACTTTCCTCTGAAAATATATCAGTTCTCATATGGTTCCATTGATGAGGCTACTTGAAGATAGTGAAATTTTAAATCTGGCTTGAGTAGTTGACTTTTCCCCCCTTAGGGTAAAAGGTTAGAACATGGCTTTAACCTGACAGGAAATCTTAATGTCTTAGCTATTACCTAGTTGTATATGAGGAACACAAACTGATTTTCAACAAGGCAGCCTGGTGAGTTCTGAAAAGGAATTTGAAGATTTTTGCTTGGTAAATCACATCTCAGCTGGAAGCATGGCTCTCCTTATTGAAAGGAAAAGAAAGAATAGGGACAGGAAATGGAGCCCACGTGAGATTGCTCCAGCCCCACCAGTGCTGCCAGTGCTTCTCCTGGGCTTCCTTTCTCCCAGTTCTTTTTCTCCCTGCCTTACTCTCTGGCTTCCTTGTCCCTTTCTTGTGTGTCTGTGTTTATATCCCTTCTTTGTTGTAGGCTAGGCTGGCAGCTCCAGAAGGCTGAGAACAGCCCACACACACAGTTACGGAGTGAGTAGGCTTTTCCAGCAGAGCCACATTCTTCAGGACAAAGACCCGCCAGAAAAGCTGCTGGGCCTGATCAGGAGCTAAGAGACTTGGGGACAGGCTGACCTAAGGGAGTAGTCTAGGAGTTTTGTTTCATTTTTTAAAAACATACTAGAATCCAGCGTATTCTAAAATTAAAATAATGATACACATTTAAAACCCTCTGCATGTTGTGTAATGTCTTGATTATGGCTGCTTGGTTTTAGATATTTTTCTTTTGAGAGTCTGATTCCACCTCTGTCATTAGACAGTGTGATCTTGTACATAATTAACCACAATGGATATCAGTTTCTTCATCTTTAATATGAAGGGTTTATGTGAAATGATTCTGAGATCCTGTCCAAGTCTAAAATTTTGTTCTGTATTCCCTCAGGTGATTTCGACATGAGTAATACAATTTGTAAAATCTAATAATTAGAACAAGTCAGCTTAGTATCTGTTAGGACAGTGGGCATAACAGTAGCAACAGTCCAGTAAATCATGGGAAAGCAATGCATTAGATATTTTCCAGATCCATTTGCCTTGTAGGTCATCCCTAGAGAGGGCATGAAGTTTTGCTTCTGACTGAGCTGGAACAGGCCGATCTCTACTTCAAAAGACCTCTTGATTTTGGATCTCCTATGACAAGGAAATACGGTTTCTGGCCCTAGCATTGCTTGCCTTAGTATATCCCAGAGTATATTTGAACATCAAGAGGACTCCAGATCGTTCCAGCCTTTGCACGGGAAATGAACTGGCCTAAAGTTCCTAACCTTGCATCCGAGAAGCTGAAATGTGTGCAAAATGGTGTGCGCATGTGCATGTATGGGAAGACAGTTTGTAATGTTCTTCAGATAAATCAAATGACCCCACCTGACCCCACTGCGGATGTGAACCTCTGTCAGGCTTGCCCTCTGCCTGGCTTTATCTATACTCAGATTTGGGGACGAGGTTGGAACTGGATTGGCTTTCAAACATTGGAGACAAGTAGCCATGTCCTTCTTTATTAGATTTCGCCTGAATCAATACTTTAATTAAAAAATAATATATAATTGAGGAGTAATAAAACAAAGGCAGTATAGGAGAATGGCTCAGATGGGTTTTAGAGTCAGACAGAGGATGGAATCCTAACTGCATCACTTAGTAACTTGATGACTTAAAACAAGTTTTTTCAACTTTCTAAGCCTCAGTTTCCTGTTTATGAAGGGAAATGGTAACTGCCTCATGAGGTTGTTAAATAGATTAAGTAACTCATGTAAAACATTACACACAGTGGTAGCCTATAGTCAGCACCAATACATGGTAGCTGTTATTATTTTGAATGGTTTTATGACTGTTGGATGTCACTGCCTTAAAAACAGGAACCCATAGACTCCTGACAATATGGGTTTTTTTTTTCCTTTCTGTTTTTTGTTGTTGTTGTTGTTTTTGAAACCAAGTCTTGCTCTGTCGCTCAGGCTGGAGTGCAGTGGCGCAATCTCGGCTTACTGCAACCTCCACCTCCCAGGTTCAAGCGATTCTCCTGCCTCAGCCTCCCAAGTAGCTGGGACTACAGGCGCACACCACCAAGCCCAGCTAATTTTTTGTATTTTTTAGTAGAGACAGGGTTTCACACGTTGGCCAGGCTGGTCTCAAACTCCTGACCTCAGGTGATCCGCCTCCCTCAGCCTCCCAAAATACTGGGATTACAGGCATGAGCCACCACATCTGGCCCAATATGTTACTTTTTAATCAAAAGTTATTCTCAGGTAAAAGAGTTTCCAGGTGTAACTAAATGAAGATACACTTTGGTGTAAAGTCACATTTTAACTTATGCCAGGAAATCCATATTTTTATTGTTTCAGTTGTGACCTTAGCTATGTCATTACTTTACCTACCCATTTATTTTTCTGAGTGATAGCACTTGAATAAAAATAGGTATTTCCTCCAATTTTCCCTTAGAAAAAGTTAAAAAAGTATTTGTGATATCAGACACAAATAGATGTTCAAACCACTATGTGAGAGAAGCACTGTCCTTGAAATTGTTCTAAGCATTTGAGTATCCACTTGCCCCTTTGACAGAAGCTTCACTCCTCTATCCTTTCAGCAGTAATGAGTAGTGTGCTGCTCTCCTCCTTTGTCTTCAGGGCAGCAGCTCATCCCAGCTCCAGTCGTGGACTGTCCAGCCCTCCTTTGAAGTGATCTCAGCACAGCCACAGCTCTTATTCCTTCATCCACCTGTACCATCTCCTGTCAGTCCATGTCACACTGGCGAGAAAAAGTCTGACTCCAGGAACTACTTGCCCATTCTGAATTCTTACACCAAAATAGCCCCACATCCAGGCAAAAGGGGCCTTTCCGTTGGCCCAGAAGAAAAAGGAACAAGTGGAGTGCAGAAGAAAATCTGTACTGAGAGACTTGGGCCTAGCTTGTCTTCCAGTGAGCCAACCAAGGCTGGTGCTGTTCCGTCCAGTCCCTCGACGCCAGCACCACCCAGCGCCAAACTTGCCGAGGACTCAGCTCTGCAGGGTGTGCCCTCTCTGGTGGCAGGTGGAAGTCCACAGACTCTTCAGCCGGTATCCAGCAGTCACGTGGCTAAAGCTCCCAGTCTGACCTTCGCTTCCCCCGCCAGTCCTGTCTGCGCATCAGACAGCACTCTCCATGGGTTAGAGAGCAACTCTCCCCTTTCACCACTGTCCGCTAATTATAGCTCACCTTTATGGGCTGCAGAGCACCTCTGCCGCAGCCCAGATATCTTTTCAGAGCAGCGGCAGAGCAAACATAGGCGCTTTCAGAATACCCTAGTAGTCCTACATAAATCTGGTTTGCTGGAGATCACTTTGAAAACCAAGGAGTTGATTCGTCAGAATCAGGCAACTCAGGTAGAACTAGACCAGCTAAAGGAGCAAACCCAGCTGTTTATAGAAGCCACCAAGAGCAGGGCCCCTCAGGCTTGGGCCAAGCTGCAGGCATCTTTAACACCTGGGTCCAGTAATACAGGCAGTGACCTAGAAGCATTCTCTGATCACCCAGACATATAGCACAGAGGCATATTTTCCTGTTACTTGAGTGGTTCTTTTAGCTCATTTGCTGTTACCTACTCCTGTTTCCCAAAGCTTATGTAAGAGCTTTTCCTTCTAAACTTAAACTGTGTCGTGGTTCACTTAGGAAGCCACGTGCCAATACCTGGCTGCTGTCTTAACTTGTGGTCTGGGCACAGGATACATATGTCCCCGTCCCACTGAGGACCTCAGTTTGGGGGTGCCCTTGAGCCCCTTTTCCTTAGCTTGCAGGTGCTTCAATGGATCATGGGGCAAAGCAGGAGATGATTGTGTGGGGCTCTTCCTGCTGTCATCTCCCATCATCCCACTCTCTCACCAGGATCAAGGGTACAGTAACATGAATGAGCATACAGAGCAACGCCTGTTGAGCCAGGGAGTAGGTGACACAAGGAAACCTTCATGGATCTTCCCTTGCCTGTCTTAGTCACAGAGAGAAATAAGAGGAGGTTGTTTGCATTCCACAAGGCATCGTGCTAGTTGGGCGAGACCTAAAATTCCCTGGGCACAGGTTGCACCTGGGTGTGAGCACTTAATCACTCAACGCTTTGTTTTCTTAAACTTGAAAGTCAAGGGAAAGAGTAGTACCATCTGACTCCTACACTTTCATTACAAGTCAGATTTTTCTTAAACTAGCAGGCAAAAACAGTACTTCCAAATTTTAAGGTATGGAATGGATGCAGTACATCTGGAATTGTAGTCGATGAATTGCTTTTTTGACTTAGAAGCTGAAGAAAATAGACATGGCTGGCATATGTCGGCTCATGGTCAGGAGCTGGACGATTCTGGTAACTTAGGCTTTTTTTCTCTCTTCTTTTGAAACAGTGTAACCTGTTTTATGTCTAAAAATCTTAAGGATAGTTTCAGTGGTTCCTGGGATGTAGTATAAGTTAACTCTGCTGCCATCTTGTTTTTTTTTCCTTTATTTTGATAAGTGATTATTATGCTTGATAAACTCTGAATTAAATGCAGTTGTCTTGAGGGTATGATAAGTCCACAAAAAATTGGAAAGCATCTTACCCATTTTCTTTTCACATCCCAAATTTTCATTTGTTCCATGTCATAGTGATGGGAAGCAGTTACAGAGCAGCGTCTTCTGTGTTTCCTTCATGTGTTAGATACTGGCAACAAAGCCAGAGGTGTAATGTTGGTTATATGAAGTTCGTCTCGAAATGGAGACCATGACCAGAGTTTCCAGATGATACACGTTCTTTTCAGCTTCATTAAATAGGCAACTATGTTTTTAAGTAGTAAAGTTTCAAAATATTCTCTCAATTTAAAATTTCATCCTCTTGAAAATCTTTGTTCTTTACAAAATTATCTTAATAAGAAGTTCTATATGATCAGCTTCATCTTTTTTTTTTTGAGATGGAGTTTCGCTCTTGTTGCCCAGGCTGGAGTACAGTGGTGGGATCTCGGCTCACTGCAACCTCTGCCTCCCGGGTTCAAGTGATTCTCCTGCCACAGCCTCCCAAGTAGCTGGGATTACAGGTGCCTGCCACCATGCCCAGCTAATTTTTGTATTTTTAGTAGAAACGGGGTTTCACCATGTTGGCCAGGCTGGTCTCGAACTCCTGACCTCAGTTGATCCACCTGCCTCAGCCTCCCAAAGTGCTGGGCTTACAGGCCTGAGCCACCACGCTCAGCCCAGCTTCACCCTTTCTGCAAAGAAAAGTTTTACCAAGACCAGAAGTTAAATATGACATTTCCTAGGTAGTTGTAACTCTAACATAGTTTAAAAAGTATGTGGCTTCAGATTGTCTATACTTTGTTCACAAACGTGTGATTTAGATATGACTGATTTAGAAGTGAACAACTTGGTAACATCCCTAGACTCCACTCATCAATGCAGAATTATTACCTGCTCTCTGCTTTCTGAAAGAATTTCAAAAATCAGAGCAAATGTGTCTTTAGGCAGATTCAGCTCCTTTTAATATTTTTCTCTTGGCCCACTCTCTTTGCCTCCCCTGAATCTGTGTGGTACTATAGCAGCTCTACTCTGTGCACCATGCTAGGAAGCTTCCTTTTTGGCAGAATATGTTTGGCAGCAAAGCTATAGAGACAGGTGCATTCAGAACAGCCTGGGCACCAGTCATGAGTCTTACTGTGTCAAAAATCTGAAAACACTTGCTGAGAACCAAATTTATTCCATTGGAAAAACCCTCTGTAGAGCTATAAACCTCTTGGACTCTTCTTCCTAGATTAAGGCTTGCATTTCCCTCCCTGTTTCAGTAAAAGATGATGAAAGCTGCTATCAATCCTCACTGCTGAGTGGCAGGGAGAAGCAGCACCACTCTCAGCTCTTTTCTAATCTTGTAACTTAGTGCTAGAAGTCTCTCCAGGCTATTACCATGGGTATTTGTTCTCTGTTGGAGCTGTAAGCAGATGAACCCAAGTAGAGAAGATAGATCTTGGAAGGAGAGATCCATTGAGACCAGAAGCCAGATCAGCAAATGGAGGAACCTCGGAGGTGACCAGAAAGATCTCCATCGGTTGCCCAAGGCTGTAAGTAGTGATGGTTTTAGCGATGCATAACGTACTTGGCTATGAAGTACTGTGGCAGAGCTGCTGTTTTCTGAAGGTGAGAAGCCATTTTTAGCTCAGAGCAACCCTTAAGAGAACTTTTGGCAGATTTTGTTGGCATTATTGAAATATATATAGAAAAGTTGCTGATTGCAATGGTTATGGGAATGGAATTTAATGACATTTGTAATTTATTACACTCATTGGTTTTTATTGATTATAGTATTGTCTGACTTTTTATTTTCTACTATGGTTCCTTTAGCAGAAAAGTAACTTTTGTGCATATATTGAAGTGGTTTTTCAGCTATGAATTCTTTAGGGTAGAAATTTATTTAGCAAATGTGAATTCTTTTGAGAAAGTATGAAGTTTTGCAGAAATTGACTGTGAAATGTCAGAGAAAAATAAAAGTCACTGACTTGAAACCTATTTGGCCTTTTTGCTTTATAACTGCTTAAAAATACTGAGTGAACCTGGAGTAAATATTTGAACTGATTTAAATGTTAAACATAGGTACTCATGTTATTTGGGAATATTGGGATTAGACAGTGAACATGTGGAAATTCATTGCTCAGGTTTTCACTGGTGTGAACTTGAAATACGAGCAGCCTTATGGCAAATGAGTAGTCCCCTGTTTTCTGGAGCCTTGGAGGTTTATACTGGGCAGGTTGGGAGGAGTGAGAGGTGAAGATAGTCCAGTGATTTCTTCCATCTGATTGACACTTTTACAAATAGAACTTTTAAGTGACAAAGCTACTACAATTGTATACCGGGATAAACTAAAGTCACAGTAAGTGAAGTTCTTTCTGCAGCACAGTGGTCCTTAGCAAGCACACCTCCATGCCTTCCCCCGTGCCTCCTCAAGCCTTGCTCCCTGTCATGGTTCACCTAGAGGATCTCAACAGGGAGACATGTGGAGTCCTCCCTGTTTCCCAGGCCAGTCAGGAGCCCCTTTCTGGGATCTTTAAAACACTGGGGAAATGAAAAGCTGACCTCACTAAAAGGCCTGGAGGGTTGTCATAGTCGAATTCTTCTAGTATTATTTCTGTCCTATACAATTGTCTAAGTGGCTTTTTAAAATGTAGCTGTAAGGCCACTAGTAAGAAACAAAAAATGGGTAAAGATGGCTAGAGAAGGTCCCTTCTGAAATAAAGAGAACCATCCTTCCTTAAGAAGTGGAATCCGGAGAAGGGAGGGAGCACAAAAATTTGAGCCTGAGAGGCTCAAGAGAACCCAGTTATTTGCGTTTGCAGCTCCTCACCCCTTGGCGTGATTCCTGTATGTGGAAACACTTGCCCCTTAGGACGGCCTGTTTACAAACATGTTTCATCCACATTTTTTTATGGCATCCCTGCAGATTGTAGCCTGGTGTGATGGGGTCTAAAGACCTACATTCACATGTCATATCTACTACTCATTGACTCAGTGACTGTGGATAAGTCACTTAACCTCTCTCTAGATGTCACTCCTCTCAGCTGAATGATGAAGAATTTGAATTAGTTACCTTGAAGTTTAATCTCAGTGCTAACCTTTGTAAGATCTATAGTTGTGTTACAGGTGAGCCATAGAATTAATAGATTTTTTTTTTTTTAACGGCATCTTGCTCTTGTCGTCCATGCTGGAGTGCAATGGCATGATTTCGGCTCACTGCAACCTCTGCCTCCTGGGTTCAAGCGATTCTCGTGCATCAGCCTCCCAAGTAGCTGGGATTATAGGCGTGTGCCACCACACCCAGCTAGTTTTTGTATTTTTAGTAGAGGCGGGGTTTCACCATGTTGGCCAGGCTGGTCTCGAACTCCTGAGAGTTTTGGCAGGGTGATCCACCCACCTCGGCCTCCCAAAGTGCTGGGATTACAGGCGTGAACCACCACACCCGGGTGCTTAAATTTTTTAAAACATGGGGTGCTTAGAAAAGAGGTTCTGAGGGCCTCCAGTAAGATGGTTTTATAGTACGGTGTTCTGTCAGATTTTTAACTTCTTTATATGGACCTCTGGGAGAAGCTCTTTGCCAGTCTGCATTGGTTTTGCCTTTCATATGATTATCTTGTTGCAGCTAATGTGGATATACTACCTCCCATGTAAAAACCTGGTCTCAAAGAATTCTTACTGGCCCAAAAGGAGAATGATTTGGGGTTAAATCAGATCATCTCCTTTTCTGGTCAGCCATCTGCAAACAGCCCTTTCCTTTCATTTGAGATGAAGAAGGTAACTTTTGTATTTGGGAAAGTGTCAGTTAGCTTATTTCCTTTCAGACCTCTCTCTGCACAACCAGGGATGATGTTTCTTCTTTTTTTTTTTTTGAATTGGAGTCTTGCTCTGTCGCCCAGGCTGAAGTGCAGCGGCGCTATCTCGGCTCACTGCAAGCTCCACCTCCCGGGTTCACACCATTCTCCTGCCTCAGCCTCCTCCTCAGCCAGGATTACAGCCTCCTGCCTCAGCCAGGATTACAGGTGCCTACCACCATGCCCAGCTATTTTTTTTTTTTTTTTTGTATTTTTAGTAGAGACGGGGTTTCACTGTGTTAGCCAGGATGGTCTTGATCTCCTGACCCCGTGATCCGCCCGCCTCGGCCTCCCAAAGTGCTGGGATTACAGGCGTGAGCCACCGTGCCCGGCCTCTTCGTGTGTTTTAAGGAACCATTTGGGGCTGGGTGCAGTGGCTCATGCCTGTAATCCCAGCACTTCAGGAGGCCGAGGTGGATGGACTGCTTGAGCCTAGGACTTTGAGACCAGCCTGGGCAACATGGCGAAACCGTGTCTCTATAAAAAATACAAAAATTAGCTGGGTGTGGTGGCACACACCTGTAGTCCCAGCTACTCTGAAGGCTGAGGTGGGAGGATCGCTTGAGCCCAGGAGGCGGAGGTTGCAGTGAATCAAAATCATGCCACTGCATTCCAGCCTGGGTGACAGAAACCCTGTCTCACAAAAAAGCCAAATGAAAAACAGAACCACTTGGGTTGATTTAACATTATTTTCACTGTCACTAGTCAGAGATGACATAGATGCAGTGATACTTTGTGAGGTCTTTATTCTGGTCCAAGCCTTTTGGGTCCACCTTTCATCTACACCAGAAGAGAGATTAGAGATGAGAAGTCTGCCTGGGTGACACAGCACAATCAGAATCCCTGAGAGAGAGGCAGAAGAAAACAACGACTGTGCTCTAGCTCCTGCAGCCTTTGTCTCTGCTACCTCAGTTTCTTTTATCAAAAGAGGAGGGGCATAATCCCTGCTATGCACTTGACATCCTGAGATGAAGGTGCAACGCAAAAAAATGATGTCTCAAAAGTGTTTTAAAACTGCTCTATGGAGTGAGGCAGCCTCGCCGCTCACAGACCCAGTGATGGAATTCAAGTGATGGCATTCAGCCCCTTCAGGGTTGTCACTGCTTGGGATAATTAAGACTGTCTTCTACCAAAATCTCATTTACAGTGAATGAGAGGAGAGAAAATATCAACCCAGGATGGTTACTCTTTGACTGGCTTCCTGGAAGGAGCTGTTCTGTGGATCCATGTGTGACCATTTTGGTTTTTTCCTCTCAGAATCCTTCCTTTATTCTTTTCTTTCTTTTTACTTTTTTTTTTTGAGATGGAGTTTCACTCTTGTTGCCCAGGCTGGAGTGCAATGGTGCAATCTTGGCTCATGGCAACCTCCGCCTCCCGGGTTCAAGCGATTTTCCTGCCTCAGCCTCCTGGGTAGCTGCGATTACAGCCATGCTGCACCACGCCTGGCATGCTCCACCACGCCTGGCTAATTTTGTGTTTTTAGTAGAGATGGGGTTTCTCCATGTTGGTCAGGCTGGTCTCGAACTCCCAACCTCAGGTGATCCGCCCGCCTTAACCTCCCGAAGTGCTGGGATTACAGACATGAGCCACCGTGCCTGGCCCCCATTTATTCTTAAAACACATGGCTTTCCTATCTCTTTCTAAAGGATAGTTATGCAAGACAGGATTGCTTGAAAGAACAGTCTGTATGGTTCCTGCCTCAAATTACAGCAGCTGGAGGAGATGAGTTGAGCAAAAAAGCAAGAAGGGCCCATAGAGTATGAAGTTAACCCAGGGAGTGGGTGGAAGCTGTTAGAAAATGAAGGAGAACGAAAACCGAAAGTGGGATCCTGCGGCCAGCCCGCGTGAGGGCCCTGGCAGGTGGAGTGATTATTATCCTTCCAGCAAGGCAGTCAGAGTGGCTGGAGAGCATGAGAGTAAAACTAGCTGCCTTTACATTTCCTACAGACTCACTAGATCCCAAGAATTGCAGTGGCCTTGGAAGCATGTTCGTTCATCCTGGTAAATATCTTTATAACAGAAGAGAGCAAAGGCTTCCATTCTCTGGGGACAGCCCACAAAGCCCCTGCCCACTGGGTGGACAGATGGGAGTGCTTGGCATGGGGCCTGCCCTTCATTTGAGGGTGAGAGTGAAAAGCCAGAAGCCCTGAAAAATCAAGACCTGCCACCACTTGTAGATGGTAAAACATAATAATCATGTCTCTACAGAGAGCTGGGTTGAAATCATCATCTCCACTCAACCCTTGCACAAGTGAATACATTGCCCAGTCGGGGGAAGAGAAGAAGCCTGAAGAAGTTACACACAAATGGAGCACCACACCCTCAACGAGTCCTGCATTGTCCTCAAAAACGGCAGGAAAACTTGGCCCCAGAGGCCTGGTGGTCCTGTTGGTTAACATTTCATTCTGATTCCCCTCTGGGCTCCAGCAAGGTTTCCGGGCCTCTCCTCTCCTCACTGGGCTGCTCAGGAAATGCAAATGAGTTTCACTTCAGCAAAACACAGAGAAAGGGCAGTGAACGTCACAATAAACAGCCCCGATACCCGCAGCCTGACAACACAGTGACAGGCGTGGTTTAGACTGTGTGTTTTCAATAATGGTCCCCCGGGCTCTCGCAGGCCGAGAGGGTGAACTTTAAGGTGAAAAAGCCTTTTATTTTTTTGAAAGGATATCCAAGTTGATGCTTGTCTTGGCAAGGTATTTAGAAGTATCATGCTTTCCAGCCTGTGCTGATTTTATTCTTGAAGCATTTTATAAACATCAGTTGTGCTGTGACGCTCCTAGCTAGTAAATTACTAACATTGCTGATTGTACTAGTCAGGTTGGGCTGCAGTGACAATGTCACTTCTGCTCAGCCCATGGCCAAGACTGGCTCCTGGCCCCACCAGTTGAATGGGGATCAGGACATGTGGGACAGCATGCACTGAATGATTTAAAAAAAAAGTCAACATGGCAGAAATATTTAATTCAAGGGAAAAATATTTAATTCAAGGCAGAAATATTTAATTCAAGGGAAAAAACGGTTCTTGGACCCACAGGATCAGAGGTGAGCAGGCACCAGACAACACAAGGCCACAGGTCAGCCCTGGGGTAGGTCCCACTTTGGGGACCTTTAAAAATCCTCAAAAACATGGTCCTTGTCACTCGGATTTTCACACCTTTTTCCTCACAAAATTGTATTCCAAAACCTGATCATTTCTCCTTCTTCTGAAAGTTTTAATGATTCCTGCAGCTTACCTGACTAAAGCATTGTCATTGTTGTTTCAAGGAAACACATTTTCAACACGTTTATGTCCCAGCTGCTGACCGAGCTGTGGATATAAAATGGTGGCTAAAACAGACCTGGTCCCTCCTTCTAGTCTTGTGGGAGGTAGCAATGACAATCAGTTAGTCAATTGCCCCTTTGACAGTTTTGGTCTCTGTAGGTCTTAAACGTCCAAAGCTGGGTGTGTAAGCCTAGACAAGGTGATATGTCCTACTCATTTCAAAGATAATGCTTTAATAACCTTTGGGGTTAGCACCCTTTGATTAGGGCAGGAGTCCTTAATATGAAACTATAAGTCCACCCCAACACACCCAAGCACACTAGGAGGGAGTTATCAGCAGTGGATTATCCTGTTCAGCGACCCACCTTCAGACTTCTGAGCTCACCCACAACAACAGCACCTGCATCTGCTTTCCCCAGCTGCCGCCAGCATAAGCATTCACATGGCCTCTTGCTTGACTTACCCTAGTCCTGGCTCTGGCTGCACCAAATACTTGTTGAGGCCCAGGGTCTATAGAAAGATACATGTGGTCCCTGGCCTTGAAGCCCAGGCATCTGAGCCAGGAGTCATGACCCACAGGAAAAGGAGTGACGCAAGGTTGTGCCTGGTGCCCAAGGAAAATCACAGACCAGAGCTGCAGGAGCTCCCTGAGACCTTGCGAGGAACTCATGATGATTGAGATCTAAGTAGTGATTGAGATCTCAGCCTTGGCATAGGGTAGAGCTTCGATAAGCCGTCTGTTCCTGGTCAGTCATCTGCAAACAGCCCTTTCATTTGAGATGAAGAACATAACTTTTAGAGATTATTTCAGTTGTTACATAGAGACAACATAGGAGAGCAGTAATGTGAGCAGAGGGGTTTTAAGGGAGTTCACCTGATACAGGTACAGAGAGGAAAGGGGAATAGCATTTTAGCCAAAGGCAAGAGCAGGAGTAGAGACATCTTGGTGAGATGGAAATATCATGGCTTTAGATCTTGATCTGGTCTCTGTGTGATCCTAGCAAGTTATATAACCTCTCTGCACCTTGTTTCCTCATTTGTTAAGTTACTGTCAACTCTGAAAGATTGTTGTGCCTTAATGTACAGTATATAGTACAGTGGCCTCACGTAGTGGGTGCTCAGTAAACAATAATAAGATTGCTACTGCAAGTGAATTGTGCCATTCCAAGAACAAGGACTGGGCTCTGAGCTGGCTTCAGTCCAAGGCCAGCCTTCCACTTTGTACATACAGACAGTGGCCAGCAAAACAACCCAGCTCCCTGCCTACCTCTGGCACCCTGCTGCACCCAGAACAGAGCCCCTCCTTTGCACACACCCTGCAGAATACCTGCCAAGCATGCTCTCCAGCTCTCCCCAGCCTGTCCCATGCCTCACCCTCCTTTAGAGTTATACAGCTGGTGGGTGGGGAGCTATGGAGGAATCAGCCCTACCCTAGCCAGATCCAGCCTCCTAGCTGGCCCAGCCTCCTAGCTGGTGACTCAGCCTCCAGGCTCCTGCACAATCTGTCCTCCACACCTGCATCGAGTGAACTTCCTCAAACCTCCTCTGCTCGCTTACTGCCTTCCTTGGACACCTCCCCTATAGCGGTTCTAGCCTTGACTGTGTAGCAGAATCCTCTAGGGAGCTTTGAACATGCCCAGGTCACATCCCAGACCTGTCAGACTCTGGGGAAAAGACCTGCCTTCCCCCACCCCCATGGATATTCTCTAAAGCTCCTCAGGGGATTGCAGATAGGCAGACAAAGCTGGGAATAATTGCAGTGGCTCCCTTGTGGGGGATTGGACTTGGGGCTGGGGTGAGGAGGCGTGGGGACCAGTTCCACACAGCGAAGTAACTGTCATCTGCAGTATCGCCAACACTTGGGAGCCTGTGAGAAATGCAAAGTCACAGGCCCTGCTGATTCGGAATCTACATTTTACCAAAGTCCCCAGTGACTCCTCGCACTGTCGAGCTTCATTAACACTGGCACCAGCTTTAACTAATTGCTCACGGTGCTCCAAGTGCACAGCCAGGTGTTTTACACACACACCATCTCATTTAATCCTCACACCCCTCAGCTATGAGCACCCCCTTTGACAAGGGAAAATCTGCCGTTCCTTCAACAAATCCTTCCTGAGCACCCACGTGCGAGGCTCTGTGCTAGAGACTGAGAATGAAAAACAGGCGCTCCCCTGCTGGAGAAGCGCTCAGAAGCCAGTGGGATGTGGATTTCAATGTCTTCCCAGCTGTGTGTTCCTGGGCGACTTTCTCAGCCTCTCTGAGCTCGTTTCCTCTTCCTCTTCCGCCGAACAGGGCTAAAAATCACACCGCACAGGGCTTGGTGCCCTTCCCTAAGCTAAGTACTCACTCACCAGGCCTGGCTCTAGCGCGAGCTCAGGAATGGTCGCTATTGTGACAAATAGAAAACCCGCCAGGAGACAGAGAGGAGGTGGGTCCCCGGGCCGCGGTGGCACCTGAGGGCTAAGAACCTCCCAGGAGGGGCTGGGCTCGGAGCGCGCTCTCGGAGACGCAGTGATGCGCGGGGCCCGGGCCGTGGACAAGACTGCAGTGTCCTGCACTACCTGCCGCCCACTCATCAGGCCGGTTCTCCTCACCTTACGCTTAGATGAGTTTCGAGTAAGACCACTGCTGGCATCACGAATCTGGGCCCATGATCTCGCCCTTTCCGGCTAGGCAAGGCAGGCCCAGGTTGGCTGCGGCCCGCGGTCCCCGCGCAGCCAACACTGGCAGCCAAGCGCGGGGAGAGTGGAGCGCGGAGGCCCGACGGCGCCCCCTCCCGGCAGGCCAGAGCCACAGCCGCGGGCTCCGGCGGGTGCCGGGGAGGCCACGCGCGACGGCGTCGCAACCTGAGCCCGGACAGACGCCCCACGCTGCGCGGCCTTCATCCCACGGCAGGGGCAATGGAAAGGCGGTCCCGACGCGCGTAGGGGTCTGAGGAATCGGCTTCGGGATTTTGTGGTCCGCAGCCTGCACCACTGCTTCCTGTAATTTAATTTTCTTTCCCGAAAGCGTTGCTAATTAAATCCTTTCTCCGGCTAGCCGTCGCCCCCCGCCCCTGCTAGTCTGTTTATTAATTACCCGGCACGTGCGAGGGAATTTTTGGCCTCGGAGGCCGGTGCGTCAGGTTGAGGGGCCGCGCTGCCCCTTAGCTGCGCCTCCTGGCTTCCTTCCCCAGGTCTCCTCCCTCTCTTTCCACTTGGAACAAGACGGCAATCCTCGAGGTCTTTGAGCAAACGCAAGAACCGTCCTTCTCCTGCTGCTGGTGACCTCTGCTGCTTGGGGCATCCAATTCGTGTCAGTTCCCCTCCCCTGTCTTTCCAGCTGTTCAGTCGTATTCCCCCTTCCCACCACCATCTCCCCACACCGCACGCTGGGTGGAAGGTTTTCGGAATGGGGCCCCGGGGTCTTGTGGAAGGTCACACAGCCCATCCAGGGCACAGTCGGGACTAAAACTAAGCCCTCTTGAAGCTTGGCTTTCAGGGGTCACAAATTCAAAGCCTTCAGGGGCCAGATAGCCAAGGGTAGAGTGTGGGGTGGCTCTGGGTTGGGCAATGGTGGGGGGAGTCTGTGGCAAAGTAAAAGGCACTTGCCCTTTGGGGTTCGTTAAAACCATGTGCCCCATTGAGGGCCAAGTGTGTGCAATCCTCACCAAGTCTAAGAGCGAGTCCTGTGTTCACAGAGGGCAGTGACCCGCCCAGGGTCACGCAGGGACTCAGAACCACTGGGTACTCCGGGTTCACAGTGTGATCTTTCCAGGATGCCACTTACTGACTGAGGACTTGAGAGCAGTGCTGCTCAGTCCTGCACCCCCAGCCACCTCAGTCCTTGCCCCTCTGGCCTGCCCTGCCCAGGGTCACCACACCCCGCAGGGACTCAGAACCACTGGGTACTCCGGGTTCACAGTGTGATCTTTCCAGGATGCCACTTACTGACTGAGGACTTGAGAGCAGTGCTGCTCAGTCCTGCACCCCCAGCCACCTCAGTCCTTGCCCCTCTGGCCTGCCCTGCCCAGGGTCACCACACCCCGCAGGGCCTCCTTCCCCACAGAGTACCTCACACCTTGGGCACCACTCTCCCCTCGCCTCTACCTAAAATCACCCCTTCAGACAGCTTCTGGCCACCTCGCAGCTGTCAATCAGAAAAAGAAGGCAGCCTCATTTCAAGGTATTTGGTGGCAAATACCTCCCAGAATTTGAAACAAAGGGCCTGGGGAGCCAAAATACTATTTTGAAGGACATATTCATGGTAGGGGAATTTCAGGCATCACAAGCCAGCCAGAAAGGGGTATTTGGGGACAGGAAGGCTGGGGAGAAGCCCACACACAGGACTGCCTCTTTGGAAGGCCTCAGCGCCAGCTCCGCTCCTCTCTGAGTTCCAGGTCAGCCCTCTGGTCCCCTCCTACACAGCTTTTTGGCCTTCCATGGGGGGACCCTCACATGCAACCCCACTTCAGTAGCTGTCTGTTGCCCTCTCTGGAGAGTTTTTCTCTGTCATAGACAGGCTTTGCAGGTGTTTTTCTCCTCAGACCCTACTTTCATTTTAGAGTCTTTGGTGGCTCCGTGTCCTGGTCTGCAAGGATGGGGGTAGAAGTGTGCTGGGCTGTGCTTGGCCCTCTGCCAGGGTCTGGTTCCCTCCTGCAGGTACCCCAACACCGCCTGGGAGGACCGCCATCTAGAAAGAGCTTGGGCTTTTTCCCTGACTAGGTGTCATCCTTGAGCCTCAGCCCTGACTGTCCTCAGACCTCCACTGATGCTCTGCCCTGGAAGAAGTAGTTTCATCCAGGGCAATCTGCCCATAATCCTTAGCTGGGAAAGACCTAGGGACCCCCATTTCCCCAGCAAAGTCACCATAAGCAGTTGACTGTTAGCTCTGCAAGGCACAAGCTGAGCCTACTTCCTTTCTCTGTATCCACCCGTGCCTATTACATAGTAGGTGCTCAATAAACATGTTGAATGAACAGATCAATGAATGAATGAGTAGAAACTTGGCTCCTTGTTAATTTTCAGCAGGGAATGTATTGTGTGTCTATAATATTCCACAATGGAAAGACAGTCTAGTGCCGGGTTAAATAGACCTTGGAGCAGGCAGCCTGGGTTTGAATCCTGGCTCTGCCACTTACTAGCTTCAGGCTTTGGGCAAATTACACAACCTCTCTGTGCCTTTATTTATTTATTTATTTTCCTGGAACGTCAGGGTTATAATAAAACATACCTTGTAGGATTGCTATGAGGAATACGTGAGTTAATACAGAAAAAATGTGTATAGGACAAGCACCTGGCATGTAGGGAAGGCTCAGCAAATCTTGGTCATTGTCACCAGTAGTGGAATGACTGTATCAACAATGTTAGTGTCCTACACCATGCTAGGGACAGGGGGAAACTAAAGGATTCCACCATCTCTATTTCTGCTTTCCAAGGGCATGCAGTAGTTAGGAGAAAAAACCTACAGAAGAGAGTGAGTAAGAGTGACAGAGAGCTGCCAACAGTAGTGGGAGTTTGGGATAGAAGGTTTCCAGGGGGCTGGACCAGTTGAAGAAAGGTCCTATGGAGAAGTGCGATGTGGAGGAGGGGCTGGGAGGGGCCTAGGCTAAAGGAGGAGGCATGCTAGGGCCACCAGGTTACAGGATGTGGGGAGGTGCCCACCAGGGTGCAGACGTCCACGCAGAGAGCTGCCTTGCCAGTCCAGATGGGCATAACAAAAGTCACTGCTTACATCTCAGGGTTCCAGCCTTTCCAGTTCTATTGTAGCTCCTGGAAGCCATCTTGCTAGGAATGGTGTCCTTCCAATGCCATTTGCTGAGGCTGTGCAGGAAGGCAAGAGTGATGGGGAGCTCCCAGAGACCCCTTTTTGGGCCCAGAGAAGACTAGGAATCTCAGATGTTCCCAGGTGAGCTCTAGCATCTTTGGGTTGATTCTCTGGAAAATGAACTTAACCCTCTACCTTTGATCGCCAACCTGGAGACTTGTGGATCCTTTAGAAAAACTAGACATCAGTTCATGCTTGACTCATCCAAACAGGACACCATGAGCTGGTGTGAGTTAGGGTTTTCTAAGGAGTGATCAGAGGAAGGAGGCAGGGTCCATGGGGAGCGTGGCCTGAGGACAAACCTGCAGTTGTGGCTGCAGGTGTGTGCTCACATCCCACCATTCCTAAATGCAGACTTGCAATTCCCAGAAATCACCTGGTATCTCTGCCTCTGCATAGTCCCTCCTACCTCCACTCCCACCCACAGCCCTGCTTTTCTGCCTGGCCCCCTCCTATTCATCCTGCATGACCCAGATGTTGCCTCTTCTGGGAAGCCTTCAGGTCTGCCCTGGTCAAGTAAGTGCTCTCCTCCAGGCTTCTGTAGCACCCTGTCCTCCCATCGGCACTTTCGTGCCACTGAATCGCAACTATCTGCAATTTGTTCTCTTCCTAGTGAGCTCCCTGAGATCAGGTACTGGGTCTCTTTCATCTTTGCATTCCTGGTTCTTGGCATCATGCCTGGCATAGAGTCAGCATCGATGAATGTTTTTGAAGAATGAATGGAGGAGCTGGGCCAGTACTGTGAATAGAGAGGGGAATGAGAGCAGAAGCAGAGGCCAACACCAGGAGCAACCGAGCTACTCCCAGACACCTCCCGCCCCAACAAGCAGGCTCACTGTGGCTGGTGAGCAGGCCCAAGGTTCTGCCTCACCTTTAACGTGTCTCAGATAAGTTAGGAGAAATGTCTCCTCTCTCCCTGCCCATCCTTCCTTTTCTTCCTGGCAGGAGGGGCTGCTTCCCAAGCATCCCCGAGGGCATGCTGAGAGGCAGGGCAGGAGGGAGATGAGGGGGAATCTCATGAGCAATGAGGCCAGTTGGAGGACACTGGGTACAGACAGGAGCCGCAGTATTTGGAGGACCAAATGCATGGACAGTAACAAGGACAGTCATCTTCCTAAGGAGAAAGACTGGCTAACAGATAGTCCCTGGGACCTAACGACTGACTTGTTACAGTGGAGGGGCACCTGGGTTGAAGTCTCCTCAAGTTTGTCGTCTTTCCAAAACTCCTTGGGTTCCTGGAGCTTAGAGTGAGGCAGTTCCTGCCTTGCCTAATCTGACACTAGGGCATGGGTCAAAGCAGAGTGTACCCACTTTCTGGATGGAAAGGTTGAGGCACTGGGAAGCCAAGCATCTCTCTCCAGCACATGGGCCTGAGGACCTATGATCTCTATTGGCACTGACAGATGATTCTACCCGTGCTGTGGGAGTCAGAGAGCTGTGCTGTAAAGAATGACTGGCAGATGTCCCTGAACCCCTTCCTCCATGGACACAGAGTGGTTAGTTAAGAATGACATCAACTGCCATCTGATGGGCCAACGACAGAGGCTAGTGCATGAGATGGCCCTGAACCCTACTGTCACAATCATTTCCACCCCAATCCTCCTAACAATCACCCCGTTTTCACCTTCAGGGCCATCTTGGGCCCCCTCCCTAGCATCCCTCTAGGGATAGACTCATGCTCCACGTCTATGAAGTGCTTCTGATATCTTTCCCCTCTTTACCATCCCACAACCACTATCCCCACCCGGACCCTAGTTACATCTCACTGAGATACAGCACATGCCTCTTATCAGATCCCTCAACCTCCAGTTTCTCCCACTTCCAGTCTATCCTCCAAGGCTGCGCTTTCTGAAATCTACCTCTGATCATGCTGCTCCCTTCCCTTGCTCAGAACCTTCAGTGGTTCCCTATTGCCTGTCAAATGCCCTCCAGGTCCCTTAGCTTGGCATTCAGAGCCCTCTCTGCTTGGGTTCCTACTCTCAGCCTTAACCTCCTCTGCCTCTTCATGATATCCCTTACACCCCAAGGCCCAGGCCTGTTCTCTGTCCCTGGAAAGCCCTCCCTGTCCCTCTTTGCCTGCTGAAATCTCATCCATCTTTCCAGGCCCCGTATCATGGAAAGGCCCCAGACCTAGCAGCAGAATGTGCTCTCTCCCTTCTCTGAGCACTCCCAGAAACCTCTGCCAGAATGGGAACTCCTCGAAGAGAGAGTGGTCTCATCTGTTTTCTAGCCCCACAATGTGCAAAGTGCAGTCCTGGGTCCAGCACGGGAATAAGAGATGTGGAGTAAGCATGTGAGCACTAAATCTGCATCATTCAGGCAATATTCATTGAGCGCCTACTGTGTGCCTAGCCCCTGCTACGCATCAAGGATATGACAGTGACCAAGGCAAGTGTGGTGCCTGCCCTGTGGAGTGTAGGCAGCCCATGCTCTAGAATGTGCTGAGGATTTGCCACAGCTCCATTCACCTAGTTCTTGCAGCAAAGCTGGTCTCCTGTTGGCGTGTGTTCAGGGAACGTACACCATCATGACACTCGGCTGGGCTGAGGGTTCTGCAACAGCTCTTTGCAGTTGTATCCTTCCTCAGTCCACGCCTTGTGTCTTTAGGATGAATCAGAGGCCTTGCTCATTCATCTGCTCAGGGCCCACTCCCTGAAGGGCTCAACACCCTCCCAACTGTCCCCAGGGCTGGGAAGCCTGAGACCTCCAGATGTTGCAGGGCCTGAGAGGGCAGGGGGCCTGACTGATCCCTAGGAGCAGTTGGCTCTGTCTGTGGAGGATCAGCAGAGGGACTCTCTTCACTCTTTTCCTCACCTGTCTTCTGATATGGGGAGGGGAGGGAGAGGAGGAGAAAGAGTGGAAGGAGAAGGAGGAAAAGGGAAGTTCCTAGGTAAGATATTCCATCTCTGGTCCCTGTGGGTCCATGGACCCCAGCACTGAAACCTCTGGTTACCAACCAGAGGTTATACATATTTAGCACCACACAGCCCAGCCCTGACAAATTACAATGGACTGTGACTGAGGGCTGCAGCAGGGCTGGGGGACCCCATGCATGTGCCAGGCATTATCACTTTAGTTGCTGGATTGTGGAGTGAATCAAGGGTCCCCAGGGAGGGGCAGGGGCAGAAGGGATAGGATACTCAGAGAATCTGAGCCATGGTTGTTTACCAACTTTCTTAGTTGTAAGAATTTCTTAGTATTTTCAATACTTATTTTAAATATTTGAATAGCTAGTATGGCTGCATCAGTACAGTCCAGCCCTGCTACCAACAGTGCCCATACAATCATATCAAATCCAATTTAAAACCATATATTTTATTGATGTTCTTCAAGGACAATACAGGGCCATGTGTACAAATGCTACTCAAGTCTCACATCTGGCAACCTCCCCACCGTCATCCCCCATTGACCAGGCTGCAAGAAGCCAACATCCTGTAGGTCTCCCTGTTGCCCTTCCCCAGGATGTCAGGCCTCACCGTGCTGAGCCTTCAGGAGGCTGGAAATGGCAGGGCTGGCTTCTAAGCTTGAGCTCTGGGATCAGGAAAGAGTCAAGGCCAAAATTGCCCAGACCTTCCCCTCCTCCCTCTCCCTCCCATTGCTTAAGTATGGCCAGAATTGGGGGTGAAGATGCCCCCGGTGACTCCTCCATTGAGGCAGCCTAGGCTTCCCCTCTTCAGCCGTCTCTATCACATTTTTTCTTTCCAAATGACCTGCCCCACCAACCACCAAGATGGCAGAGTGACCATTTTGCAGGGAGTGTGAATCAGTGCACAGACGGCAGTGACAAGGTGCCCCTGATGGCATGAATCTTGTCATCCTGTTCATCACTGCATTGCCAGTGCCTGGAAGAGGCTGGGAACGTAGTTGGCACTCAATAAATATACGTAGGATGGATGAATGAAGGAATGAATATGGGAGGGAGAAATATGAGCAGGTGGAGCCAATACTACATTAGCTTTCCGGGGGGCGTGAAGGCAGAACCACAGTAAAGTCCTCCCAATCTCTGCTCAAGAACCCAGGCTGTTGTGCAGCTATCAGCAGGTTGCTGCAGTCGGCGGTTGGACATTGGAGGGCATGGATTCAGCACTGCTGCCTGCATGGATGTCATATTGGCTTTGGGACCCAGTCAGGAGGGGGCACTTGTGTTGTCGCTACTCCTTTATATGCCCCAGGGGTCTGGTCCTCTGGGTTTCAGAAAACACACAGCAGTGCCTCCACCGGAGTCAGTCAGATGCGCAGGAATGGTCTGGGAATTGCACCCTTATATTCTAGTCATCTCCACTCCTCAGCCTTAACTCACCACTGCCCCCCACGCCCTGCCACCGACAATGACACTGCTCCATCTCCCTGTCCTCAAATGCCAGTCCCCTCAACCACCCAGGTAGCCCTGTCTCTGCAGAGACTCTCTCTTCAGTGGCTGGGTTGGGTCCTGATTTTCAGACCCCTCCCACGCCCACACTCCCCTCCAGGAAAGCAAATATCTCACAGGCATCTCTGCAGATCTTGCCTCTGGGTCCAGCAATCACAACCAGGACACCAGAACCTTGGGACTGGAAGGAATGTGTAAGCTCACCTAGAATGACCCTGTACAGAAATCCCTTCCACAGCATGCCTGGCAGACAACTGCCTAGACTCTGCTGGAATACCTCCAGTGATGGGGCACTCACTACCTTCACAGGCAGCCATTCAAACATTGAACAGTTTCAGCTGCTGGAATGCCCTTTGTATAGGGCATAAATGAACCTAATTGTCCCTCTCACTTCTCCCTTTCCCCTAGGCATTATTCCTATATGTTTCTAACAACACTCCTCACCATCTCTCTCTGTCTCTGTCACACACACACACACACACACACACACACACACTCTTCCATGTGGTTATACAGTCGAATACCCCCTTCATTTATCAGTAATTATCTTTCCCTGTCCCTTCTTCCTTGCCTTCCCATCATCTGGCAAAGACCTAGGGGCTGGAGATCAAGTAGAAAGGCTGGAAGAATTCCAGGGAGAGGAAGCACCCAGCCAGGTCCTGGACTGGGCTGGGCCGGCCAGATGGGGCAGGGTGGACAGGGAATAACATTTGGAAAAAGCAGGCCATTGATTGCTGTCTCCCAGAGAAAAGGTCTTGAACCTGGTGGCGGGGTGAGGGAGCGGCAAGCTACTGAGTTCTTTTTCCTACAGAGGGGATGCAGACACACACCCACTCTTTCCCAACTCCCTTAGCAGTTGGCAGAGCTGACTTGGCTGCCTCTTACACGTGGTGATTTTAAACATTTGCCAGCCTCTAGGTCCCAGGGAGTCTCATACCAGCAGCAAGAATCCACTCCCCTCTCCCAACATGGGGGCTGACAGGAAGGGCTCTAGCAGACAGCAGTGATGAATGAGACATGGTGGAGAATGGATGAGCCAGGAAGAGGGGGAAAGCAGGGATCCCAAGGGGATGGAAGGAAAGCAGAGGCAGCCTAACGGCTAGCAGCCACCTGGCTGCTAGAGGAGCCTAGAAATGCCTGGGGGGACATTTTTCCTCCTTGTCATGATCCGCCAGCCCACGCTGTTCTCATGGGTGGAAGGTGAGGGGAAGATGCTAGGACCTTACCAGCACAAGGTTGTAGTGAGTCATGGGTGGAGACAAGGCTGCCATGGTTTTATGCTCAGGAGGAGTCAAGACAGAGACAGAGAGATAAATGATGGGAGTGTCTACTACTTATCCTGCTGCTTGGAGCTCTCACTTCCGACATTGAACATGGGGACCAGCAGGCCCAGCAGCCACCTCTTTCCGAAGACTTCTTGTAAGTTCTTGCGCCAGGGCCGGGCCCTCACTGCCACCCCCTTCCGCACCTGGTGGCGGGTCTGCCCGCGGAGGATCAACAGCAGCTGGTGGCAGCAGAAGCCGGCGCAGGCCAGGCCGATGGCGAACCAGAGGTAGAGCATGAGGATGACGAACATTTCAGAACCCAGGACAGCTCCTGCAGGGCAGGGGGAGGGGAAACACCAGAGCCGCTTTACACCCAGGCCACCTGCAGAACTGCGATCTAGGCAGGCTTTCCACCGGGAGGGAGGGAGATCAATGAGATTGACGCTACATTTTGTAGCAACCTCAGCGCTGCAGCTGCAGTGAGGGAGAGGAAGGAAGAACCAGCTGCCCTAACTTTTTCTTGGTGGGGATGGCACCTGAGGCAAGAGGGGAAGACTGGAGATCTGGCGGAGAAGAGAGCTAAGTTTGATGAGCTTAGCAAGGAGAGCCCTCAGCTCCTGGGGCAGCACCTGGCCGCTGATAACATTTCTGTAGAGTAGGAGATGCCTGTCTCTCTCTGCTTTCTCCTTTTGGGCTGGAAGCAGGGTGAAGGGGTTTTGCTCAGGAGGAGAGAGGGGTGAGCTGGGGACCCTAAAGAGGGAGCAGGTGCCTGGGCAGCTGTCTAGACCACAGCACCTTCTTCCTATTATTCTGGGAACGCTGGTTGAGAGGACTCAGGAAAATGACAGCATGATGGAGAGCCGGGAAGAATAAGTCATGAGCTTAGTCTCAAGAGTAGCCCAGAGCACCAACGTAGAGAATAATTCAGTCATTAATGTTAACAAGAGGACAGTGTGGCCACCACAGCATTCCACCAGAGCTGGTTCTGTCAATCAAAGCTTGCTGGAAGAGGCCCCCAAGGTCATCAGCCCTGTGTCGTGGGGCAGGATCTCCCCAGAATCCCTCTAAACCAAGCACTTCCTATTACTGGTTTGAAATAATCACTGAGTAACAGTTCCCACACTCTTCCTCAGAGTTTGGGTGGCTGGTCCATGCTAGGTTTGAATGTCCCAGCTGTGTGGACTGGCACAAGTGTCCCAGCCTCTCAGTTGCAGCTCGCTCATCTGTACAATGGGTATAATAATACTAACGATTTCATACAGCTGCATGATTCAAGAAAATGATGTACAGAGTGGTCAGCATCCCGGTTCACACTCAGAGCGGTGCTCCCAGCAGAGGGTCATTTTACAGAGCAGGAGACTACATCTAAAATGAGTTCAACTCCTGAAACTATCAAGCTTTCTCCTTCTCCTTTTCAGGGCTTAGAGTCCTGGCTGGGCTGCAACTTTGGCAGCTGTGGCAAAGACACTTACCTTGACCTACCCAGCAGCCAGGGCACTGGACCCTGGAGTTAATTCGAAAGTATTCCTTAGCCTTTGGCTCCCTGTAGAGCAACCCTATCACCTCCTCTTGTGGAGTGGGGCACCTCCTCTAAGGACTCCACCTTAAAACCTATTCTGCCCCTGAAAATCTTAACCATATTTTGCCCTTTCCCTAGCCTTCTCTTGCCCCAGCCCACCTCTTCCCAAGTCTCTCCAGCCTCCAATTTCCAAAGCCCTGTCAACTGGGCTTTCAACACTTGTCCAGTATGAGCAGTGGTGGACTCAGCAGCCAGGGAGGATGTGGATCTGATTTAGATTCTCTCATTAGCAGCCTCCTCTTTTCCTCATCCCTAGGAGCTTGGATAGCTGTTTTTGTTTTTTGTTTTTTGTTTTTTTTTTTTAACAAAGCTGGAGACAGATAGGCCCAGCTGCCATTTAGAGCAGCCCCTCCACTGGCACAGGGGCAGCAGTGGGACAGGGCTCACATTGGGCTGTGCCATCCCCTGACCCACTTCTTCCATGTCGGCACAGATTAGCTTGGGCAGCCATGTGCGGGTTGGAGGATCCCAGGTCCATGGTGCCCTTTGGCGTGAGGAATGCTGACAGGCAAAGATGGCCCTCGAGCTGGGATGTGAGAACATCAGAGCTGTCAAGCTTGCGCCTGCCTTGCAACACTGCCCCAGGAACAAGCCTGGGTGGATGGAAGCCATTTCCCACAGGGCTTTTTCCTGGCACTAAATCAAGGCACGAGAAAAAGACCTTGCGGCCTTTTCTTGGCCCCATGCAGCAGCTACAAAAGGCTATTCTGGGGACCTGCTTTCTCTAAAAGTGTTTGAAGTTACCTAGCCTGGCTGCTTCAGCTCCCCTTAACTATTTAATAATAGTTCTGCTTCTTTTTAAAAATCACAGAATTTTCCTAATTGGCCTAAAAGGACACATCAGTCAATCTCTCTGCCCCTTCCTCCCAACAAGCATCTATAACACCTTTGACAAATAATCACCCAGCATACTTTTTAATACATCCAAGGACAAGTAGCTCCCTCCCTCCCAAAGTGGCTCATTTGAGAAGCAGCTTCAGAGAGGCAGCCCCCAAGAGGCAGTATGGTGTGGTGGAAAGAGTATGAGCTTTGGAGGCTAGAAGCCCTAACTCCAAATCTTGGTTTGGAATCATACCAGCTGTGTGGTGTTGGTGCAACTTAACCTTGCTGAGTCTTTGGTTTCTGAGCCTTAAAAATGGATATGATAATATGGACTTGTCATGAGGAATGGGTGAAATGTGACACGCATAGTAGGTGGTACATAATAGGTGCTCAATGAACATTAGTCCCCTTTCCCTCTTACTGGACTTTCTGGTAGCACCCATCATGCTGGTGTACTTACCCAAATGCCACGATACAGGTCAGATGGTGGCATCTCCATTTCCCAGATAAGAATAAGGTTCAGAGAGGTGACACAGCAACCTGTACTGGTCCCACAAAGCCCAAAGAAAGGGCAACTTCTGAAACCTAACTAGCTAGCCGCCTCCCTCTCTGGATCAGCTGAGGGCCTGTGGTTGGCCGCCACCTTCACACCAGAAAACCCCTCCCACTTTTAGCTCTCAAGGCCCAAACTCACAGCCATCCATGCTCTGGTGACAGATCTGACTCAGATCTGTACCAGAGTTGGGGCCAGCTCAATTTCTTTCTTTCTTTTTTTTCTTGAGACAGGGTCTTGCTCTGTAGCCCAGGCTGGATAGAATGCAGTGGCATGATCATAGCTCACTGCAGCCTCAAACTCTTGGGCTCAAGCAATTCTCTCACCTCAGCCTCCTGAGTAGCTGGGACAACAGGCACATGCCACTATGCCTGGCTAGTGTATTTATTTATTTTTTATTTTTGTAGCAACGGAGTCTCACCCTCTTGCCCAGGCTGATCTCGAACTCAATTTCTATTAAACAACCCATGCTTCTTACTCTTTTCTGTCCACCTGTCCTCCTGAGCAGATGAGAGAGGGTGCTACCAACTATTCGGATTGAGGGTTGGGGAACAAGAGGAATGGGAAAGGGAAAGCCGAACAGGTGGGGTGTATGTCATGGGAGGGAAAGAAGGAAGGTTGTCAAGAGGAAAGATGAAAGGTCACAAAAGATGAGATAGGAGAGTTGGAGGTAAGAAGTCTTGGTCGCCTATTTCCAGTGGATATGGTGAGGAAGTGAAAGACACTGGAACTGATGCTAGCACAGGAGTCTGGGCCCCAAGGTGGGCACTCACTGGCTCTGTTCTCCCATCAGATCAAACCTAGCACATATGGACAGGCCTCAAGCCCAGATTTATCTTAAATCAAACCATTTCAAGGTCTTCCTTCCGGAACCATCCATTTTTACGGTTGGCGAAACTACTTGGAAAAGAAAGTATAAGCAGGCTTGTTGGCTCTCTTCATCCCTCCACCTGCCTGTGCTCACACTCCACCCACTAGCCCACCCACCCACCCTCCCCCGTCCTGGTTATTTTGGTCCCGGCAGCCTCCTGTGCCAGTGCTGGGATCCAGAAGGCCTGAAAGCTGTGAGTTCTGGACCCAGCTCAGCCACCAGCCCTGAAGGCAGCCCCCGTAGCTGGGTCCCCCCTGTATCTCTGTGTTCCCACCGCCAAATGGCATGATAGTTCTATGCCTGGGAAGAACTGGGCTGTAGCCACCACAAAGACTGAAATGATGGCTTCCCCCAGACCAGAGACTGCCACTCAGTAGTAGGAAGATACTGGGCAAGCCACTTAATCCCATCTGAGTCTCGGTTTCATCATCTGAGAAATGGAGATAACAATGCTATACATGCACGCTCAAGCACGTAGACACTACTCATTGTGGAAGCTAAGCCATTCAGAGTCAAAGGCCAGGGTAGGGAGGAAGTGGAAGGAAACGCAGTAGGAGCCAGTCTCAAGGTGGAATAAAGTGGTAAGAACTGCCACCAGGAGCTGAGTCCTTCTAGGGCCAGGTATCAGGTAGTGGTCCTTGGTGCATACTAGTTAAAGTGCAGTCCTCAGCCAGGTGCAGTGGCTCACACCTGTAATCCCAGCACTTTGGGAGGCCGAGGTGGGTGGATCACTTGAGGTCAAGAGTTCAAGACCCGCCTGGCCAACATGGTAAAACACCATCTCTACTAAAAATACAAAAATCAGCGTGGCGTGGTGGCACACACCTGTAATCCCAGCTACGCGGGAGTTTGAGGCAGAGAATCACTTGAACCTGGGAGGTAGAGGTTACAGTAAGCAGAGATTGCTTTCACCACTGCACTCCAGCCTGGATGATGGAGTGAGACTCTGTCTAAAAAAAAAAAAAAAAAAAAAATGCATGCCTCTCCCACCCAAGTTCCCTCTGCTCTGAGCCATCAGCAGGCTGGAGAACAGGCTGGTGAGGTCAAACATAATAGGCAGGAGGACAGAGCTTAGCCTCCTGCTGGTCTGGACTGGCAACAAGTTCAATATTACTGCAGTTGGTTGGTGAGACCTCTGGAGAGCAGAGTCCTTGGGTGACATGTAAGCAGAACTGGGGTCCAGGCAGAGGAATGTCATAGCATGGTTGTACCTCATGGGGCTACATGAAGGAATGGCCAGCACCTAGCCCTCCCTGGCACTGAGCAGGTGTATTACCTGGATGCCACAACTCTGTGAGCATATGGATAACATGATGGATGAGGATGATGGGGGTAAGGGGGGATGTTACTAATAAAATACAGCATGTCCGCTTAATTTGCATTTCAGATAGCCAATAGCAAATTTTCTCAGTGTATCTCATACAATATCTGGGACATGATTATACTAAAAAATTATGAGTTGTTTATCTGAAATTTTAATTTAGCGGGACGGTGTGTATTTTTATTTGCTAAATCTGGCAACTTTTGGGGTTGGGGTTTGGGGCCCGGCAACCTTTGGGGTGGGAGGTCTTTGTGTAGAGCCCAATCTGCCCGCCAAGGCCCACTCACCGGAGAAGAACTGGCTGATGGAGGTGGGCAGGAGCGTCAGGAAGGCCAAGGGGTGGGCGAAGGAGATGGAAAGGACAGCGGAGATGTAGGCCACGCCGGCCACCATGGAGTAGAGGCAGGCCAGGGAGGTGTAGAGGCAGAACAGGACGAAGTTGCGCATGTTCCTGCTGCCGATGCAGTTGCCGGTGAAGAAACAGTGATGGTCGTGCCTCAGGGTGACTCTGGCGCACACGCGGCAGAAGTGGGTGCTAGGTGAGGGGCATGGAGTCTTCCTGGCCGAGGCCCCCTGGCAGGCCCCCAGGTCGTCTGGGGAGTTCTGGATGACAAGGACGTAATTGCCCAGGGCGTTGGCCGAGAGGAATAGGAAGAGCGCCCCGTGGAGCAGGGCAGGCGAGAAGAGCCGGGCGGCCGCGGGGTCCTCGCGCATGCTGGGCAGGAAGAGGAAGAGCTGCAGCACGAAGGTCACCAGGGAGATGCACAAGAAGTAGGCGGGAGCCACCACGTTGAGCAGCCGCAGGGCCAGCATCCTCGATTACATTCCTGCGGGGCCCAGGGTGAGAAGAGGACTGACTGACTGCGGCGTCCAGGGGGCGCCCTCGCGCGCTCCTCCGTGCCGCGCGTCTGGGGCACTGCACGCGACTCCACGCCCCCAACCCCCTGTCCCGCGGATTTCCCCTCCCCAGTTCCCTAACCCCGGATCAAGCAGGCCAGAGACCCGAGCCCGCAGCGGCCTCGGGTCTAGGCCCTACCTGGGGATGCGTTGCCTGGGGTTTTGAGCGAGCTCGGCGCCTTGGCGCGGCAGAGTCTGGCACAGGAGGGACGGACTCGTTTGCAGTCTATAGGAGTTGTGAGGGTGGGGGGCACCGGGGGATAGGACTCCTCCCCTCTGTGGCTGTGGAAACAAGCCCAGGTTTGGGATTTCTGGTTCAGACCTCCCTAGGAGGAGAAAGGGAAGGATTTGGGGTCGGGGGCGGGGAATCAGCGGCATTTGACCTGCTGGAAATCCTGCTTCACACTCCCCTTTCTCCGTCCCTGCGCCCCCACCCACACACACATCTTGGGCAGCACTCAGGGACCTCACCGGTTACCCAAGGCTCTTTGGAGGTATGTGTGCGTGCGGGACCACGATGTGTGTGTGTGTCCTTGTCTGTGACTCTGTACGTGTAATCTGTGTGCGCTTGTGTATCTGTATTTGTGTACGTATATATCCGCGAGTACAGACACGCAGTCTCTGCTACCTAGCTTTAAAAAATCAATTAGAACAATCGATACACTCACACTCGCTCTTGGGCACCGGGTGAGGTGGGGGCGCAGCCAGAATACCGGTGTCAGCGGGTCCTGGCCAGCACATCTCTCCAACGCTGGCTGCCCGGGCTATTTCTTTGCAAAGAGCGTTTTCATTTGAGGCGAAATTAAAATCCCCCCTTCGCGCCCGCCTCCCGCCCTCCTGCTGAGAGAAACCCAAACAACCCTCATGGAGCCGAAATCCTTTACATGCCGACAAGCCCGCCCTGGGCGCACGAGTGGATGCTTGGCCAGCCTTTCCTGGGATCGACCTCGCCGCTGTGCTCAGCCCTCACCGCGTCCCCATCCCACCCCACGCCTCACAGCCGGGGTTCCTGGCCAGCTTCGGAAGCCACCGAGAAATAGGATTCCGTGCGCCCGAGAGAACTTTTCCAGGGGCTAAGGAATCGGCCAGCCGGAGGCGCGAGAAAAGTTCTGGGAAGGCGGTTGCACCTAGGATGGGTGGATGCCACGGGGCCTCCGTTCAGGCTGTCCCGTCCGCACGGGTCGACTGGTCACCTTGGAATCCCCTTTGCAGGTCCCAGCGCCCCCCGGGAACCCGCAGCCTCCGCGGAGAGCGTGGGCCTCTCCCTGACGCTGGGGCGCAGGGCAGTGCACGCCTGAGGGTGGTCGCCTGGGGCTGGGCACCGCCCCCAGTCCTGCGCCGCCGGGGGCTGCGGCGGTGCTGCCCACCCCAGAGAGCCCTCGGCCTGGGGCTCCGGCGAAGCAAGTGCCTTCCCCGCGCCGGTCGCCAGGGGGGCGCGGGAGCAGCCAGATGCGCCGCAGCGCTGGGAAGGCGGCGAAGGACAGGGGCTAGGGGAGTGAGGGGCGCTCGGCAGGCAGCCTCAGCCCTGGCCCTGCGCGGGAGAAGGGACAGCAGAGACCGCCCGTGGGGCCCCGGGGCGTAGGGAGCTGTCCGTTCAGCCCTGGCGCCCGCCTCGCCCGCGGCAGAGGGCGGCACAGCCGGAGCCTTGGAGAGACCGGCAGCGCCGGCGGCCGCGGGCTTCTCGGCCACTGCCTCCCGGACGCATGGGAAGCCGCCCCCCGCGCCGCCGCCGCCGCACTGCCGCCGCCGCAGAGGGGTGAGGAAATCAACTCACCGAGCTCTGGTCGCCGACAAGAGGAGCCCCGGACGCCGGCTGTCGCCCTGCCCGAGGCTGTAAAGTTGTGGGCTCGGCCCGGCTGGCTCGCAGCCTGCGCTTCGCTTCGGGAACTGGGCAGGTAGCGGGGATGTGGGGAGGAGGGAGCGGGCAGCTGCTGGCTTCCCACTTGGGCGCCAGCGAGTAAGGGCCAGGAAGCGGCGGGGATGGCAGCTGGGCACCCCCCAGCCCCGCCACCCCTCCCTCCGCTCCTGGGGGCGGTGCTCTGGCCGCCAGTCTCAGCTTCGTGGACTTGCCCCCTCCTCCCCTCTCGATTCCCCTAGAGCGGGCTGGGGCGCCCTGCCTGGTTTCAGCTGCCCGTTCCAGCTAGGAGATTGGGATTCAGCCCCGATGTGGATTCTCCAGCCATCATCCTGCCCTTCCCTCTCGGCTATGTCCCACGACCTTCCCTGCTCTCCACTCGGACTGAAGGAACCCTGGGGGTTTGAGAGGTCAGCTTGCCAGGGCAACACCCATGAAGATCAGTGTCATCTCCTCGGAAGGGCTGTGTACAGACGGTTGGGAGTTGGGACTCTGGAGCCTGTCTACCTGGGTTTGAATATTCACCATTCACTACTGTCAGATCTCAGATTCCAGTTGCTTCGTCTGTAAATTCCAGTGTGATCTTAGATTCCAGTTGCCTCATCTGTAAAATAGAGATGTGAGAGTTAAATGACAATCTATGTAAAACCCTTAAACAGAGCCTGCCCAGGGCAAGCACTGCTTGACTAGATCATAATTAGAGACACTACTTATCGGGCCCCTACTAGGTAGCAGGCATTGTGCTAAGCCTTTAGCATAAGACGCTTCCTTAATCCTCTCAGCCTGGTCTGTGAAGCTGGCTGAGCCCCATTCTGGGGATGAGGAGGTTGAAGCTCAGAGAAGCTAAGTTGCATGTCTAAGGTCATACAGCCATTAAGTGACAGAGCCTGGACTTGAACCTGGTTCTACCATTAATGCTCCTGCGCTCAGCCTCTACACAACCCAGCATCACCCTGGGACCCACGGGCAGCTCTGATTTGAGAGAAGGAAAGACAATGGGAGTTTATCCAGACACAGAGCTTGAACTTGGAGCTTCTTCTTTGAGCCTCACCCCCACCTTCTTATTTCTATTTCCTTCCTCTTCCAGGGCTCCGCTGTTCTAAGGTGGGTACTGTGATGCGCCAAGAGGTTAGTGACACCAATGTGTATCAGATAGTGGGGGGTCGGGGGAGCAGAGCCTTAAAAACATCAAACACTGCAGGAATATTGGTGCCATCACCATCCTCAATTTCCTGGGTGTCGTAGCTCACCTATCTGCCCTGTTCCTCTCCTCTGGGTGATGGCATACTTAATAAATAAATAATTATTTATTGCTTTCTCAACTGGCTGATTAAAACAAGAGCAATCACTTGAAATGAGGGCCATATGCTGATCAGCTCAGCCTCTATTCTTGAATAACCACACACTGTTTCCTCTGTAATTTATCAGCATACATCAAAATAAAAAAGAGGCCAGGAAACCTTTTCACGTTCTAAAAGGATCTGACATGTAAGTGAAAGAACAGTATATGCCACATGGTGGCCGTGAGCAGCTGGTAGCCTTGTGAGTTCCAGTGGCCACAGGACAGACACGGGGAGGCACACATGGCCCTTTTCTCTTCAGAGCAGCTTTGTCTCATAATCGTGGCCGTCTGGGCCCCTTTTCACAAGCTCTGTCTGCCTCTCACATGGGCTTGGCAGGGAGGGAGCCTGGCTGGGGTGCTTGGGTTTGGGTATACTGACTGAAGATCTCCATTCCCCAAATACCTTGTGAGTCGGGTGGTATTTCTAATTTTATTTTGCATATGGGTGTGAGGTGGGAAGGTGTGTGTCTGAATTTGTGTGTATGAGGAAAGGGAAAGAGAGAAAGAAGCTAAGCGAACGTGGGAAGATGTTAGTGGGGGAAGGGAGTATTCAGTCAGGAAAAGGAGATCTAGTCGTGGAAACACAAACGGACAAGGATGATTATTTATTTGGAAATATCGTTTATCAACAGAAAAGGACATTACAGCTTCAGATCTAAAGCTAGTGGTTCCTCAGCTCCCCTTAAGGAATGGAGTGAAGGGAAGCACGGCAAATGTCATTTTGTTTTTCTAAAACATATGCTTATCCCTGACAAAATCAATAGGGAGGCAAAATCAATATGAAAACTTCACTTGGATTCTGGCCCCATGAGAGTCAAGCAGACTAAGAATGAGCATTTTATTGCCATTTACTAGCTGTGTGACCATGAGCAAGTCATTTAACCTCTCTGCTCTCTGCTCTCAGTATTCTCATCCGTATAATGGGAATAAGAATGCTGCTGTTACTTTGTGGTGATGATGATCAAATGGGATCACGTAATTTAAGCACCTTAGCATCTCCCACATCTTTAGGGCTCCTCTTTTCAACCACAGGGCTCTCTTCTCTTTCCAACTAAAATGAGAGCTCCTTGCCTATGTTGGAAATGTTTTGGAGTTTCTTCCATATTTCCTAATAGGATGATTTGCCCAGAGTCGACACCGAATAAAAGTCTCTCGATCGATGAATTGCTACTGGTCTGTCTCTGAAAGGAAGAGCTATATATTCTGAGGTCTTTGAAATGTCTGGTGAGGGCCAGACACAGTGGCTCACACCTGTAATCCCAACACTTTGGGAGGCTGAGGCAGGCAGATCACCTGAGGTCAGGAGTTCGAGACCATCCTGGCCAACATGGGGAAACCCCGTCCCTACTAAAAATATAAAAATTAGCCAGGCATGGTGGCCAGTGCCTGTAATTCCAGCTACTCAAGAGGCTGAGACAGGAGAATAGCTTGAACCCAGGAGGCAGAGGTTGCTGTGAGCCAAGACCATGCCATTGCCATGCAAAGCCTGCCATGCCAGCCTGGGTAACAGATCAAGACTCTGTCTCAAAGAGAAATATCTGGTGAGGACACATTTGCCATTGATCTTGAAACCTGCCACCACCCACCCTGACTCTGATCTCATCCTTCATAAACAGTGACAGAAATAATTTATAAACCACACTCTCCATTGTTCTTGTTGTAGATTCCTATAGTTAAGCCATAACTGTACCTGCAGGCAGTCCCATGGGGGCAGGGACACAGATAAGCATCTCATTGCTGTCCAGCCCTTTCCTGGAGTTATGCGCCCTCAATCTTGCTATTTGGTGGTGTTATTTGAATAAAATGAATTCCCTTTCAAGTGGAAATTATTCCACTTTGCCTCAGAGTGTTGTATTACAAGGAGAGAAATCCATGTAGCAAGCAGCTTCTGCCTTGAGTGAGTAACCCCGCCTCCATGTCTGTCAGGCCTGTAATGCCCCAAATGTTCTGGATGGAGACTATTCCAGGATGCAAGGAGCTGCACCTAAGAAGGCTGGTGGTGGTTTTCTTTCATTCTCATGCTCTTATTTCAGATAGATCAAGGTGAAGATAGGCTTGGGTCAGGATGCTCTTTAGTGCTGACAGCAGATCATAGCCAGGGATAACCACAGAGTGCTTCCCAAGCCTGGGAAGGCTTACAAAGATGCCATCCCTGCCTGCCCAGATTTGGAAAACATGCAAGTGTAATCTTCATTTTAGCCAACTAAATACATGAAAATTGGATTATCACAGAGTTTCTATTTGGAGGTGGTAATTTACTTTGCTATGTCTTCATTTTAACAACGATAACATTACCTTGATGTAATAAAGTGCTTTGCAGGCTACAAAGTCATCCACAAAATTAAAATTTCATCCCATGAATCTCTCTCAACAGCAGAAACTAGCTGGGGTGAGAATTATCAAACCCATTTTCCTTATGGGGAAACTGAGGTTCGGAGATTTGCTGCATGTTAATTTGCAAGGCTTGACTATGTTTGATTTGAAATATGATTTAATATGCAAAACACATCTCATCGATATTTAACTTTTCTGGAACATGTCAGTTGCATAAAGGAAGCAGGTATGTAACATACTCCCCCAGAGTAACAGACCTGAAGGATCTCCCTTTACCTAAAACTGCTGTGCTCTGCACTCTGCATCCCATCTATTCTGCTTTGTCTTCAACAACATTTATCACCCCTTGACAAGTATATATTTTGTCTGTTTACTGTCTGTCTCTCCCCACTGAATTCTCAACTGTGTGAGAGTAGGATTTGAACCACTTTATTCACTGCTATATCCCCAGTGCCTATAACAGTGTCTGGCACATAGTAGTAGGTTCTCAGTAAACATTGGTTGAATGAATAAATATAATATGCCTAAACTTGTAAGCCTGCAGCACATTAATCAAATGCCCTCAGGCACTCTGCTGTTTGTTGTGCTGGAGGGGGTGCATGTGATTAGGGGCAGGGATGCTCAGCCTCCAAGCTCACATGTCAAGGTAGAAACTACAGGTCTGGGTGACAAGTAAACCCAGTGGTCTCCCAGGTGATTGGTGCATCTGGGTGGAAATCTTGGCTTAGCTTGGGAGAGCCTCTTTTGCAGTATTCAGGCTGTGGAAGAATGAACCAATGGGCTCTTTCACCAATTAGCCATGGTTTCCAGGGACCGTTTAGGCAGTCCTGGTAGGGACGCCTGTGCCTGTGGACAAGCGAGTACCCAGCCCTGCAGAAGCGGTGGCAGCAAGATTAACTGGCCTTTTCATCTCAGAGCATGCAGGAGGCAGAGGGAGGAGAAAGAGGGGGTATAGGGAGGAAGAAGAGGAGGGAGGGAGAGGGCAGAGAGGAGAAGACAGAAAAGGAGAGAGGAAGGAGAAGAAAGGGGGTAGTGAGAGAGTGCTCACTTATCTGTCTGACACACCAAGTTTATGTCTTCATGATGGAGGAGGCTCGGGAGGAGCAGGACAAAATCAGCTGTCTCCATCGAGAGCCCTGCAATGCCAGGTGTCCAGGATGGGAGGGAATGAGGCAGAAGGTTGACATCTCAATTACAGGAGGAGGGGAGTGAGACCAAGGGAGTGAGGTCCCCGCAGTGCCCTTGGGTGTTTGGAGGCCTCTTAGATATGTTGTTACCGTCACAGAGCAGCAGGCAGCACAAACCTCACACTCCTGACCCCCTCTTTCTCCCTCCCCCTACCCCAGCAGAGATGGCCCAGGCCCCAGGAGAGAGGCCGTGTGCTGCGACCAAAAAAATCACAAGTTTTTGGTGTCTGTTGACCTGAGCTTGTCTCCCAGCTTTGCCATTCACCAGCTATGTGAACTTGAGCAAGTTCCTTAGCTTCTCTAAGTCTCAGATTTGCTCTCCTTTAAATGAGGACTTTAGCTAACCTGCAGTTTGTCATGAGGTTTTGTTTTTGGGGGTTTGTCGTTTTGTTTTCTTTTGAGATGGAGTTTCACTCAGTCGCCCAGGCTGGAGTGCAATGGCGCAGTCTTGGCTCACTGCAACCTCCGCCTTCCGGGTTCAAGCGATTCTCCTGCCTCAGCCTCCCGGGTAGCTGGGATTATAGGTGCAGAATCAGAAAAACAGGTCTGCAGTACGGGATAGAAGTTTCACATGGGACCAGAGGAGGAAAAAGAAGGTCCAGAGAGCATTCAGGGCACAGGTTCTGGGGTCGAAGGACCCTGGTTCAGGTTTCAGCTGCAACACTCATTGGTGCAGCCTTGAGCAAGCCAGCTAACTTCTCTGTGTCTCAGTGTCCTATTTATAAAAGAGTGTTAAATACAGCTCTCGCCTGATAGGGTTGTTACATAGGTTAAACAAGATAACATCTGTAGAGCACTTAGAATAGTGGCTGGCATAGTAAACACTAAAGAAGTGAGAAGTTATGTAATAAACTGTGATTAGGTTCCATGGCATGTGATAGAAGCCCCAAGACAAAACTGGTTTAAACTAAGATGAAAGTTTATTTCACTGCCACGTAAACGAAGTTTAAGGGAGCCCCTCTAGGGTTGATGCAGAGGCTCCAAGGTTATGTGAGACCTAGACTCTATCTTGTTCCGTCATCCTGAGCATGCTGCCTCCTGGTCCAGAATAGCTGCTTCTATCCCAGCCATCATGCCCATATTCCAGCCAGCAAAAAGGAGAAAAGGAGAAAGAATAGCCCCCCTGCCTTTTTTTTTTTTTCCTGAGACAGAGTCTTGCTGTGTCACCCAAGCTGGAGTGCAGTGGCGTGATCTTGGCTCACTGCAATGCTCACTGCAATCTCTGCCTCCCGAGTTCAAGTGATTTTCCTGCCTCAGCCTCCCAAGTAGCTGGGACTACAGGTGTGTGCCACCATGCCTGGACAATTTTTGTATTTTTAGGAGAGACGGGGTTTCACCATGTTGGCCAGGCTGGTCTCGAACTCCTGGCCTCAAGTGATCCACCTGCCTTGGCCTCCCAAAGTGCTGGCATTACAGGTGTGAGCCACCGTGCCCAGCATTTTTTTTTTTTTTTTTTTTGAGACAGGATCTCACTCTGTCACCCAGGCTGGAGTACAATGGTGTGATCATAGCTCACTGCAGCCTCAACCTCCTGGGCTCAAGCAGTCCTCCAGCCTCAGCCTCCAGAGTAAGTGGACTACAGATGTGCACTACCACACCCAGCTAATTTTTTTTTCAATTTCTTGTAGAGACAGGGTGAGGGCAGATGCGGGGGGAGGGGGGTCTCACTATGTTGCCCAGGCTGGTCTCAAACTCCTGGCCTCAAGCAATACTCCTGCCTCAGCCTCCCAAAATGCTTGTATCACAGATACTGCATCCAACCACACCCCACTTTTTTTTTTTTTTGAGACAGAGTCTCCCTCTGTTACTCAGGCTGGAGTGCAGTCTTGCAATCTTGGCTCACTGCAACCTCCGCTTGCCGGGTTTAAGTGATTCTCCTGCCTCAGCCTCCTGAGTAGCAGGGATTACAGGCACACGCCACTATGCCTGGCTAATTTTAGTATTTTTAGTAGAGACGGCGTTTCACCACGTTGGTCAGGCTGGTTTTGAACGCCTGACCTTGTGATCTGCCTGCCTCGGCCTCCCAAAGTGCTGGGACAGTTCCTGGAAGTCACACACATTACATGCACTTACCTCTCTCATTGGCCAGAACTTGGTCACATGGCCACACCTAGTACTGGTCAGTATGTAACCAGCTAAGATATGTGAGTTGTATTGAGAAAGAAGAGGAGGGAAATGGATTTGGCGGATGACTTGCAGCTTTTTCTTCTACTGTGAAAAAGTTTAGACGTGCAATTTATCCATTCCCTGGGCCTCAAGACTGAACACGGATTTTTCTGGGACTTCTAGTCTCTGAGATTTCAGTTTGTCATTGGTCAGATGGGGCTATTGCCCGCTGCCCTTTTCTGCCCTCTGCCTGATCTTTGCCTTCCTCTTGGCACGTTTCCTTCTCCTCACAGAACAGGTGCAGGAAGGGCAGCTGCAGCCTGCCAAAGCCTTGGCCTCAGATGAACATGGACGGTGAGAGCTGGAGGTGGCTATGGTCAGTGTCCCAGGCCATCTGGCTGCTTCAATAAGCTCAAAATGTGGCCCCAGATGAAAGAGAAGGGGAGACAGAAAAGATGCACTTTAAATATTTTTTACTCTTAAAAACCGTATGAGTAATATGTTTTGTAAGAAAATACAAATGTTTTTTAAAATTAAAAGCAAAACAAAATCTTTTCATCTTAAGCCCTGAGCTAATTATCATGAACATCTTGTACGTATCTCACAATCTTTCATCTACTCAGATTTTTTTCCCCTTAATTACAAATTTGGGCTCACATCTTCATTATCTTTTATAATCAGCTTTTAAAATTCAGCATTAACAAGACAATCCTTCCATGTTGATAAATACATTTCCCCAGCGTAATTTTTAATGGACAGCAAGTATGTCCCTCTTACAGAAGTGACACAGTTTAATAGGGGTGCACCAAAATTTGGTTTGGATCTTAGTATCAAATTTTGCTCTAGAGCTTCATCTTCAACTCTGGCCCCTGAAAGGCTGAATTGCCAAGTTCAGACCTGAGCATCATTTCTGGGTTTCCTAGACTGGGGCATGATCCATGATCCCGTGGCTGTGTTACATGGACTTTGCATGCAATAAGCGTAACAACCTGTTATACTGGCATATCATTTGGATGTACCGTAATAAACACTTTCAAATATGGATGACGTTCCATGTGTAAATTGTAATGAATATCTTCTTTCGTGCTCTATGTGTTGAAATTCTATCAATGTATAAATGTACATTTATTATTGCAAGAGTAAAATGCTGTAATCATTTATGATTGTAAACATTGTCCCTTTTATGTATGGAAATAATTATTGAGAGCTTTTAAGTGTTCAGATTTAGAAGGAAACACATAGCTGATACAAATTTTGAAAAATACGTCAGCTAGATATTTTTAAAAGATATTTTTTAAAGACTTGAAAACATTTTTAAATTTTTTTAGAGACAGGGTCTCACTCTGTCACCCCCAGGCTAAAGTACAGTGTCACTATCATAGCTCACTGAAGCCTAGAACACCTGGGCTCAAGGAATCCTCCTGCCTCAGCCTCCCAAGTATCTGGGACTACAGTCTTGAGTCACTACATCTGGCTTAAAGATACTTTTTGAGGCAACAACAACAAAAAAATTAAAATAATAATATGAAGGAGAATAATAGAGATTAGATTATATCAGAGTTCTAATCTTTGTGGAATTGTTTGGGATACTAATATTCATGGCACTAAGCACAACAACCTTTTAAAACTGTATTCCATCTTTAGTTACTTTGTTCTATTTAGGCCATGAGTCTTTTTTTTTTAAAGCCCTATTTGTAACTCTTTATATCTTATAAAGATAAAATAAAAACAGAATCTCAGCTTAACCAACCTCATAATTTCATAAGGAGGGAAACCTCTAAAATCACATATATTAATAACAATATCTATGGTAAATTATATTTAACTCAGTATGGAATATAAAGAATATAAAAAAAAGAAAAAATATTATTGTTATTATTATTTGAGACGGAGTCTCTCTCTGCTGGAGGGCAGTGGCATGATCTCGGCTCACTGCAAGCTTTGCCTCCCGGGTTCAAGGGATTTTCTTGCCTCAGCCTCCCAAGTAGCTGGGACTATAGGTACCCACCACCACGCCCAGCTAATTTTTTGTATTTTTAGTAGAGATGGGGTTTTGCCATGTTGCCCAGGCTGGTCTCGAACTCCTGCCCTCAGGTGATCCACCCGCCTCGGCCTCCCACAGTGCTGGAATTACAGGCGTGAGCCACCGTGCCTGGCCAAGAAGAAATTATTAGAACAAGTGAGGCATCACACTCCTCTGCCATTATCAGTCAAAATTTATTAACACAAATATTACATAATACATAATACAATAATATACAAATATATTAACACAAATATTACATAATACATAATACAAGAGCAATCTCGCTACTGCTAGCACTAAGAAAATGTTGTTCTTGCACTATAATGTTAAACTGTTAAACACTGACAGTGAAATGCACCAATAAGGAAACTGTCATCACAGAGAATCTCTGATAAAACTTTAGATGTACTCCTTTATTAAAGGCATTGGCTTGGGCTTCGGCTGAATACTGATTGTAACAATTGACCATCTGGTGTTCAGCCAAAATGTGTGTTGCGTGCATCTCTAACTTTAGATTATTTCCAATTTCTCACTATTATTAGCAACATTGCAGTGAACGTCCTAACACAGACAACTCTATGGGACCCTGTGATTATTTCCTGGGCTGAATTCCAAGAAGTGGAATGGCTGGGTCAAAAGGATCCCTATCGCCAAACCATCCTCCAGAAAGTTTGTGCCAGCTTCCTTCCCACACAAGGAGTGAGGGGCTTGTAACCTGCCTTCTCACCAGCTCTGGGACCTGCTTTCCAATCCCCCACAGAGACTGGGAGTTGGATGGTAGAGAATGGCGTCCTTCAGCTAGCCCCAGACGCCCCCTGGAGCCCATGATTGCAATTGTAGCTATAATTTATTTTGTGTTTACTTCGTTTCTGGCATTGTGGTAGACCCTTTCTTCCTGCATTTTAATCCCCTCAATTATGGTTCAAAGTAAATATGGCTGGCTTCATCTTATAGATGAGGAAACTGAAACTCAAAGGGTTGGAGGGCCCTGCTTTTAGCCCTAATGGAAATCTCCAGGGGCCTGTTCAAGCAACAGTCTGCAACCCTATTCCTGCAGGTAAATGAAACCTGCAAGGTCCAATCCCCACAACCCCAACTGTTCAGCCCCTCTTGGGATCAGGGATCCCTGCGCCCTCCCAGCCAGCACAGTTTCTAGCCAGGGCCTAAAGGTGGAAAAGAAGGTGACCACCCTGTGGGCTCAGCTCTGTTCTGTGCATTGTCTCATGTAAGTCTCAAATGGACAGGAGAGATACCTTTATCTTATACAAGAGGAGACAGTGGCTCAGGAAAATATCCAAGAGCTCACAGCTAGGAAATGGCGGAGAATGCGGATAAGGACCTGGACCAGAGGACACACTCAGGGCACGTTCATAGAGTGGATGGAAGGATGAATAGATTCTATAGGGCCCTAGATGGTGAAACTACAGGAGCTAGACTACCACAGACCCTCTGTGTAAACCAGGTACTCCCAGGTGGGAAAGAAAAGGGCAGGATTTGAGCCACCCTGGTGGCAAAGGTCCTCTCTTTTTTCATTCTTTCAGGCAAGAGAACTTGCATCTAGGGCTGCCTTGTACAGTTGTTCGGGTTCTACACTTTACAATTCCAGGGGCCTCATTTTCACACACGTATATTTGGATAATTATTATAATAATTTTCCAGTAGATGGCAGTAAAGTATCTTGAGTTAAGGACACCCCTTTTTTGTAGAAATATACTGTTTGGGCTATTTGCAGTGCTGGGTGCATCTCTCTATCAGCCCTCCAAACTGCTGAGAGGTTGCCTGACACCCCTTCCCTCCCTTGTCTCACCCCTTTGTCGATTGCCTCAGAGTCTCAGAGTTGGGCTGGGGAGCTCAGTGGAGAGTGGCTTTAGCACCAGAAAGCCCCAGCTGCATCCTTTATTCCAACAAAGGTGATGTTTGTAATGGGAAATCCTGGGTTCGAGTCCCAGCTCCTGCATTTTTATTTTTTTTGAGACAGTTTGACTCTTGTTGCCCAAGCTGGAGTCCAATGGTGCGATCTCGGCATTGCAACCTTCATCTCCTGAGTTCAAGTGATTCTCCTGCCTCAGCCTCCCGAGTAGCTGGGATTACAGGCACGTGCCACCACGCCCGACTAATTTTTTTGTATTTTTAGTAGAAATGGGGTTTCACCATATTAGCCAGGCTGGTCTTGAACTCCTGACCTCAGGTGATCCACCCGCCTCGGCCTCCCAAAGTGCTGGGATTACAGGTGTGAGCCACCACGCCCAGCTGCTCCTGCATTTCTTACGAATGGTCTTATGCAAGTGACCTCAAAGTTCTGGGCCCTAGTTTTCCTTTCTGAAAAGAGTGCAGTAATAATCCCTGCCCTTGGGGTTGCAAGGAACAAATGCTATTCTGAACATGACCACGAATGGCTAGCTATAAAGCACTGTGTCCATGAGTGTCCTCCTTACCCAGAGAGGATATGCTGCATTATTGTGGGAAGGGTGTGCCACAGACCACGTGTCGCTGCCTTGTCACAACACCCGCTAGAGTCACCTTCCCATAAGGGATCTCTCTCCTGGCTCTCCACTGCTACTCTATCCCAAGGGGTTACTTTGACCCCTTCAGCCTCTGATCCAAGCTCCTTAGTATAGTGCAACCATTAGCCAGTCAATACATATTAGTGAGCATCTACTATGTGCTGGGGTCTATGCTAATCTCTAGTCTCAAGTTGCTTACAGTCCCATGGGGGCAAAGAGTTAGTGTAGTTGCCATCTTGTTTCTTGTTTCTTGATAAAGCCTGGCTTTATCCCATTCCTCTGGGATCCCGGGGGAGAAAGAGACCTTACCCAGTTCCTCCCTTCCTAGTTCCTAGGACATTTAATGGCTGGACACTATCCTTGGCCCCCACCATTGCAGATCACTCCAAGTTGTAGAAGAGAAGCTCAGCTGGGCTCTTCTCTGCCTCTCTCATGTGGGTCAGGGAAGCCTAGAACAAACTTGCTATGGATTTCACTTACGATTTGACACAGCTGTGAAGAAACAAGAAATCCAAAGTAGCAGTGGCTTAAATGAGCTAGACCTGCAGTTCCTTCTAATGTAAATGAAGTTCAGAGGCAGGGATTCCAGAGCTAATATGGCCACTCTACAGTGCCAGGAGGGACGCGGGCTCTTTCCAGTTCCCTGTTCGGTCATCCCTCAGATGTGGTCTTCATCTTCATGATGGAGGTATTAGCCCAGGGCTGGCAAAGTCCTTCATCACATCAGGGCCCAGGCTCCTATTCTGTCATTTCCTCCTCAATTCTTAGTATGCAGCCTTTACCTCATGGCCCAAAATAGCTTCTCATGCTCCAGCCATTGATTCAACATTCCATCAACAGGAAGTAGGAAAAATAGTATGAGCAAAGGCATACCTTCTTCCTCTTAGGATACGCCCTGGAAATTACTTGTGGTACTTCTCTTTGTCTCCCACTGGTTAGAATTTAGCCACATGACCATATCTAGATGCAAAGAAGGTCAGCAAATGAGTCTTTATTCCAGGTGGCCCTGTGCTTAGCTAAAAATTGTAGGTGCAATTCCTAGAGAAGAAGAGGAGAATGGGAATTGAGGAACCATGAGAATTCTCTACTACATCTTGCCTATGAGGGGACATCTCCTTCCTACAGGGACCATCTCTACCTAGCAGGCTCCCCAGCATAAATTAAGCAGGAAAATAAAATAACCTAATAACCATAACACCACAGAACAAGGATTATACGAATACTGTAATGGGGTAATTTCCTCTCTGCATATAAATGACATTTGTATTCTATTGTACTTATCATCATTGCCAACCCTCATCCTATAACCCCTGATGTGCTCAGCTGCCTCCAGTCCTATTCCTCCCAGTCCATCTATAGCATCTCCTCCCACAGCACTGAGACAAAGCCCTCTGTGCACCCATCTCTGCCTCCTCCCTTTCTAGAGTGGAATCTGGCTAAAGTTAAAGCTAGGGGAGAAATGAGGGGGAGGCCCCGCGACGGCGGCAGCTGCACAGCAGGGACAGGCGGCGGTTGCCTTGGTGAGCTGGGAAGAGATTTCTATGATGCTGCTAAATGTATTTTCCTGACCTGCCACCGCCTTCTCTTTCCTACTTAGGAGACACCTTTCAGGAGCTGAGGCCCCTCATCTCAACTTGTTCTCTGCTCCCACCCTTTAAAATACTCATTTCCCTGCTCATTACCTCTTCCTATAAGATTGGGTCTGGAGCCCTCAGACACCCTAGGGTTGGAGGGGGAATGGGGCATTAACACTGATTGAGTCTTGCAGGTGTTTTTCCACGGACCCTCACACCAGCCCTGCACCCTCATCCACATTTGACAGATCAAGCCCTGAGCCTGAGAGCTGCTAGGTAGTAGGTAGTTGGTAGTTGGTAGTTGGTCCAGGTCACCCAGCTTGTAGGTGGCAGACCTGGGACTGGAACCCCATGTGGGATTCTGAGGGTGGAATTTCAAGCAGGCTACCAGATGTGGGAGGAGACATTTGGGGGCAAGAGAATGTGCACAGCATTGGCTGTCCCCGCCAGATTTTCAGGGATAATTTTGGAGCAGGGAGGGAAAATCTGACCCGCTGGTAACATTAGCAGCAAACCATGTACCCTGGCCTGTGGTTTAAGGGGGTCACGTAAGACCAAGAGCTATAGGCACCACTGCCTTCTCCACTTGCCCTGTCTGTCTCCATACTCCCCAGGCAGTTTCACCATCACCCTCAAACTTGATGTCCAGGCACCCTGGCTCTGCCCTCTCTCCAACCTCTCCAAGCCCCAAAAAATCATTCCTCTACTCAGCAAAGGCAGCCTTCAGTTCCCCACCTCCTCCCCTTGGTGCCCTGCCTGCTCAGCTCCAGTCCTGTCTTCCCCACTCCCCACCCCACTGTCCCAAGCTGCTACATCAGGGTAGTGCTGAGAACTTTTGGGGCCTGGGGTGGGAGTGGCGGGGAGGGGAGAGAAAGGGAAAGGGGAAGGGCATCTTCTCCCCTAACAGAGCTGGCTCCACGGAGTGGAGTCCTGTGCTAGGAGGACTGTCTGGGCAGCCCACTCACACTTCCCACGCTCCCCTCCCCTGTGGTTCCATTCAGCCATCTATCTGAGACGGAGAGAAGGGCAGAGCATGGGAGGACAGTTTGGGGTTAAGGTTATCATGGCTCACCTCCTGGAAATAGGACTTGGGGACTAGAAGCTGGATTTCTGAAAGTTTATATGCATACACTTTCTTCTACATGCCCACTCATACACACAAGCACACCTGTACTGACACATACATGCACAGATGCACACTCACACAGACACATACATGCACACGCACACAAGCACTCACCTGCACACCTTAGTCCAAATTCCTCTGGCAGTCATCTCTTAAGGTTAAGGGTTTGAACTTTGAAGTCAGGCAAACGTGGAGTTTTCTTTTACATATTGCATTATAGGTTTTTTTTTGTTTTTGTTTTTTGAGACGGAGTCTTGCTCTGTTGCCCAGGCTGGAGTGCAGTAGCACAATCTCAGCTCACTACAACCTCTGCCTCCCAGGTTCAAGTGATTCTCATGCCTCAGCCTCCCAAGTAGCTGGGATTACAGGCACACACCACCAAGCCCTGCTAAGTTTTATCTTTTGAGTAGAGACAGGGTTTCACCATACTGACCAGGCTGGTCTCGAACTCCTGACCTCAAGTGATTCACCTGCCTTGGCCTCCCAAAGTGCTGGGATGACAGGCATGAGCCACTGCTCCCAGCTGCATTACAGTTTTTAAACAATGGTTTCTCATTTTCAGAAGTCACTGTCTGATATTAGAACCATATAAAGGTGTCATAAGTGCAGGTCCCCCCCCGCCCACCACCCCAGCTCCCAGTCTCTTGTTCCCCTTCCCAGAGACAACCATTGCCACCGATTACTTGTATCCTCCTCCAGAGCTGGTCTGCAGATAAGAGCCTCTATAGGGACATAAGCACGCGTGCGTGTGCTCGTGGGTGCACACACACACACACACACACAGTAGCCCCCTAGATACACTAGCACACAGCTTTGCACTCTGCTTTCTTTTTATTTTTCTGAGACAGTGTCTCACTCTGTCACCCAGGCTGGAGTGCAGTGGCGCAGTTTTGACTCCCTGCAACCTCTGCCTCCTGAGCTGAAGCAATTCTCCCACCTCGGCCTCGTGAGTAGCTGGGACTACCGACGCACGCTACCACACCTGGCTAATTTTTTTGTATTTTTAATAGAGATAGAATTTCACCATGTTGCCAGGCTGGTCTTGAACTCCTGGGCTCAAGTGATCCACCCACCTCGGCCTCCCAAAGGGCTGGGATTACAAGCGTGAACATTCTTCTTTCTTTGTTGATTGATGTACCTTGGCAATTGCTCAACATTCATGCACACATAGAGCTCCTCCTTTTTATTTATTTATTAATTATTATTTTGTAGAGACAGGCTCTCACTGTGTTGCCCAGGCTGGAGTACAGTGGCTATCAACAGGCACAATCCTCAAGCCTTGCAGTCTCCAGCTCTCAGGCTCCAGCCATCCTCCCACCTCAGCCTCCTGTGTAGCTGGGACTACAGGTGTGTGCCACCTGCCCAGCTTCCAGGTCCTTTTTAATGAGGGCATGGTCCTCCATCATGCAGATGCGCCATAACTCCTGTGATGTGTCCTACTGACTGACCGGATTGTTTCCAGCTGTTCACTTCACTTTGTTGCTGCTACCTGGCGTGTTTTTCTTTTTGGAGTCTCATTCTGTCACCCAGGCTGGAATGCAGCGGCGCAATCTTGACCCACTACAACCTTCATCTCCCGGGTTCAAGAGATTCTCCTGCCACAGCCTCCCGAGTAGCTGGGATTACAGGCACCCACCACCACACCCTGGATAATTTTTTTTTTTTTTTTTTTTTTTTTTTAGATGGAGTCTTGCTCTGTCGCCCAGGCTGGAGTGTAGTGGTGCAATCTCAGCTCACTGCAAGCTCCGCCTCCCGGATTCAAGCAATTCTCCTGCCTCAGCCTCCTGAGTAGCTGGGATTACAGCATGCACCACCATGCCCAGCTAATTTTTGTATTTTTAGTAGAGACAGGGTTTCACCATGTTGGTCAGGCTGGTCTCGAACTCCTGACCTCTAGCGATCCAGCTGACTCAGCCTCCCAAAGTGTTGGGATGACAGACATGAGCCCCCACGCCCAGCCTGCTACCTGGGGTTCTTTCATGAGTGTCCCTACCTGTACCCTTTAGCCCACGTGGGTGTGCATATCTGTCAGAACTGCATGTGAATGAATGGCTGGCCCAATGACTTGGCCTCTCATCTCTCACGTTCTCAGTCTGTGGATGACAACAGTCAGAGCACTGGCTTCACGGGGTGAGGATGAATGAAGTCCTACCGTAGTGCCTGGTACACAGGAACACCCATCAGTGTTAGCTGGGGAGGGGAAAAGCAGCTGGAATGGGGAGAGGGGGAATGAGGGGCCTGTGCGGCCAGGGGAGGCTGGTCAGCCCCCTCCTCAAGGCCACCAAGGACAGATCACAGGGGCCTCAGCCCAAGAAGTCCCCGGCTCTTGCAGTTGGGACCAGCCAGTGTGGCTGCCACCAGGAGGGGAAGCAGGGGACAGGGAGCGGGCGGCAGCTGCATCAGAGCCAGAGTGAGGAGCAGGCCCGGCTTCCCTGCTGAGTCATCCCCGCTGGAGTGAGAGAGGGAGAGAGTGAAGGAGTGAGAGAGGGAGGGAGGGTGTGCGCCAGCACCGCACATCACACACACACACACATGCGCACACACATTACACACACACATCACATATCACACACACATCACACATCACACACACATGCACACACACATCACATACATCACATATATCACACACACACACTTACACGACACATACACACTCACACATGCTCACATGCTCACACACCTCCTGGTTTAGGGAAAAGGAGCCCCTCCCAGCAGAAAGAGGCTTTGTTCCCCACAAGATGTGAAAGCTGCGGAGACAAAGGAGAGGCAGCATTCTCTCCTTTGAGGCCGTTCCCAGCTGCGGTCTCTCCAGCCTTGCTCTGTCCTCACCCCATGCCGACCAGCCTTCTCCTCTGTCAGCCCGAGTCCTGCTGCCAGGGTGACCAACCCTCCCGGATGGCCCAGGACTGAGGAGTTTCCCCAAATGACACGAGGACGAGTTGGGCACCCTGTCTGCCCCTCTGCAACTCCACCCTCACCCTCACCATCCTGCTGGCACCAGCTCCCTGCAGATCACCCCCACCTGGCTTCTCCAGGGAGGCACAAAAGCATTCCTGGCTCTGCAGTGATGTTTTGATGCAACAGACATTTATGAGACTGGTTCTCGAGCTGCACTGAACAGGCATGAGTGAGGCTGCGTGCCACTGGATAGGGGCTGCGCATCACTGGCAGGGGTCCAGAGGAGATGGAGACTCAGGGGACAGGCTGAAGGGAGGGTAGCACATCTCCTTTCATTAAAAGCCACTTTTTGTCTTAGTACAAAATCCCAACACCCAACTGGTGCCTAACGCCCTGCTCTAATTCCTTCTGAACATATTTCTATTCACATGGACCTGGCTTTTGGAAAAGTCTGAATTTAACAGGATTCAAACAGGAAATATTTTTACTTTGTCTCTAATCACAGCCTTCAACCACGCTTTGTCAGATCTCCTTTTCTGACCCTGAACAATATTCCTGGCAGATTCCTAGCTTTCTGGTCACCTCCAATTATTAAAAATCCAGGTTAGTCTAGTTCAATTTAAAAGTTCAGGCCAGGGGCGCAGTGGCTCATGTCTTTAATCCCACCACTTTGGGAGACCAAGGCAGGCGGATCACCTGAGGTCAGGAGTTCGAGACCAGCCTGGCCAACATGGTGAAACCCCCATGTCTACTAAAAATAAAAATATTGGCCAGGCGCGGTGGCTCATGTCTGTAATCCCAGCACTTTGGGAGGCTGAGGTGGGCGAATAACAAGGTCAGGAGTTCGAGACCAGCCTAGCCAATATGGCGAAACCCTGTCTCTACTAAAAATACAAAAAAAATTTAGCTGGGCATGGTGGTACGGGCCTGTAGTCCCAACTACTTGGGAGGCTGAGGCAGAAGAATCGCTTGAACCCGGAAGGCAGAGGTTGCAGTGAGCCGAGATCGCGCCATTACACTCCAGCCTGGGTGACAGAGTGAGACTCCATCTCAAAAATGAATAATTGAAAATAAATAAATAAATAAATAAAAATATTAGCTGAGCGTAGTGGCGTGCACCTGTAATCCCAGCTACTCAGGGGGCTGAGGCAAGAGAACTGCTTGAACCCGGGAGGTGGGGGTTGCGGTGAGCTGAGGTTTTGCCACTGCACTCCAACCTGGGTGACAGTGGGAGACTCTGTCTCAAAAAAAAAAAAAAAAAGTTAAGGCCGGGCGCGGTGGCTCACGCCTGTAATTCCAGCACTTTGGGAGGCCGAGGCCGGTGAATCACTTGAGCTCAAGAGTTTGAGACCAGCCTGGGCAACATGGTGAAACCCCATCTCTACAAAAAATACAAAAATTTACCACGTGTGGTCGCATGCACCTGTAGTCCCAGCTACTGGCTGAAGTGGGAAGATTGCTTGAGCCCAGGAGGTCAAGGCTGCAGTGAGCCATGATTGTGCCACTATACTCCAGCCTAGGCAACAGAGTGAGACCCTGTCTCAAAAAAAAATAAAATAAAATAAAAGTTAAATATCATGTTCGGCTAGGCACGGTGGCGCACACGTGTAAACCCAGCACTTTGGGAGCCCTAAGCAGAGGATTGCTTAAGGCCAAGAGTTTGAGACCAGCCTAGACAACATAGCAAGCCTCTGTCTCTATAAAAAAATCAAAATAAAACATTACCCAGGTGTAGTGGTGTGTAGCCTGTAGTCCCAACTACTTGGTAGGCTGAGGCAGGAGGATTGCTTGAGCCCAGGAGTTCCAGGCTGCAGTGAGTTATGATTGTACCACTGCACTCCAGCCTGAGCAACAGGGCAAGACCCTATCTCTAAAAATAATTTTAAAAAATCATGTGCAATTATAGGACGACTGCCCCCGCACCATGTCCATCAGCGTCAAGCAAGGCTAGGAATGGGGGGCAGGGGTTTCTCTTCTTCCCCTCCCGCATGGAGTCCTTTCATTTCCAGGATTTGAGGTTGGTGTGTGATGGGTTGGGGGATGAGAGCTGGAGAGGAGCAGCCACAGATCTTGTTCTCTTGGCCACCACTGCCTGATAATCCATGCCTTCTGCCGCAGGCTTCCAAGTGGGGTATGTGGTTGAGTTGCCTAGGGAGAGGGTTACTCTGGCTAGATCTCTTCCCTCTCAGCTCGACCTCCCAGAGACCCACCAGTGAAATTCCTCCCCAGCCACCTCCCCAGTGTTTATGGGGCCCCCAGGAAACTGATGCACCCTTACCTGGCGGAACAGGGCATGTGGGCCCCTCCATTGCTGCTGGCTCTGTGTGGCTGCCTCTGTCCACTCTCCTTCCCTTTCCTGCCCCCCCTTGGGCCATGGGATGCCAGCCCCTTCCTTTACAGGCACCCCAGTTTCTGTGAGCAAGTCTGCAGGAATTCACCCCTACTTCCAGAAAGCAGAGGGGGAAGCAGCGCCCCTATCCTCGGTTAGGAACAAGGGCAGTTTCAGGGGTGTGTGGTCTGTGCACTTCCATGAGGCCTCAGGCCAGAAGTGCTGGCGGTTGTTCCAGTGCTCTTCTGTCTTGAAGTCTCATAATTTTTGAATTAGGGTCAACTTGTTTTCATTTTACACTGGGGTCCAAAAATTATTTAGGCGGTCTTGACTCTTCTCGTCCGCTTATAGAAAGGAGGAGGGTTTCTGGTGATGGTGGGAGTGGAGAGCTGGTTCTGGAGCCTGTTGAAGCCCCAGGAGGTGCACAGTGGTTTTCACATCTCTTTAGAGTGGAAGATGCGCCACACACATTATCCCGCTTTGGGTTCCAGTCATCAGCTTCCAGGCAATAGGACCGAAATATATCAGCATCCTCCTGCAAATACAAGCATCCCTCAACATCTAAACACTCACTATCCACAAATGGGAATCGAATAGATTCAGATCATCTGCTTTTGTTTTTTGCAACAATGAACTCGTGTTGCATGCATTGTTTTATAACTTCTTTTTTTCACTTAACAATATGTTGTAAACATATCTTCATGTTGAAAATATTAATCTACAATCTAATATTCAGCATCTGTTTCAGGGATATACTGCCTTGTAACAAACCACCCAAGAAACCAATGGCTTAAATCAATGATGATTTATTGTTTCTCACTCTTCTATGGGTTGGCCAGGCAGTTCTGACCATCCACAAGAAATATAGCATCTTGAGAGAGAAAAAGACTGGGTTCCGGTCTTTGCCAAGCCTCTTCCTGCTCATGTGGTCTTGGCCAAGTTATTGAACCTCAGTTTCCTCATCTATAAAGCATTACAAATTATAATAATGATGTCTCCCTTACCTGTGATATTTTGAAGATTAATTGAGAACTATAATAATAGTATATACCTGTATCTATCTATCCATGTAGATAGATACACGCGTTAATGTGTGTGAGGTATAAAAAATGTTAGCGATTACTGTTACTGTTGTTGTTGTTTGGAATGCCTTGGCAAGGGCTAGGCTAGTAAGGAAGTTGCTGGGACAAGGGGATAGCTGGCTCTCCAGCTCATCACAATGTGAGGCATTGGAGAGAGGGAGGATCCCTGCTCAGGATAGAAAGATCTAAAAGGAAACAGTGGACAGAGCTGAGAATATTAAGCATTGCTCGGCCAAAAGGGAACTGAAGGCGAGGAAAAATCATCTCACTGTAGCCTAAAGGCACTTAGTAGGTAGCTATATTTTCCTACAACTAATAATATGCTGGCAATAAACATAGGATAATATATGCTCAAAAGCTGGTAGTGCCAGCTTAGAAGCATCAGACTTAACAAATGACCATGGGTGTCCACAGCCTCTGTTCCTGCCCACTCCACCAAGAGCCCCTTAGGCTGCTCCAGGATACAGAGGAGCACGCAAGGACCAAGGGAGCATCTTGGAAGGACAGGAGAAGCGGTATCAGGCAGCCCAAGTCTAGACCCTGATGATTTCCTGATATCTTGTTTCAATTCCCACATACATCCTATATTTCAGTTCTTTCATTTTCACTTTCAGAGATTCCAACATGTAGAGATTCATGTCTTTGTGTCTTTTGAAAAATGAAATATTTAAAACAAACAAAAAATATAAAAAATAACACATCAAAAATCCATGCTCTTATGGCTCAAGGTTGTAAAAATAAAAATAAAAATAAAATCCATGCTCTTGCCACCAGCGTAAGAAAGAAAACATTAAATTATCTTTGATGTACTTCCTAATCCCTTCCTCCTACCTTCCCTCAAGAGGCAACCACTCTCCTGAACCCTGGCATTGACTATGCATGGGCACTCTTTTTAATTTTTTAAATATATAAATACATCTGATAGGAAAGTTGAATTGCTTTACAGAGATTTGAGTCCCCGTGAAGGGCTTTTGGGTACTCTGCCAGGGTGTAGATGACGTCTGAAGAGGCTACAAGGGAACCAGAGAGAAAAAAGCCTGATGAAAGGAACAGAGCCTACATTATCAGTGACAATATCAACTGGAATAATATACATGTAATTAGACTTGGGGGGCATGAACTTTTTTTTTAATAATGGCTAAATTGTTTTAATCCAAAATAACCTAGGAATTAGTAGAATTACTAAGAATTAATAAGAGAATTTAGCAAAGTTGCTGAATTAAACAATCAGTATATAAAAATCAACCAGACTGGGCAACGTAGCAAGACCCAGTCCCTACAAAAGATAGAAAAAAATTAGCTGGGCAAGGTGGCATGCACCTGTTGTCCCAGCTGCTTGGGAGGCTGAGGTGGGAGGAACTCTTGAGCCTGAGAAGTTAAGGCTACAGAGAGCCAAGATCGCACCACTGTACTCCAGACTGGGCAATGGGAGTGAGACCCTGTCCCAAATAAATAAATAAAATTAATTAATAAAAATAAAAATCAATTACACCCTATAAAGCAGCAACAAATAATTTGAAAATGAAAAAAAATTCAATGTAAAATTTATATAATATAATTGTGTTAGAATTTGGAAATATATTTTTTAAGACCTTCATAGAAAAAATTATAAAACTTTACCATATTCTTGGTATACCATTACACCATATTCTTGGACTGGAAGATTTAATAATTTAAGGATATCAATTCACCCCAAATTATTTATAGATTTAATCCAATCTGAGCCAAGATATCATCAAGTTTGTTTTTCAAACTGGACAAGCTGATTCTAAATGCAAAGAGCTAAAAAAGGACAAGATACTCTAGAAGTCGAACAAGGTAGGAGAACTTGGTCTCTCAGATTTTAAGTTTACAGTAAACTTACAGTAATGGTGGTTTCAGGCATAGACAAATAGGCCAGAAGAACAGAGAGCCCAGAAACAGACCCCACTTATTCAGACAGTTGACTTATGACAGAGGTGGCGCTGCAGAGCGGTCAGGAACGACAGTATTTTCAATAAATGATGATGAAGGTCCGCAGGTAAAAATTGAAATTGGATCCCTATCGCCCATATACACAGAAATCCACTCCAGGTGTGTGTGCATTTTTTTGTTTTGTTTTGTTTTGTTTTTGTTGTTGTTGTTAAGACAAAATTAACATGAAATTCACCATTTAAACCATTTTTTCTTTCTTTCTTTTTTTTTTTTTGAGATGGCGTCTTGCTCTTGTCGCCCAGGCTGGAGTGCAGTGGCACCATCTTGGCTCACTGCAAGCTCCACCTCCTGAGTTCATGCCATTCTCCTGCTTCAGCCTCCGGAGTAGCTGGGACTACAGGCGCCCGCCACCATGCCCAGCTAATTTTTTGTATTTTTAGTAGAGACGAGGTTTCACCGTGTTAGCCAGGATGGTTTTGATCTCCTGACCTCGTGATCCGCCTGCCTCGGCCTCCCAAAGTGCTGGGATTACAGACGTGAGCCACCATGCCCAGCCGTATCCAGAATATATATTTTTTAAACTCTTACAATTCAGCAATAAAAAGACAACCTAATTTTTAAAAACAAGCGAAGGACTTGAATGGACGTTTTCCCAAAGAAGATCTATAAGTGGCTAATAAGCACATGAAGAGATGCTCAACATCATTAGTCATTAGGGTAACAGAAATCAAAACCACGATGAGATGCCACTTCACACCCTCTAGGATGGACACAAAATGGAAAATAACAGGCGCTGGTGAGGATGTAAAGAAATTGAAACCTTCATACATTGCTGATAGGAATGTAAAATGGTGCAGCCACTGTAGAAAATAGTTTCATGATTCTCCAAAGAATTAAATATAGAATTACATATGTCCCAGCAATTTCACTCCCAGATATATATGCAAGAAAATTGAAAACATGTTCAAACAAAATGTGTACATGAATGTTCACAGCAATGTTATTCATAACAGCCAAAAAATGGAAACAACCCAAATATCTATCAACGAATGAATAAACAAAATGTGATATATCTATACAATGAACTATTATTCAGCCATAAAAAGGAATGAAGTACTGATATGTTCTATGACATGGATGAATCTTGAAAATATTATTCTAAGTGAAAGAGGCCACATACAACAGGCCCCATATTGTATGATTCTGTCTATACAAAATGTCCAGAATAGGTAAATCTATACAGGTAGAAAGTAGGTTGTTCACTGGTAGGAGCTGGAGTGTGGAGTATGGTCATAGTGGCAGTGATAGTGAAGGAGGACTGAACTGACTGCTTCATGGGTATAGGATTTTCTTTTTGGGGTGATGAAAGCATTCTGTAATTATTGGTGATGGTTGCACAACTCTGTGAGTACACACACAAAAAACACTGAATTGTATTTTTTTTAAGTGGTTTAAGGCCAGGTGTGGTGCAAGACTCCATCTCGGAAAAAAAAAATATATATATATATATATATTTTCTGGATACTAGTCCGGTATCTAATATGTGTTTTGCAAATATTTTATTCCATTCTGTGGGTTGTCTCTCCTGAGAGTGTCCTTTGATGCAAAAAAGTTTTAAATTTTGATGAAATTCAATATATCAGTTTTTCTTTCATTTCCTGTACTGCTGGTGTCATATTTAAGAAAACTTGTCTAATTCAAAGTCACAAAGATTTACACCTATGTTTCCTTCTAAAAGTCTCAGGGTTTTAGGTCTCTTATATTTAGGACTCTGATATGCTCTGAGTTAATTTTTTGATATGGTATGAAGTAGGGGATCCAAATTAATTCTTTTGCATATAAATATTTAATTATTTCAGGACTATTTGTTGAGAAGACCATTCTTTCCACCATCAAGTGGTCTTGTCACCTTTGTTGAAAACTAACTGACCATAGATGTATGGATTTATTTCTGGGTACTCAATTCTATTTCATATAGAAAGGGAATTGAGATTATACCACTACCACATTGTTTCAATTACTGAAGCTTTGTGGTAAATTTTGAAATTGAGAAACGTCAGTCCTTCAACGCTGGTTTTTTTTTTTTTTCCTAGACTGTGATCGGCATTCAGGTGTCTTGTAATTCCATATAAATTTTAGAATTAGCTTGTCTATATCTACAAAGAAGTCAGCTGGAATTCTGATAGAGATTGCACTGAATCTGTAGATCATTTTGAGGAGTATTGTCATCTTAAAAATATCAAGATTCAGCCTGGGAAACATGGTGAAACCCCATCTCTACAAAAAATACAAAAATTAGCCAGGTGTGGTGGTCCCAGCTACTTGGGAGGCTGCGGTAGGAGGATCACTTGCACTCAGGAGGTTGAGGCTGAAGTCAGACATGACCAAGCCACTGCACTCCAACTTAGGCAACAGAGCGAGACCTTGTCTCAAAAAAAAAAAAAAAAAAAAAAAAAGAGATGCCAACATGGCAGCGGGGTTGGGGCTGGTGGTTCCACCGCGGCGCTCAGGCCAGGGGCGGTTTCTGCGGGTGCATTGGAGCCGGGGACCGCGAGTGCGGCTCACAGGCGCCTGAAGTACATATTCCTAGCTGTGCTGGTGGTCCAGAATGCCTCCCTCATCCTCAGCATCCGCTACGCCCGCACGTTGCCAGGGGACCGCTTCTTTGCCACCACTGCTGTGGTCATGGCGGAAGTGCTCAAAGGTCTCACCTGCCTGCTGCTGCTCTTCGCACAGAAGAGGGGTAACGTGAAGCATCTGGTTCTCTTCCTCCATGAGGCCGTCCTGTGTGCAGTATGTGGACACGCTCAAGCTCGCAGTGCCCTCTCTCATCTGCACCTTGCAGAATAACCTCCAGTATGTTGCCATCTCTAACCTACCAGCTGCCACTTTCCAGCCTTCCCCGAGGTGCAGCCAAAGACATAGCCTCTGCCTCTGCCTCCGCTTCCGGGCCCTGCGTTCACCAGCAGCCTCCCGGGCAGCCACCGCCACCGCAGCTGTCTTCCCACCGTGGAGACCTCATCATGGAGCCCTTTCTGCCAAAGTTACTCACCAAGGGGAAGGGTTCCTAGCCGCTGGGATTGAAGACATTGGCCTGGCCTCGTTCTCTCTTCTTGCCCTGGCCCAGCTGGGACCAAACTCTGATCAGTATTAGGGATAGGGTGAGGTAGACATTGGACTCCTTGTCCCCACGACCCCCGCCCCACACAGGGCCGACATGACTAAGTTCTCCCATGACCCACCTCAGCTCAGCCCCCCAGCCCCTGCCAGCTCCACACTCTTAGCTGAGTTTTTGCAAATAAAATGTGTTGTGCAAAAAAAAAAAAAAAAAAAAGTCTTCCAGTTCATGAATGTGGGATGTCTTTCATTTATTTCTGTTAAAAATTTTTTTCAACAGTAGTTTTCAGTGTACAAATCGTTTTTTTGTTTGTTTGTTTGTTTTTTTTTTTGAGGTAGAGTCTTGCTCTTGTCGCCCAGGCTGGCGTGCCGTGGCGCAATCTTGGCTCACTGCGACCTCTGCCTCCCGGGTTCAAGCAATTCTCCTGCCTCAACCTCCTGAGTAGCTGACTTCAGGTGATCCTCTCTCCTTGGCCTCCCAAAGTGCCAGGATTACAGGTGTGAGCCACTGCGCCTGGCCTCAGTGTACAAATCTTATACTTACTTGGTAAAATTTATTCCCAATTATTTTATGTTTTTCAATGCTACTATTAATGAAATTCTTAATTTTATTTTTTGATTTTTCATTACTAGTGTATGGAATTACAACTGATTCTTGTACACTAAAACTTCACTAACCTTGTTTATTAGCTCTAATAGTCTTTTCTTGTAGATTCTTTAAGGGTTTCTATATATAAGAGTATGTGATCTGCAAATAGAGATAGTTTTACTTTTTCCTTTCCAATCTGATTGTCTTTTATTTATTTATTGACTAATTGCCCTAGATAGAATTGCCAATGCATTGTTGAACAGAAGGGGCAAGAGCTGACATCCTTATCTTGTTCCTGATTGTAGGGGGAAGGCTTTCAATCTTTTATTATTAAGTATGATGTGAGCTGTGGGTTTTTCATAGATGCCTGTTTTCGACTGAACTGTATCCCTCCCAAATTCACATATTGAAGCTCTAACCCGCAATGTGATTGTATTTGGAGACAGGACCTATTAGGAGGTAATAAAGGTTAAATGAGATCATAAAGAGAGGGCCTTAGCCTGGCTCAGCGGCTCACTCCTGCAATCCCAGCACTTTGGGATGCCAAGATGGGCAGATCACCTGAGGTCAGGAGTTCAAGACCAGCCTGGCCAACATGTGAAACCCTGTCTCTACTAAAAATACAAAAAATTAGCTGGGCATGGTGGCATGCGCATGTACTTCCAGCTACTTGGGAGGCTGAGGCATAAGAATCCCTTGAACCCAGAAGGCAGAGGTTGCAGTGAGCCAAGATCACACCACTGCACGCTAGCCTGGGTGACAGAGTGAGACTCTATCTCAAAAAAAAAAAAAAAAGGATCTTAATTGGATAGAATTGATGTCTTTATAAGAAGAGGAAGAGAACCACCTGTGCTGGCTCATTCTTGTAATCCCAGCACTTTGAGAGGCTGATGCAGAAGGATAACTTGAGTCCAGGAGTTCAAGACCAGTCTGGGCAACATAGTGAGACCCTGTCTCTACAAAAAAATTTAAAAAATAATTAGCCAGGTGTGGTGGCATGCACCTGTAGTCCCAGCTACTCAGAAGGCTTAAGTGGGAGGGTCATTTGAACCCAAGAGGTTGAGGCTACAATGAGCCATGATCACACCACTGCATTCTGGCCTGGGCAACAGAGTGAGACCTTGTCTTAAAAAAAAATAAAAAGAAAGAAGAGGAGGAGACACTAGAAATATCTCTGTCTTCAAATGAGCACAAAGGAAAGGCCATATGAGGACACAGTGGGAAGGCAGCTATCTACAAGCCAGAAAGAAAGTCCTCACCAGAAATAAACCCTGACCTTGATTTTGGACTTCTAGCCTATAGAACTGGAATAAAATAAAAGTCTGTTATTTAAGTCACCCAGTGTGTAGTATTTTGTTATGGCAGCCCACACAGACTAATGTAATGCCCTTTATAAGGTTGGGGAAGTTCTCTTCTACTCCTAGTTAGTTGAGTGTTATGGTTTGTTTGTTTTTTTTTTTAATCATGAAAGAGTATTGGATTTTGTTAAATGCTTTTCCTGCATCAGTTGAGATGATCATGTGTTTTTTCTTTTAATCTTTTAATATAGTATAGTACATTGATTGATTTTCGTCTGTTGAACCATCTTTGCATTCTGGAGATAAATCCCACTTGGTCATGGTATATAATCCTTTAAATATGCTGCTGGATTTGGTTTGCTAGTATTTTGTTAAGGATTTTTGCATTTATATTCATGAGGGATGTTGGTTTCTTGTTTTCTTGTCTTGTGATTTTTTTGTTTGTTTGTTTTCGTTTTTTGTTTTTTAGAGATGGAGTCTCGCTCTGTCGCCCAGGCTGGAGTGCAGTGGTGCAATCTGAGCTCACTGCAAGCTCCGCCTCCAGGGTTCTCACCATTCTCCTGCCTCAGCCTCCCAAGTAGCTGGGACTACAGGTGCCCACCACCACGCCCGGCTAATATTTGAATTTTTAGTAGAGACAGGGTTTTACCATGTTAGCCAGGATGGTCTCAATCTCCTGACCTTGTGATCCTCCCGCCTTGGCCTCCCAAAGTGCTGGGATTACAGGCGTGAGCCACCAAGCCTAGCCAGTCTTGTGATATCTTTGGCTTTGGTACTAGGATAATACTGGCCTCATAGAATGAGTTCAGAAGTGTTCCATCCTTTTCTTTTTGGGGAGGTGTTTGAGGAAAAAATAGTGTTAACTGTTTAAACACTTGGTAGGACTTGCTAGTGAAACTATCTGATCCTGTGTTTTTCTTTGTTTGAAGTTTTCTTTTTAAATTTTAATTACTGATTCAATCTCTTTACTTGTTATTGATCTATTCCTGTTTTCTATTTCTTCTGAAATAAGTTTTGATAGCTTATGTGTCTAGGAATTTGTCCATTTCATCTAGGTTGTGTAATTTGTTGGCATACAGATGTTCATAGTATTCTCTATAATCTTTTAACATTATTATTTTTATAAGGTCATTAGTAATGTTTGTACTTTCATTCCTAATTTTAGTAATTTGGGTCTTCTCTCTTTTTTTCTTATTCAGTCCAGATAAAGATTCATCAATTTTGTTGAAGTTTTATTGTTTTAAATTTTGTTGATGTTTTCAAAACACTAACTTTTGGTTTTGTTCGTTCTCTCTATTGTTTTCTGTACTCTATTTCATTTATCTCCACCCTAATCTTTATTATTTCCTTCTTTCTTCTTGTTTTGGATTCAGTTTGTTCTTCTTTTTCCAGTTTCTTAAGGTAGAAGGATATGTTAGTCACTTGCAACCTTTGTTTTTTATTATGTTGACATTTACAACTATAAATTTCCCTCTAAGCACTGCTTTTACTAAATCCCATAAGTTTTTGCATGTTGTATTACAGTTTTCATAGATCTCAAAATATTTTCTAATTTACCTTGCAATGTATTCTTTGATTCATTGGTTATTTAAGGGTGTGTTATTTAATTTTCATTTATTTATAAGTTTCTCAGGTTTCTTTCTGTTATTGATTTCTAGTTTTATTCCACTGTGGTCAGAAAACATATTTTGTTATGATTTTAATCTTTTAAAATTTATTGAGACTTATTTTGTGATCTGACTTATACTGGAGAATATTCTATGTGCACTTGAGAAGAATGTGTATTTTGTCATTGTTGAGTGGAGTGCTCCATAAATATCTGTTAGGTCTAGTTTGTTTATAGTACTTTTCAAGTCTTCTATATCTTTGATGATCTTTTTTTTTCTTTTTCTTTCTGAGATGAAGTTTTTACTCTTGTTGCCCAGGCTGAGGTGCAATGGCACAATCTCATCTCACTGCGACCTCTACTTCCTGGGTTCAAGTGATTCTCCTGCCTCAGCCTCCCAAGTAGCTGGGATTACAGGCACCCGCCACCACTCCTGGCTAATTTTTGTGTTTTTAGTAGAGACGGGGTTTCACCATGTTAGCTAGGCTGGTCTTGAACTCCTGACCTCAGGTGATCCGCCCGCCTTGACCTCCCAAAGTGCTGAGATTACAGGTGTGAGCCACCACAAGTGGCCTCCTTGATGATCTTCTGTATAGTTGTTCTATCTATTATTTAAAGTGGAATATTAAAATCTGCAACAGTTATTGTTTAATTGTCTATTTCTCTCTTTAATTATCTCAGGTTTTGCTTCATATATTTTGGGGCTCTGTTGCTGGGTGCATATATCTTTATAATTGTTATATTTTCTTGATGGAGTATCCCTGTTATCATTATGTAATGTCATTCTTTGCCTCTTGTAACAATTTTTGTCTTAAAGTCTATTGCTTCCAATATTAGTATAGCCACCCCCACTCCCTTTGGTTACGGTTTTCATGGTATACTTTTTTCCATCCTGTCATTTTCAGCCTATTTGTATCTTTGAATGTAAAGTGAGTCACCTGTAGTTAGCACATAGTTACATCATTTTTAAAAACTCATCTGCTATTATCTGCCTTTTGACTGGAAAGTTTAATTCATTTACATTTAAAGTAATTAAGGAATGACTTACTTCTGCTATTTTTCTATTTGTTTTCTGTGTTTCATACCATTTTTGTTCCTTATTTCCTTCATTACTGCCTTCTTCTGTGTTAAAGATATTTTTATTTGATTTTATTTTACTTTATTTGAGACAGGATCTTGCTCTGTCACCCAGGCTAGAGTGCAGTAGCACAATCTCGGCTCACTGACACCTCCACCTCCCAGGCTTAAGTGATCCTCCTTCTTCAACCTCCCAAGTAGCTGAGACTAAGGCGCACACCATCATACCAGCTTAATTTTTGTATTTTTGTAGAGATGGGATTTCACCATATTGCCTATGCAGGTCTTGAATTCCTAGGCTCAAATGATTCACCCACCTCAGCCTCCCAAAGTACTGGGATTACAGGCATGAGCCACCGTGATTGGCTGATATTTTCTTACATACCATTTAATTTCCTCATCTTTTCTTTTACTATATATTTTTAGTTATTTTCATAGTGGTTGTCCTGAAGATTAAAATTAATGTTTAATTTATAACAATCTAGTTTAGATTAATACTGTTTCAGTATAAGAATTTTGCTACTATATAGTTCTACCCCCATCTTTATGTTGCTTTTGTCACAAATTCCATCTTTACACATTTGTGCCTATCATAGATATATATCAATAATTTTTATTTGTATAGTTGCCTTTCAAATAATATGGAAAAAAAGAACAGATACAGACCAAAAATACATTAATATTGACTTTTATATTTACCTTTACCAGTGTTCTCTATTTCTTCATGTGGAATCAAATTGCTGCCTACTGTCCTTTCATTTCAGCATGAGAGACTCCCTTTAGCATTTCTTGTAGGGCATTAGTGACAAACTCTTTTTTTATTTGGAAATTTCTTAATTTCTATTTCATTCCAGAGGGATAGTTTTGCTTGATATAGCATTCTTGGCTGACAGCTGTTTTTCTTTCAGTCCTTTTAATGTTCTATCCCATTGCTTCCTTACCTCCATGGTTTCTAATGATAAATAAGCTGTTAATCTTATTAAACATTACTTCTATGTGATAAGCTGCTTCTCTTTTGCTGCTTTCAAGATTCTATCTTTGTCTTTATCTTTGAACAGTTTAATTATAACATGTCTCAATGTGGACCTCTTTGAGTTTATCCTACTTGGAGTTTCTTAGATGTATAGACTAATGTTTTCCATCAAATTTGGAAAGTTTTTGCCCATTATTTCTTTCAAGTATTCTTTCTATTAGACCCCACTACCTCCTCTGGCACTCCCATTATGCATATGTTGTGGTATACTTGGTGATGTTTTTTAAAGTTTGCTCATTATTCTATATCTTTCTTTTTTGTGCTCCTCTGACTGAGTAATCTCAATGACTTATCTTCAGGTTCACTGATTCTTTCTTCTGCCTGCTCAAATCTGCTGTTGAGTCTCTCTAATAAGTTTTTCCTTTCAGTTATTCTTTTAAGCACTAGAATTTATATTTGGCTCTTTTTTATAAGTTTGATCTTTTTATTGATATTCTCTATTTGTGAGACATCATTCTCATGGTTTTCTTTAGTTCTTTGTACATGGTTTCCTTTAGTTTTTTGAGCATATTTTAAATGGTTGAATTAAAGTCTCTTAAAAGTAAGCCCAATGTCTGGGCTTCTTCAGGAATAATTTCTATCAATTGTCATTTTTCTTGTGTAGGGGCCATACTTCCTTGTGTTTTTTCCATGCCTCATAATTTTTCATAGAAAACTGGACATTTTGAATAGTATAATTTGGCAACTCTGGAAATCAGATTTCCCTAGGGTTTGTTGTTCCTGCCTGTTGTAGTTGTTGCTGTTTGTTTGTTTAGTGCCTTTTCTGAACTAATTTTCAGAACTCTTTGTGTGTGTGTGTGTGTGTGTGTTTATGGCCACAGAAGTCTCTGTTCCATTAGCTTCATGATCAGCTAGTGATTGGACAGAGATTTCCTTAAACACCTGGGACAAAAACAGTAAAATTGCCCAGTCTTTATAGATAAGCCTGTGTGCGTGTATTGGGACATGCCTTCAGAGTTCAGTTAGGCAGTTTACAACTCTGCCTTAGTCTTCAATTTCTTCTTGCATAGAGACTGAAGGTCGGTCATGCAGAGGTGAGAGCTTAGGGCTTTCTCAGGTTTTTCTTGAGCATGTGCTTATCCTCTAGATTCTCAGGAATATGTCAGGGCTTTTCAAAATCCTTATTTTCAATAGAATCTCACAAAGTATGAAAGGAGACATCTTCCTGGAAAGGGATTCTGGATGAATAAATAACATTTAGAGGCTTTTAATAGATTACCTGGCTCATAATCTGTGAGTGAACTGAAGGAGAATGACTGACCCCTCAGAGGCAGCTGCCACGTTACAGTGATACTGACCAAAGTAGTAAAGAAGTAAGGAAGCAAGTCTGAAGAAGGGAAGAGGAAGTTTCCCTAGTAGTACTTCCATACCATGTGTTTCTTATGGGCCTGGAGTATGAAAAGGAGGGTTGCAGAATGAGGTGTATCAAAACCGTCTGGAACCAACTTGTCCCCATTCCAGGGAACCCTCACCCACAGCTCCAACTTGCTCAGGAAGTAACCAAGATGGGAAATTTTTTTTTTTTTAACATTCAGTCCCTTTCTTTATTGTAATAGTTTATCTGAAAGTACGCAAAAATTAATAAATTACTTTTAATATGCAATTCTGAAATATCAGGTCTACTGCCTTCAATAAAAAAAATTAGTAACTGCTTTTATGACATTAAGGTCAAGTCATCATTTGTAAAGACAGTATCAATTGAGACTTTTTGGCACTTACGACTAATCCATTGTAAATAATTATCAATCTTAAAAACACAGCTCCAGTAAACGTGTAATTACACTGGGTACAGATAAGGAAGTACAAGGCCGGTATGATCGCTTATGCCTGTAATCATAGCACTTTGGGAGTCTGAGGCAGGTGGATCATATGAGGCCAGGAGTTCAAGACCAGCCTAACCCACACGGCAAAACCCTGTCTCTACTAAAAATACAAAAAGAAATTAGCCAGCCATGGTGGTGCTTGCCTGTAATCCCAGCTTCTCAGGAGGCTGAGGCATGAGAATCAGAGAATCACTTGAACCCAGGAGACAGTGGTTGCAGTGAGCCAAGACCATGCTACTGCACTCTAGCCTGTGTGACACAGTGAGTGAGACTCTGTCTCAAAAAAAAAAAAAAAAGAAAGTACAAGAAGCTCACTGGCTATGCTAAACCAAATAAATGAAAGGCAGCAAAACTGATTTTTTTTTTTTTTTTTGAGACAGAGTCATGGTCTGTCACCCAGGCTGGAGTGCAATGGCGTGATCTCAGCTTACTGCAACCTCCACCTCCCGGGTTCAAGCCATTCTCCTGCCTCAGCTTCCCTGGTAGCTGAGACTACAGGCATGCGCCACCATGCCCGGCTGCTGGGGTTTCACCATGCCAGCCAGGCTGGTCTCGAACTCCTGAGCTCAAGTGATCCACCCACCTCAGCTTCCCAAAGTGCTGGGATTACAGACATGAGCCACCGCGACCGGCTGCAAAACTGATTTTATACTGTGGGTTTATACAAATAAATAAACAAAATCCTTTCCTTTTTTTCTATATTTTTTCTTACATTTCTTACAAAAATAACAGAATGCTTCATTTTATTCACTTCAATGGGACAAAGTCCTTAGAGAAAGATTGAAAAGAGCTGATAATCAAACTCCCAAATTTTATGCTTATTTCTTTTCTAGTGCTATCAATTTTCTGACATTTAACACAGGCAGAAAAACGTTCTCAGTAAATTGAGCATTTGAGTCTATAAATGTCTTCAAGCACTCTGGCAAGTTACATATATCCCATTGCGTTTGGTTGCCCATCTCTTCTTTGCTTCAGACCCCCATGAGAGTTTCTTCTTTTTTTGGGCAGCCCTGTGAATTTTTAGTCTCCATTTTTGGCTTTTACAAACTTGTGGCAGACAACTGCTTTGGCAATTTTTACACCGAGCTCTCGAGTAGCTAGCTGGTTGCTGAGTTCCTCAGCCTTCTCAATATTCCACTCCTCCACAGCCTGCTCTATCCTCTTTTCGAGGCCTTCTCAATGGTTTTCCTTTTAACAGGGGGGTCAAACCTTTCATTGACTCCAAAATACTGAGTAAGCTCCTTCCACTGGGCTGCATTTGAGGACTGTTCAATTCCACATAGCTAAGGGAATTCCAGAAGGACACTCTTCTTAGGCATTTACATTTGACTCTGTTTCACTTTTTGTTTCATATGTTGAGAAATCTATGATTTCTGCTTTTCTGATGCTCCCATCCTCTTTATCTTCCTGTAAGTTAAGCCCAGAGCTCTCCAATGTAGCTTCATCTTCAGAGTTTGACTCAACATCACTTTCATTTAGGCCAGGAGGTACCAGCCCACTCAACATCTTTTCTTCTGTCAGGATGCAGCCGCCTGGCAGCCATCTTAAGACCCTGTCAACCAAAAAATTTTTTAAGAGATAATTTTTGTGTGAAATCATTGTTGTGCATTATTTCAGGGCTTTGTATAAAATAATGTGGACATTTTACTTCTATTTCTATGCTCTGGAACAGTTTAAAATGATTGAGTTCCTGCTTTACCATCTTTTTCTTTTTCCTTTCTTTCTTTTCTTTCTTTCTTTTTTTTTTTTTTTTTGAGACAGGGTCTCACTCTGTCACCCAGGCTGGAGTGCAGAGGTGTGATCTTGGCTCACTGCAACCTCTGCCTCCCAGGCTCAAGAAATCCTCTCACCTCAGCTTCCAGAGTAGCTAGGACTGCAGGTGCACACCACCATGCCCAGCTAATTTTTATATTTTCTAACAGATGGAATCTCACTATGTTGCCCAGGCTGATCTCAAACTCCTAGATTCAAGCAATCTGCTGGCCTCAGCCTCTCAAAGTGCTGGGATTATAGGAGTGAGCCACCGCACCTGGCCTATATTTTTCAATTAATTAATTAATTTTGGAGGAGACAAAAAACATTCAAATCACAGCACTCACTAATAAAAAACTGGAAATAAATACAAATGCCAAACAAACTGGGAAGGATTAATTTATGGCATAGTCAAACAATAGAGCAATGAAAATGAATAAACTCCAACTGCATACCACAGTGTGGATGAATCTTAAAAACACAACGTTGAGGCCAGGTGTGGTGGCTCATGCCTGTAATCCCAGCATTGTGGGAGGCCGAGGCAGGCAGATCACCTAAGGTCAGGAGTTTGAGACCAGCCTGGCCAACATGGTGAAACCCCGTCTCTGCTAAAAATACAAAAATTAACTGGGCGTGGTGGCGCATGCCTGGAATCCCAGCTACCCGGGAGGCTGAGGCAGAAGAATCGCTTGAACCTGGGAGGCAGAGGTTGCAGTGAGCCGAGATTGTGCCATTGCATTCCAGCCTGGGCGACAAGAGTGAAACTCCATCTCAGAAAAACAAAACAAAAAAACAATGTTGAGTTTTAACAGCCCAACATGAAAGTATATTTATACTCTAATTCTATTAATGTACACTCAAAATACAGACCAAACCAAACCATATTGATTAGGAATGAATAATCAGGTGGTAAAAGTACAAAGCAATGCAAGGAAAGACTGAAGTCAGGATAGGGCTATCTCTGTGCGGGGAAGGGACCGGAAGAGAAAGGGGTGGATTGGGAAACAATACAGGGAAACTTCTGGTGATAATGTTCTATTTATCGACTTAAACAGTGTCGCTACACAAGAGTTTGCTTTATGATTATTCATTATAGTGCTCATTTGTGTATGGTATATGCTTCTCTGTATATGTATTATATTTCACAAAGTTAATAAAGCTTATACAACAAAGAAAAGGTTCATTACTGAAAACAGACACCAACTCCCAGGGGAAGGAGTACAACGGAGCTGATTTCAAGAGCCTGGACATGAGGCCCTGAAGAGGAGATCTTCACTTTGTGGCCCAGAAGAAACCCATATTTCTGCCTCATGTGTATCCTCTTGGGGAAGCAGGGGAGTTCTATAGCCTCAGTAAAATATCAATGCAACGACCCATGTGTGTGTGTGTGTGTTTTTTTTTTTTTTTGGAACAGAGTCTTGCTTTGTCACCCAGGCTGGAGTGCAGTGGTGCGATCTTGGCTCACTGCAACCTCCGCCTTCCGGGTTCAATCAATTCTCCTGCCTCAGCCTCCCGAGTAGCTGGGATTACAGGCGCCTGCCACTGTGACAAGCTAATTTTTCTATTTTTAGTTGAGACGGGGTTTCACCATCTTGGCCAGGCTGGCCTCAAACTCCTGACCTCGTGATCCACCTGCCTCGGCTTCCCAAAGTGCTGGGATTACAGGCGTGAGCCGCTGCACCCAGCCGACCCATTTATTCTTTAAGGATCTAATTCTGCAGGGCATCAGCCAGGCTCAAGATAGAATTGAGGTGAGGCTGTGCAGGCTTCAACCCCCAGATCTGTCTGAAAATGCTCAGTTGAGCTCAATCCTGGGTGAAGAAATGATAGCAGAATCCCAGAGTTCCAGCACAACACAGTGGTGTTTCTTTTGTGATGTCATCAACACCTGTTTCTGACCTCACCCGCCCAGAAGTTTCCAATATCATTAAGTGATAGTGGCGGTGGATAACAATGACCTCCTACCAGCTGTGAATTTCTCGTCTTCCAGGGGGAGAAGTACTAGCAAAAGAGATTGCTGCTGGCTAAGACTACCCACCGGTGGGGTCTTGGTGAGTGGGGCCCAGTCTGAGGCCAGGGGTAAGAGAGGGCAGAGGGGCCAGGGTTGCCCCCGAAGAAGGGAAGCCTGGATTCTCTTCTGTGGCAGGGCTGAGTGATCACAGGGCCTGACTCCTCCGCTGGGGAACGCCAGCTTCCAAGTAGAGACAGTGCTGTGTGTCTAGACCTAAGCCTGAAGTCTTCTTCTCTCTAGAAATCCACAACTGTGTGTCTGGTTAGGCAGAGGACACTGGAAAAATGGTTTTCCATTCCAATACATTTCCCCACATACTTTCTGCACAGGAAATCAAATTCCCTTCTGTCTGGAAAGGCAGATTAGAGCGTCTGATAGGAGCTGAGCTCCCAAAATGTATCCACTTTCTTAGAGAGTTTTTATTTGGCTCTTGGGATCAGGGATACCCTAGAGTATGTGACTTGCCACTTAAAGTATAAATAGTGTCTTGGCTCTGCCTTGAAAATACTGTCCCTGTCAGTGGCATATGTTTATATTCTGGGTCCTGTAGTAAAATCTGTGGTCTGACTCCCATCATCTCCAAGCCCATGGACCCCTGCTTACCCTCTGCCTAGCAGCCTCACCCAGCACCAGGCCTTGGGGTGATAGGGACACTGGTGTGTGGCTTTCACTTCCTGCCTTTTCTCTCTCATTTTGATTTTTCCTGAACATCTCACCTGGGTACTACAGAAACCCCATGTACATTTGTGTAGGCTGTGCACAGTTGTGAGGTTTTTTATTGTTATTGTTGTTTTTGCAATTACAAACAATTCTGCAATGAGCATTCTTGTGTGTGTAGGTCTTTGTGAGCTTAAGTGTTTATGAAGGAAATTATTTCTAAATAACAGAGGCAAGTTCCAAGGGCCACCATAGGCTCAACAAAACTATGAGGGTTGGGTCCCTGCAGTTGTTCACTGGGCTGGTTTAAGATCTCAGACAATTTCACTGATCAATCAGTACAGGCAGTCCAACTTACAACGACTCTACTTACAATTTTTTGACTTTAAAATGGTGCAAAAGCAATATGTATTCAGAAATCATACTTCAAGTATCCATACAACCACTGTTTTTCACTTTCAGTATTCAATAAACAAAATCATCTAACACAAAGCCCATTTTATAATAAAGTGTTGAAATATGCAACATTTTATTATACAATAGGCTTTGTGTTAGGTGATTTTGCCCAAATATAGGCTAATGTCAGTATTCTGAGCACATTTAAGGTAGGTTAAGCTATTATGTTTGGTACAGTAGGTGGTGTGTTAGTCCGTCCTCATGCTGCTGATAAAGACATACCTGAGACTCGATAATTTATAAAGAAAAGAGGTTTAATTGACTCAGTTCCACATGGCTGGGGAGGCTTCAGGAAACTTACAATCACGGTGGAGGGGGAAGCAAATACATCTTTCTTCACATGACAACAGGAAGAGAAGTGCCAAGCAAAAGGGGAAAAGCCCCTCCTGAGTAGTTGGGATTACAGACGCCCGCCACCACACCCAGCTAATTTTTTGTATTTTTAGTAGAGATGGGGTTTCACCATGTTAGCCAGGAGGGTCTCGATCTCCTGACCTCGTGATCCACCCACCTCGGCCTCCCAAAATGCTAGGATTACAGACGTGAGCCAGCGTGCCCGGCATTTTTCCTTTCTTTCTTTTTTTTTTTAATCGTTGTTCTCTTCTCTTGCTCTTGACTTTTGCCCTTTTCACTGTGCTTGCTTTCTTTCTTTCTTTTTTTTTTAACCAGAAATAAGAAAATTTATTTGTATTTGAGTTACAGAACAATATCTGCTAAAAGGTTTAAATTAAATAATCTTTACTTATATGTTACTAAAATGTTTTGGAGGAAGCAAACTAAATTCTGCATGGCCAAGGAAATTATTTAACAACCCTTTTAGTAAACTGAAAATAAAAAATTATCTCAAATCATAATTGACTTGATCAGAATAATTTTTAAAATGTTAATCTAAATTTTTTATTTTTATTTTATTTTATTTTTTTTTTATTTTGTGCTTGCTTTCTTATTAGTCCTTTCTCCTTCTAACATTCTCCTGCTCATCTGCTGTGGGTTTGAAAATCAGAAAAGTGGCTTCTCCTTTAGGCTATTGGTTCAGCTGCTGCAACAGAGACCAGACAATAGTGACTTTACAAGGTTATTGCTCTCCTCTGAGAAAAATGCAAGGTGGTCAGCATTCTAGGGCACTTCTCCAGGTCATCTTGTGACTCAAATTCTTCCTGCCTTGATGCTTGACTGTCTCTAGGGAGTTGTCCTGGTCAGCATCATCAAAGCTGCCCTCCCCTCCACCCTGTGTCCACATCCCAGTCTTCACAAAGAGGAAAGAGGAAGTAGAGAACAGCCAGCTTCCTTCTAAGGATGTGGCCCAGAAATTAAACCTATTACTTCCACTCGTATCTCACTGGTTAGGACTTAGTTCATACGTCCACCTGGCTGTGAGGGGTTCTGGGATATGTGGTCTCTAGTAGGAGAGCCATAAATCCAGGTTTTAACCTTGGGAGCTCTACTGCAAAAAGGTAGAGGGAAAGAAAAGGGGCTCTTAGCAGTCTCTGCCACACTGGATCTGTTGAAATTTTGTGTGGAGAAAATAAAGGTGGGCACCAATTGAAGACACAAGGTGATCTACAGAAAAAGCCCTTCCCCTCCCCCACCTCCTCTTCCCTCCCCTCCCCTCCTCTTCCCTCCCCTCCCCTCCTCTTCCCTCCCCTCCCCTCCTCTTCCCTCCCCTCCCCTCCCCTCCCCTCCTCTCCTCTCCTTTTTGATGTAGATCTCTCTATATTGCCCAGGCTGGTCTCAACCTCCTGGCCTCGAGAAATCCTCCTGCCTCAGCCTCCCGAGTAGCTGGGATTACAGGTGTGAGCCACCACACTTGGCTTCCATCCCCCTTTTCTGTACCTCTCTCTCTATTTTTTTTTCCTTTTGAGACAGAATCTTGCTCTGTCGCCCAGGCTGGAGTGCAGTGGTGCCATCTCAGCTCGCTGTAAGGGTTACTCAGAGTCCTTTTGTTTCTTTTATATTGTTCTGGATTATGTTCCCAGACCAGACATTGGAGGTTAACAACACAGTCATGAAGACAATAACAGGCACAATCTTTCAGATTTGACAACTCAGGCCAAAGGCACTCCCACCCCAATCCACAAGTGAGAGAGTGATAAGTGTTTTCTGTGTCACAGACCAGAAGGGCCTTTCTTTCGAAAGCCTCAGTTATTCATACCCATACAACTTTACTGAGAACCTTCTACAAGCTGACACTCATCTAGGTGGTTGGTTGGGACATTGGGGTCATCTCTTTCCCCACCACACAGCCCGCCTGGCATCTCCACGGGTTCTCCTCCTTCCATGGGTTCTCCCCCCTTCCTTCCCTTCCTTCCCTTCCTTCCCTTCCTTCCCTTCCTTCCCTCCCTTCCCTTCCTTCCCTCCCTTCCTTTCTTCCTTCCTTCCTTCCCTCCTTCCTTCCTTCCTTCCTTCCTTCCTTCCTTTCTTTCTTTCTTTCTTTCTTTCTTTCCTTTCTTTCTTTCTTTCTTTCCTTCCCCTCTCCTCTCTTCCCCTCCCCTCCCCTCCTCTTCCGTCCCCTGCCCTCCTCTGCCCTCCTCTGGCCTCCTTTCTGATGTAGGTCTCTCTATATTGCCCAGGCTGGTCTCAACCTCCTGGCCTCAAGTAATCCTCCTGCCTCAGCCTCCCAAGTAGCTGGGATTACAGGTGTGAGCCACTACACCTGGCTTCCGTCCCCCTTTACTGTATCTTTCTTTTTTTTTCAAGACGGAGCCTCACTCTGTCGCCCAGCTGGAGTGCAGTGGTGTGATCTCAGCTCGCTGCAACCTCTGCCTCCTGGGTTCAAGCGATTCTCCTGCCTCAGCCTCCCAAGTAGCTGGGATTACAGGTGACCGCCACCATGCCTGACTAATTTTTGTATTTTTAGTTGAGACTGGGTTTCATCATATTGGCCAGGCTGGTCTTGAACTCCCGACCTCAAGTCATCTGCCCACCTCAGCCTCCCAAACTGTTAGGATTACAGGTGTGAGCCACCACAGCTGGCCTCTCTTTATGGCATGTCCTTGATGCTTATCAGGTTTCTCCTCTAGGAGGTGGAGCGGGTTGGATATGGGCTTACAACAGCTTCTGTGATGATGAAGCAGAGAAGGAAAAGACAAACTGCTTTTGTTGAGAATTTATGCTGTCCTACCAGACTGTGAATAGCATAACTACAGCAACAACAATGAATATTTGCAGAGCATTTATTTTGTATACGGTATTTCATTTAATCCTCACAATCACCCTTTAAGCTTATGATTATTGTTTTCCCCCATTTTCCATATGCCAGAAAAAAAAAAAAAAGCACAGAGAGGTTAAGTCCCACATTTAGGTGGCCCAGCTGGGACTGAAATGCAGGCAGCTAGCGTTCCCAGCACTATTCTTGTATTGATCTGGTTTGTCTTTGTACCCGCTGGCCTTTATCCTAGAAGAGGAGAATAAAGGCGTCAGAGCAGAGGAGTGTGAGACCCCAACTAGCCCAGCCCTCTCAGAATTACAGATGAGAGGGAAAAACAAAGAGAGATCAAATGAGCTACCCAAGGTTGCACAGCATGATAGCCGCTATGCAAGGGCTGGAACCTAGACCCTGATGCCCTGTTGCCACTGCAGAATAGATGTTCAAAAGTCTTCCTGTCCCGTGAATGAAAAGATAATGAGTGGGCTGGCGCGGTAGCTCACACCTGTAATCCCAGCACTTTGGGAGGCTGAGGCGGGCGGATCACGAGGTCAGGAGATCGAGATGATTCTGGCTAACTCGGTAAAACCCCGTCTCTACTAAAAAACACACACACACACACACACAAAAAATTAGCTGGGCGCGGTGGCAGGCGCCTGTAGTCTCAGCTACTCGGGAGGCTGAGGCAGGAGAATGGCGTGAACCCGGGAGGCGGAGCTTGCAGTGAGCCGAGATCGCGCCACTGCATTACAGCCTGGGCGAGTGAGCGGATAATGGATAGACTTCGACAGAGTCTATGTGGCTCACCCTTGGGCCTTCGTGGGGTGGTTGGGTCATGAGAACCAGGGGGTCAGGGGAAGAGGGAGATGACCAGAGTGCGCCAGCCTGAGACGGTTGTGTGGAAGGGGGTGCTGTGCTGCTGGTTATGGGGAAATCAACCCATGAAAGCATAACCAGCCTTTGACTCCCTCCTCTGGCACCTCATGACCTTGTGTTCACACGGCTTCCTCTATGGGCTTCTTATCATATTGCTGACAGCCCTAACTGGTGAAAGGGAGTCACTTTCAGAGAGCACTGGGCAGTGGCTCCTTTCCCATTAGCTATTGTACTGCAAGTGCCAGATAATGTCGATGACATAAATGTGCCTAGGCCCCTGCCTGGGAGGGAGAGGCTGTTTACTACTGCCCCTTGTTTTGCACACTGATCTTTGGGGGTTGCAAACACTGGCACCTGTCCTCAGGGTCAAAACCAGTGTCTATAGCAGAGTGGGCAGGACTTTGATGAAACTCTGAGACCTGCAGGAGTGTGGCCCACCGCAACCTGGAAATGACCCAGCCCACTCCCTTGGGCCTCTCTGGTGGGGCTGTGGCCAATTGTAGATAACTCCTTTGCTGAGGAAGAAGGAGTCTGGGTAGCAGCTGGGTACCAGCCACTAGGGTGGTGCCAGGACCTGGTCCTTGGGCGGGGCAGAGGGCTACTTTGTGGGACTGGGGTGGCTTTTCTTGCTTCTGGCTGATGGGACTAAGGAGACTGGGAAAGGGGACATGCCTCAGGGAGGGCGAGGGGAGGTGGCAAAGGAGCTGCCGAGGCCCAATGCATCAGGGGAGCTGGAGCAAGCTGGAACCAGGGACCGGCAGCCTTGTGTGTTTGAGATGGTAATTTGCAGATGGTTCCTGGTAGCGACAGGGTCTCTGAGGCGGAGCCTGGGTCTTCGCGTAGGATCTGCCAGCCTGGGTTCTCCGGCAGGTCAGAGCAGCTTTGGGGCGGGGCCAAGGTTGGCCCCTGCTTGGGAGGAGCCGGGATGCCTCTCTCACAGTGATGCAGAGGGGAATTTGCTGACGGTCCCTTGCCAGGTGGGGCTGGCTTCGCCCAGCCGGCGAGGAGGAGGACCCGCTGGCAGTCTCCTCCCAGGTGGGGAGCGTGGAGCCTGTCACTGCAGCCTGGCGGCCTGAGCACCGAGCCTGGGGCTGGGGCCGCGGTGCTGAGGACGCAGATGTGGTGAGCACGCGACGCGGTTGAGGTGACCGGGATTGGTCGGGCCGGGAAGAAGGGGCGCCGGATCCAGGTCCCGCGCGGGGAGGGGGCGGGGAAGGATTGCTTGTTTCTGTGCTTTCTGAGACCTTGTATTGGGAGGGATGGGGGTAGAGGAGACTGCGCCACAGTCCCTTGCCACGCTGGCTGTCTCTAGCTTGTACCCAGGAAAGGGTGGCCTGAGCCGCCCACCCAGGAGGGCGTGGCTTTAGTAGACCGGTCTTCACTGGGTGGGGGGAACGGAGGTGGGTAGGAGGTTTGCTTGGGGGGTCCCCGGCCTCCTGCCTGACAGCCAGGTGGGAGTTACCGCTCGGGGCTACCCTCTCCCCCACCCAGGGATTCCCCGGGGCTCTGCCGCCCACTCTCTGGGCTGGGACGGGAGGGGGCAGTCTGCTCCGCCGTTATGGGTTATGACAACGTCACTGCTGCGCTGCTGCCTGGCGGGCTGGGCTCCTGGGCCCCCAGGGGAACAATGCCACCCTTTCCCCATATGCTTGGTTCCAAAGAAAGGCTCTTGCCTCCCTACTCGCCCTGGCCTTGAGAGAGAAACGTTGTGTTTGGATGAAGGCCCTGGGGAAACTGAGGCCCAGGGGGTGCTGTGGCTTGACCAAGGTCACTGAGCAGGCCCTACAGAGCTGGCCTCCCAGGCCATGCCTTCACCGAATGCTCTCTGGAGGGGCAGGGGCCCTTCTTCCTCTCTAGACCCGGGGACCTCCCCCTACCCCAGCACCCCATTTCCTCATCCCTGAGAATTCAGGGAGTTGCAACTTCTGCATGGGGCTCCAGGGTATCATGGGTGTAAGCAGCAATTAGATTGTCTGGGGACAGGAGAAAATTGCTCATGAAAAACACTCAACTGAGCAGAGGGGGTGTGAGCCTTTGCTGTTCTTGTGGGTTCAAGGAAAGAATGAGAGTTGGCTTTGAGGAGAGGAAGGCCCGTGCTGATGGGGATGAGGAGATGAACTTTCTCCTTCAACAGCCTGCAACGCTCCAGGAAGACGTGGTTTCCCTCAAGAAGGGGTCCATCTCTTAGCACCACCCTCTGTTATCACCTCATCCTTGTTCTCTCTCCAGCCCCTGTCCCTGGGAGAAATGGGCTACATTCCATCTATTGCCCTTAGAAATGAACTTTCCCCTTAGAAGTGAATTCACCTTGTTCTTCTCCCTGGGACAGATGACCTTCCCTGGAGGGAAACTGAGGCAAGGAGAGAGCGACATTTTAGACCCGGAGCCAGATGAGGAAACTGAGGCACAGAGGGTGGAGTGAGTTCTCCAGGTCTCTTACCTACGTGCACGTCTCCTGACTCCCCAACCACCAAAGGGCAGACTGGAGGGGCCTCTTCCTGTCTTCTCTTTGCACCCCACAGTCCCAGCGCTGAGAAGCTGAGGCTGCGAGGGCCTCCTAATAGGTGTGGAGGAGGTCGGTGACAGGGGACAGCACCAGCATTTTCTCCTCCTTTAAGATATGTTTTCTAGTTTCTTGGGAAGGAAGCAGCTTGAAGAGGGGAAGTGAAGTCTCTTGGTTACCTTCCCATTATGCCCTCACAGGGATACACAATTTCTGTGGGCCTATCGGAGCCAAAAACAGGCATCCCTCCTGCCCGAGTGCCAGCAGCTGTGAGCATAGCCAGGGAGTGGGGATCCACAGGTAGAGGGACTTCAGTTATCTCCCTGACAGCATCTCCGGATGGGGGGTTTGGGCCAGCACCGGTTTACTCCAAGTGAAAGGAGTTGCCATGTGCCTGGCTCATGAATTGCTCCTTTTCAGACACCCTCTGAGCACAGCGCCCCTGAAGCTGGCCCCTGCTGGCTTCACAGGAGCCTTGGGTTGCATGATAACCACCAGGAGCTGCTGAGGTAACCTGTGGGAAGGGATGGGGTTCCCAGTAAACCAGATGGGAACCAGTTGCTTGTGGGGTGACAATATAGCGCCAGAGAGGAGAGGGCCCACCATACTGGAGGGAAACCACATGGTATGTATCCCTCCCAGCTAGCAGAGAAAGGGTCAGGCCTCAGAGAGGCCCCCGGTGAGAACCAGACTTAAAGAGCAGAGAGCCTGGACCGAGTGCCTCTATTGGCGGGCACTCTGCCCTCAGCTTCTCTACCTGATAGCTAGGCATGAAAACACCTTCTCCAGATGGGTGGGAGGGCTTTGGAAACTTGTCAAGTGTTTATTACAAATGGGAAGTATTATTCCTGGAGTCTCTGGTCTAGGTGGAAGCCATCTGTTTCCTGCCTCGATGGGGCAAACATGGTCATTTCTTCTTCAGAGGATGCTCTCTCTCTCTGTGGCCAGCCTAGGGCATCCTTCTAGGCTGGGAAGGCAGACCAGCCCTCCCCAGCCCACTTCAAGTTGTGCTTGGGGCCTTGAGAAGTTTCCTCCCCCCATCCCCAGCTATCCATTATATTTAACATATTTACAGGATGTTCATCCCCGAAAATGCGGGTGTCTAGTGGCACCGTGGAGCTTCCTACAGGCCTGTACCCTCCCCACAGCCTCAACTCTCGAATCCCACAACCTCTGATTCTTCCTGGGAAGCGGCGGGTGGAAGAACCATAAAGATAATGGGCATAAAGTGCTGGGAGCTGTTTGCACAGAGCGTCCAGTTTGCAGGATCCCACGTGGTGCTCAGGCCATGGGCAGGCTCACACTGGGAAAGGCTGTAATGAAAGTGCTCAGAGGAAGTGCTCAGCTTCCAGTGAGATCAGCAGCTTTTAGTGCCCTGTTTTGCCTGAGGTGGGGCCCCAATGCTCACTCTTCTTTGCTCTCGTGGGAGAGCAGTGGTTTTCACAGCTTACACATCAGCATGGGTGGTGTAAATGGAACTCCACATTCTTGCCCATGAGTTGGCTGGTGCAACTCCTGCAAGGTAGGGTTACAGGAGGAGCTGAGATGAGAACGTGGGCAGCTCATGAAGTATGGTGTGTCCTTGCTGTAGATCTGTCTGCATTGCTTAGGCCCAACTGAGGGTGGCTCTTAAGAACAACACGTGGCCAGGACTCCATGTTCTGTGTTTCTAGGGCAGGATATGTACTCAAGCTACCACATTCCTTGCCAACACCCCTGGGGCTGGTGCTGAGAGATGCAGAGGCAGAGTGGGCGGGGAAGGGGTGCCTCATTGTTACCTCCTGCCTCCTTCTAGTCATTAGTCATGCTCCCCAAAGGGAAACCAAAGCATAGACCTGCTTAGAAAGCTAGGACTAGGACCCAAGTGTTCTGGGCTCCCACCTTCTGCTTTTCCCAGCCTTCCACTCTGCCGTTTGACACAAGCACCCTCAAGATGAGATGGGAAGAGCTGGGCTGGAGGTGAATGAGTCATGCCCAGCCCTGTGCCTGTAGACCTTCATTCCTGCCAAGCCAGGGCCTCTGGTGTCCTTAGAGGATCAGAGGCAGAAAGACCAGCTTCTAACAGGAAACCAAACTGTCCCCTCCCCATTACTGAGTGGCCTGGCCAAGGAAGGTCCTGGAGACAGAAGCCTTCTCCTCACTCTGGCTGAGTCTTCTCAGAGTTGTGCCCAGCAAGGTGCTTGCTGGCCTCAGGCCATGGAGTCCCAGCAGAAGAGCAAGTAACCCTAAGGTCTTTGGAGAGATAGGTGGGCAAGATGGAGCTGTGGCCAGTCCGCTGGGATACAGCTGTCTGTTGCGTTTTGGGTGTTGAGGCCTCATTGCCTTGGGGTGTCTGAGTGGCAGTGATTTGGCCATAGGCTAGAAACACTACAGAGGGCAATGGAACATGCACCCAGGGCCCTGTGGGGAAATCAGTGCTGCTTTGATGGGGGGCAAGCACAGAGGACCTGTCACACATGGACACGCTGCCTGGGGGAGCACTTGGGAGCTGCGTTCCCCCCTGTTTCATTACCTGCTCACTTCACTTCCGTGAGCCTTGCATTTGCAACATGGTGAAGCAATCCCCTCCACACAGAGCCATTAGGAGGATGAATGGGAGGAAGCAGAAAGGTGCCCAGCTTGGTGCCTGGTGACCAGGAGTCCCCTTCTTTCCATTTGCTCGTCCCTCTGCCTGCTGAGTGGCCAGCTGTCCAGGGACTCTTGGGATGGCGACCATGTTTTTTTTGTTGTCTTTTTTTTTGGAAACAGAGTCTCGTTCTGTTGCCCACTCTGGAGTGCAGTGGCACTACCTCGGCTCACTGCAACCTCTGCCTCCCAGGTTCAAGCGATTCTCCTGCCACAGCCTCCCGAGTAGCTGGGATTACAGGCGTGCGCCAACATGTCGGCTAATTTCTTTGTGTTTTTGGTAGAGACAGGGTTTCGCCCTTTTGGCCAGGCTGGTCTCAAACTCCTGACCTCAGGTGATGCACTCATCTCAGCCTCCCAAAGTGCTGGGATTACAGGAGTGAGCCAACGTGCCCAGCCAGACCATGCTTTTTTGATGACACCAAACAATATCCAACAATGGCTGACCAACAATGTCGACTGCTCCAGGCACTGTTGGAACCGAACTGTCACCTTCAAAAATGCTTCAGGCCATGCATGGTGGCTCATGCCTATAATCCCAGCACTTTGGGGGGCCTAGGAGGGAGGATTGCTTGAGCCCAGGAGTTCAAGACCAGCCTGGGCAACATAGAAAGACCCTGTCTCTACAAAAGAGTGAAAAAATTAGCCAGGCCTGTAGTCCCAGCTACTCAGGAGGCTGAGGTGGGAGGATCACTTGAGGCCAGGAGGTTGAGGCTGCAGTGAGCTGTGATTGCACCACTGCACTCCAGCCCAGATGACAGAGCGAGACCTTGTCTCAAAAAACAAAACAAAACAAAAAAACAAAAAGGCTTCTCACATCCCTGAGGACCTGGCAGAGGGAGAATCTTCTCAGAACCAACGGTGTGTGTGTGTGTGTGTGTGTGTGTGTGTGTGTGTCTCTGTGGTGTGGGCAGGGAGAGTCCTTCCATACAATGAACAAGCTGTTGCTGGACCAGGGATCCTTCCTTGGCTGGCGCCTCATGTGCCCAGGCATGTCAACTAGGCCTGGCTTGAGGAGACCTTCTCAGGCAGCAGAAGAACAACAGCCTGAATGATGAGCCTGGCTTGAGGCCCTGGAGCCACTCAGCAGCCTCACATTCTCTGTCATTACTATTTAATCCTCTCCACGCCTTGGGAGAGAAAGCAGGTCTGAGTCACCCGCTCAATAGATAAGAAAGCTGTGGCTTGAGAGGTTGTGACAGCTGCAACCACACTCACACACCAAAGCAGCAGAACCCAAACTGGGGCCGTGGCCAGTCTGTGTCCAGGGGAGCCATCTGTGCGCCGTCCTCCCAAGCACAGCTGACACATCCTGAGCTCACCTCTTACTGCTGGGGCTGGTGGTTTTGCTGAAGTTGCTTGAGACAAAAGGACTTGGAAGAGAAGGTCATGCGTTTCTCCCCTTCCCCTCCACTCTGGGCAGGGCGCCCAGAACCGGGTTCTGCTGAAGGACATCTCGAGTCACGGGATCAGGGAAGATGGAAGGCTAGGATTCCCACCCCGCCCCCACCCAGGTTCTGAGGGGCTGAGCCGAGGCAAAGGAAGGGGACTCAGCACGGCCAGGCCCAGGCTCTACACTCCATGGAGGGGCTTCTTGGGGCCCTGGCCCAGGCACATACATGCAGTTTGTGCTGCGTGGAGCAGCCAGGGAGGAAGGGACAGGAAGCCCTTGGCCTGGGTCACAGAGCTGCCAAGTGGAGGAGCAGAAGGAGCCCCAGTCCCAGCACCCTCCTGTGTGGCTGGGGAGGGAACCCAGACCATCGCAGCCCTGATCTGTTCCCAGAGACAGACGAAGGGAAGTGAGTGGGAAGAGCAGGCTTTCCGACCCATCCCTATCCCAGTGCCTGGTGTCCCCGTGACTCTGCCTACTTCCCCTGGGAGTTACCTTTGAACCCAGCTCTGACCCAGAGCCTGCCATTGAAGGCTCATCTTGGAGTAAGCCCAACCCATCTTCTCCAGTGAGGCTCCCTTCCCACATGCTCTGCAACCACTCAGGGGTTATTTGTGTGTAGGGCCGGGGGATGTGTCAGATGCCCTTGAAGTTTTTACAAAATACACACACCTGGCTTTTCTGCCCCATCTCACCCCAGCTCGGCTAAGAACCATTGCTCTGGCAAATCAAACGTGCCCTGGACTGTCTGAGCCACCGCCTCTCCCCATCCCAGTCCTGGTCCTTATCCCTATCCTCATCTGTTCATCTTCCTGCCCTTCAAAGCCCAATTCAAATGCTACCTCCTTGATGAGGCCCTCCCTGGATCTCAGCCAGATGAGATCTTAACAGCCTTGAATGCCCTTAACACTTTGAGTCTATCTCTTCTGCTAGAAAGGACTTCATCCTTTCACTTTTCAAGTGTTCATTGGGTGCCAGTCACACACAGGTCCTCCAGTAATTCATGGGGAAGGGGGTGGGTAAACAAGGAAATGGTTTAATGACAATAGCTTGAGAAAAATAATAACATTCTGTGAAAATAGCAATACAAAGCTCCATGAGACATTCTGGCAAGAATGCTAGTAAAGCCGAATGTGTATATGCTTTATGACGAACGATTTCACATCTAGGTATACATTACCTAGAGAAACTCACACACGTGCATAAGGAAACAGCTCTAAGGGTATCTAGGGCAGCAATGCTTGAAATGCAAAAAAGAGGTCTTGGCTGGACTCTGTGGCTCATGCCTGTAATCCCAGCACTTTGGAGGCCCAGGTGGGAGGATTGCTTGAGCCCAGGAGTTTAAGACCAGCCTGGGCAACATAGCAAGACCCTGTATCTACTAAGAAAAAAAAATAGCCAAGTGGGGTGGTGTGTACCTGTAGACCCAGCTACTTGGGAGGCTGAGGTGGGAGAATTGCTTGAGCCCAGGAGTTTGAGGTTTCAGTGAGCTATGATTGTGCCACTGCACTATAGCCTGGGCAACCAAACAGAAAAAAAAAAAAGAGAGACCTCAACCTCAATATCTGCAACAATAGAATAATGAATAAAACTGTGATACTGTGCAGCAGTTAAACTATGTGTAACTGGGGAGTTTTATTTTTTATAAATTATACCTTAGCAAAGCTGATATATATGTACATACACATATGGATACATTCTGTATTAACATGAATAAATTTCAGAAACAATGTTGCAAAAAAAGGAAATTGCAAAATAATACCATTAGTGAAACTTTGATTTTCTTTTTCTTTTTCTTTTTTTTTTTGAGACGGTCTTGCTCTGTTGCCCAGGCTAGAGTGGAGTGGTGCGATCTTGACTTATTGCTGCCTCCACTTTTCAGGCTCAAGTGATCCTTCCACCTCAGCCTCCTGAGTAGCTGGGACTATAGGTGCACACCACCACACCCAGCTATTTTTTTTTTTTTTGTATTTTTTGTAGAGATGGGGTTTTGCTATGTTTCCCAGCCTGGTCACAAATTCCTGGGCTCAAGTGATCCACCCACGTGGGCCTCCAAATGTGCTGGGATTACAGGTGTGAGCCACTGTGCCTGGCTGAAAATTTAGTTTTCGTAAAAATCACAAAACAGTACTAGCTATGATTTATGGATTTACTAATTTCTGTTGCAATGCCTACCAAGCTCATGCTTGTAGTGCCTTGGAGAGAGTAGGAGCTGAGACTGAAAGGGGAAAAGAAAGGACTTCTAACTTGTCAGTAACACTTCATTTAACAAAGAACGGCTGAAGCAAAAATGACAGAATGTTTACATTTGTTAATTCAGTTGGTTTAAGTGAATTTTTCAAAGTTAAAGAAAAGTAATCTGAGATGTCTATGGAAAAGTGCCGATATCTCCCTGGGGAGTCAGGAAAGGGTCCAAGAGGAGGTGACAGCTGGGTGTGAAGGGCTCAGGGAACTGGCAGGTTTCACTGGGGTGGGGGAGTTGGGAAAAGCAGCCGTGGGTGCTTAAAGCCAGGGAATATCTGTGCCGGCTCTTTGCACGTCTGAAATGTTTGTTGATTGACTTTGTATCAAGCTGTCCCTCTGCTGCCCTCTCATCCCCTTCTCTGATTATAGCACTTCTATTTCTGAGTTGTGTACATAGTAAATAGGATCCTGGGGGGAAAATCATGTGTCATTTTATGATTTTTTAGAGATGAGATAATCTAATAGGGGTTAGGAGAGGATTGAGGCAAATATACAAAATTGAACATTAAAATGGGGAAATAGCCACTGATGCAGAGAAAATAGAAAGAATTATTATTATTATTATTATTATTATTATTGGTACTGTGTTTGGCCATATGTAAATCCAGTTGAAAACCAGCTGAAACTGATGATTTTTTGGGAAAATGTAAATCATCAGTTTGACATCAGGAGAGGTAGAAAATCCCAACAGACCAATAATCACTGAAGAAACTGAGTTTTCATAAAATTCTCCTCCAAAAAAATTAAGGTTCAGATCGCTTCTAGTTTCTATCAAACCTCCAAGGCACAGATAATGCCAATGTTATTTAAATTGCACCAGCTACACCAAATCACAGAGAAGGAGAGATTCTAAATTATTCTATGAAGTACGAACAACATGGATACCAAACCTTGACAAAGATAGCACAAAAAGAGAAAAATGACTAAAAAATCTTATAAATAGTGGTGCAAAATTCATAAATAGCAATAAATGGACTCATAGCATTATGTTACAAAAATGAACATACCACAAGCAAGTGGGGCTGTATTCCAGAAATATAAATTCCATAGTAGAAAAACTGTTAATGTAATTGAACAAACTAATAGCTCAAAAGAAATAAAAAATCATACAAGCAACTTCATAAGTGCTAAAAATGTCTAAAATGCACTTGATAAAATTCAACATGTCTCTAATTTTAACTCTTACTTCATAGGAATAGATGGATGTTGCTTAACATGATTTTGTGTATGCCTGTGTGTGCTTGTATGTGTATTCAGACATAAACACACACAAGGAAAGAATGATCACCACGACTGTAATTCTTTAATACTACTCTAGAAGTACAAGCCAACACAAATATTGAAAATGTAAGTTATAAAAGTGCTAAATTTATCAAAATTGTAGACGGTAAGATTGACAGCCTGGAGAAAAAAGAACAAGATTGTCAACTGAAAAAAAATTAGAAATAATAAAACAATATACCAACATGATCGGTAATAACTATTAGAAGCAAAAATATATAGCTTGTTTGTATATAAACAGACTTTAACTTTTTAAATATAATGGAAGAAATTTAAAATATTAGTAAGTGCTAAAAAACCAGTACTAAGTCTAACTGGAGGTGGCAGGAGCAGCTCTTAAGACTACTTCATTTTTGATTCCCTGGCACTTGGAATAGGGCCTGACACATAGTAGTAGATATTTGTCAAATGATGGAACGGCTTCACAGATTGATAAACAAAGCACACTTAATATGCAATAATAATAATAGTAAAAACCACCATATAGTAGTTCCCCTGTGTGGCCACTGTCTTATTCTTTACCTGTAGCCTAAGGTGTGATCTATCCTGGAGAATGTTCCGTATGTGCTTGAGATAATGTATATTCTGCTGCTGTTGGGAGGAGTTTTTGCATATGTCTATTAGGTCCAATTGGTCTATAGTGTTGTTCAAGTTCTCCATTTTATTTTATTTTCTTTCTTTCTTTTCTTTTTCTTTTTCTTTTTTCTTTTCTTTTTTTTTTTTGAGACAGAGTTTCGCTCTTATTGCCCAGGCTGGAGTGTGATGGCACAATCTCGGCTCACCGCAACCTCCGCCTCCTGGGTTCAAGTGTTTCTCCTGCCTCAGCCTCCCGAGTAGCTGGGATTACAGGCATGCGCCACTAAGCCTGGCTAATTTTGTATTTTTAGTAGAGATGGCATTTCTCCATGTTGGTCAGGCTGGTCTCGAACTCCCGACCTCAGGTGATCCACCTGCCTCAGCCTCCCAAAGTGCCGGGATTACAGGCATGAGCCACCGCGCCTGGCCTAGTTCTCCATTTTCTTATTGATCTTCTGTCTGGTTGTTCTATCCATTATTGAAAGGAGTACTGAAATCTCCAATTATTATTGCGGTGTTGTCTATTTCTCCCTTCAGTTTCGTCAATATTTCTTCATATATTTGGGTGCTCTGCTGTTAGGTGCATATGTATTTATAATTGTTATATCTTCCTGGTGAATTGAGTCTTTATCATTATGTAATAGCCTCCTTTGTCTTTTGTGGCAGCTTTTGACTGATATAAATATGGCCATCCTTGCTCTCTGTTGGTTACCATTTGCATGGAATGACTTTTTCCATCCTTTCACTTTCCACCTATGTGACCCTTTACATCTAAGGTTGAGCCTCTTGTGGGCAACATAGATTAGTTGCATCTTTCTACACCCTTTACTTGTAATAACTCATTTAATCCTCACAATAACTCCATGCAGATGGCGTTATTGTTACCTCCATCTTTAGATGAGGAGAGGCACAGAAGGGGCAGGCAACTTATCCTAGGTCCAGTAGAGTGGAAATTTGAACCAAGCACTTGACTCTGAGTATATGCTCTTTGTATCCATCCTCTTACATAGTCAAATTGGTATTTTGAATTTAGAGGAAGGATTGTTGGGTAGGGGAGCAGGAAATGGATTATTCAAACATGACTTTAGGACAACTGTGTAGCCCTTTGAAAAAAATAATAAAGTTGGGCCCTACCACAATCCCTACATCAAAATAAATTCTAGAGGGGGCAAAGATATTTTAAAAAGAAAGAAGAAAGCCAGGTGTGGTGGTGCGTGCCTGTAGTTGCAGCTACTCGGGAGGCTGAGGCAGGAGAGTCACTTGAGCCCCGGAGTTCAAGGCTGCAGTGAGCTATGATTGTGTCACATAAGTACTCCAGCCTGGGCAACAGAGTGAGACCCTGCCTCAAGAAAGAATAAGACAAAGACGAAGGAGGAGGAGGAGGAGGAGGAAGGGGAAGAGGAAGAAGAAGAGGAGGAGGAGGAGGAGGAAGGGGAAGAGGAAGAAGAAGAGGAGGAGGAGGAGGAGGAAGGGGAAGAGGAAGAAGAAGAGGAGGAAGAGGAGGAAGAGGAAGAAGGAGAAGGAGAAGAAGAAGAGGAGGAAGAGGAAGAAGAAGAACAACAACAGGAGGAAGGAGAAGAAGAAAAGGAGGAAGAAACCTTCAAGAATACAAGTTGAAAATATGGGCAAATACTTTCATGATTCTCAAATGGGAAAGGCTTTTTAAGCAAGTCCAAAGGATGACATAAATAAACTCAAAAAGAAATGAATGACAATTTGCAATACACATGACAAGAAGTAAGTTGCCTTAATTTAGAAAAACTTATTTAAAAATCAGTAAGAAATTAGGATGGACACAGACAAGTCACAGAAAAATAAGTGCAAAGGCCATTCAGTCAATAAACATGAAAATATGTCTGTCTTTTTTGACAACTGAATTACAAATTGAAACAAGATACCATTTTTAAACTCACTGTAAAAATCCAACAATCTGATAATGCACACTTGAGGGTATGAGTTGCTGGGGCAGAGCAAACTGGTTCACCCTCATTGGAGGGCAATTTGGCAATATCTATCAGAATGTTAGGTTCACATAAGTTTTGACCCAGGGATATCCTCTAGCTGGCCTCATATATGTGCACAAAGATATAAAGTCAAAGATGTAGGCTGGGCGCGGTGGCTCACGGCTGTAATCCCAGCACTTTGGGAGGCTGAGGCAGGCGGATCACCTGAGCCCGGGAGTTTGAGACCAGCCTAGGCAACAAAGTGAGACCTCATCTCTACAAAAATTAAAAAAAAAATTTAGGCCTCGTGAGGTGGCTCACGCCTGTAATCCCAGCACTTCGGGAGGTCGAGGCGGGCGGATCACCTGAGGTTGGGAGTTTGAGAGCAGCCTGACCAACATGGAGAAACCCCATCTCTGTTAAAAATACAAAATTAGCCAGGTGTGGTGACGCATGCCTGTAATCCCATCTACTCGGGAGGCTGAGGCAAGAGAATCGCTTGAACCCGGGAGGCAGAAGTTGCAGTAAGCCAAGACCGTGCCACTGCACTCCAGCCTGAGCAACAAGAGTGAAACTCCGTCTCAAAAAAAAAAAAAAAAAAAAAAAAAAAAAATTAGCCGGGCATGGTAGTGGGTGCCCGTGTTTCCAGCTACTTGAGAGATGGAGGTGGATAGATCGCTTGAGCCCAGGAAGTTGAGGCTAATGTAAGCTGGGATCATACCACTGCACTCCAGCCTGGGCAACAGAGTATGACACTGTCTCAAAACAAACAAATAAACAAGAAAAAACAAAGATATTCATTACAGAGTATGATGCTGTCTCAAAACAAACAAGAAAAAACAAAGATGTTCATTACAGCTTTGCTTGTGCAGCAAAAAATGTAGAAATAACCTAAATATCAATCAACAAGGACAGATTCACAGAAATTGTAGTGCATCAGTTCAGTGGAACACTATGAGCTATGAAAAGAATGGAGGGATCTGTCTGTGCTGGTATGCAGAGATGTGTGATGTATGTTAATTAGCAAAGCAAATATAAGTACTGGGAATATGTTCCTGGTTGGGCTTAAAATAAAGATGCAGGCATAGATAGATATATATGTGTGTGTGTGTGTGTGTGTGTGTGTGTGTGTGCGTGTATGTTCATATTTCTGAAAAAAATTCTCGAGGAAAATTTAGGAAACGATACTTATATTGGAGAATGGGGCATAGGTCTGAGATGGCAGGGACATCCATGCCATATTTCTTTTTTCTTTCTTTCCTTCTTTCTTTCCTTTCTTTCCTTCCTTTCTTTCCTTTCTTTCTTTCTTTCTTTCTTTCTTTCTTTCTTTCTTTCTTTCTTTCTTTCTTTCTTTCCTTCTTTCTTTCTTTTTCTTTCTTCCTTCCTTCCTTCCTTTCTTCCTTCCTTCCTTTCTTCCTTTCTTCCTTCCTTCCTTTCTTTCTTTCTTTTTTTTGGAGACAGGGTCTTGTTCTGTCACACATGCTGGAGTGCAGTGGCACTATCATGACACACTGAAGCCTCAACCTGCTGGGTTTAAGTAATCCTCCCACCTCAGCTTACCGAGTAGCTGGGACTACAGGCGGACACCACCACACTCAGCTAATTTTTTTTTTTTTTTTTTTTTTGTATTTTTTGTGGAACCAGGTTTTTGCCATGTTGCCGAGGCTGGTCTCTAACTTGTGGGCTCAAGTGAACCTCCCACCTCGGCCTCCCAAAGTGCTAGGATTACAGGTGTGAGCCACCATGCCCAGCCTAGATTTCATTTTCATTGTGTATTATTTTGAATGGTTTGATTTTTTTTCCCCTAAGCATGTTATTTTCAGAATTTAAACAGCATATTTAAAGCCGGTCATGGTGGCATGTGCCTGTAATCCTAACTACCTAGGAGGCGGAGGCGGGAGGATCAATTGAGCGCAGGCATTGGAGACCAGCCTTGGCAACATAGTGAGACCCCATCTCAAACAAAACAAAACAAAACAAGAATATTTAAGAAGATACAAATTATAAGGGGGAGAATACCAGTTAAAATGCCTCACCCTGAACTTTGTTTTTAAATTCGTTTCTCAGTGGGTTCACCTCTTCTTGCATTCACAATTTTAGATGTGGGCGGGCCCAAGATTTCACCTCCAATCTTTATTTTGTCCATGAGGAAAATGAGAGCTAGAGAGGATTTAGCAAGCTGCCGGGGCTCCCTGGCTAGCTGGCTGCAGAGACTGGGCTCTTGTGATGCTGCTTTCAGGAAAGGGACCGATGATCCCTTTATGTGGATTATAAAATCATCCTTGGACTTGTCTGCCCTTTCCCAGTGTGTTATCTACTGAGTCTTACTTCATGGGCACCCATGTGGGGAACTTGTTAAAATGCAGGTTCCCAAACACCCTCCTGGAGATTCAAGTTCAGTGGGTCAAGGTAGCGCCCTTCCACCTGCATTTTAGCAAGCCCTCCCCCTCCTCCTGCAGATGATTCTGAAGTGGGTGATGTGTATGACCCCTTTGACCTCCCCCAGCTCAACCCTGCTGGCATTGTCTGTGCATCTAGGCTGAACACCCCCACACCAGCAAGGGAAGGTGGGGTGCTCCAGCTCAGCAGGGGAAGTGACAGAGCTGGTGCCTGGACTCCCAGTGCCGTGCTCTCTCCATGGCCCCCTCCCCACAGCTGCTGCTCAGCTGGGTTGAATGGTAGCTCCCAGCTCACCCACCCCAGGGGTGGGCACTGGCTGGCCTGGATTTGGAGCTGGGGCAGGCTGGGGGTCATGGATGCTTCTGGAGTACCCCTCACCCCATCAGAGCTCCCCAAGGCAGGCCTTGTGGGAGATACTGACAAGCATGTTGGAGTTGGGAGGGGCTTGGCCAGCCTGGGCTTGGAAAGGAGCTGCAAGGAGGCCAGGGAGGAGTGGGATGCACGCCCACACGCACTGAGAGGGTTCTGTTGTCCCTGTGCCATAGAGCCTTGGAGGAGCCTCCCTCGGAGTCAGGAATCGAGCGAGGACACCGCTGGGCCACTCAGAAGCACCGTTTCCTGGGGACTGATCAAGAGGAGGGAAGGTCCTATTACAGCCCAGAGGCCACGTGGGGCCTGAGCCCCAAACCTCAGCTGCTGTTCCAGGTAGGTGCCCCTGGCATCATCCCATCACCCATCAGGGCTAAGCCCTAGCGCCAGCTCCCCGCCTTGAGCCTGGGAAATGTGGCCATCCTGGATGCCCATGGCCTGCAGCTCTCTAGCCAGCACTTGGGCAAAGACCCTCCCTAAGCCTTCCTAAACCCACAACCTGCCAGGAAAGGGGCAGGAACGGCCTAACCCCATTCCGAAGGGCGCTGTCCCAGGTGACCCTGCCCATGAGGCCTGGGAAGGGGCAGAAGATGCTCTGGTTTTGGTCAGGATGTCCTCTGTCCCCTGGAAATTCCCCCGGGGCTGAGCTGCTAGCTGGGCCCCCTGGTGGTTCTTACCCAGCTGACTCTGGTTTGGGGCAAGCCTAGAATCCGGCCAGACGCGGCTCTTCCAAGAGTTCCCTAACTCTTGACACTTTATCCTCAAGGAAAGGATTAAGACAGATGGTATCTTCATAGACTGCTAGAGCTAGGGATCTTAGAGGCGGAATTCAACCGCAATCTCTTTTTACTTCTCAAGTATTACTTATATCAATAGTGTAGTTTCCAATGTTGTGGTTGAACATCTCAGAGGAATCAGGTGTAATCTTGTCAAAACAGCGCGGGAAGCCCTTTGGCTTTAGACAGCCCTTCCTGGGCTTAGTGGCCTCCCCTTGCCCCTCAGCCCAGCCTGTGCCCCACACTCCTCTTCCTCTCCTTCCACCTTCCCAGTTACCTCCAGCAACTCCTCCCTACTTTGCAAAAGGAACATTGACAGTGGCTGGACATCCCAAGCTAGAAGGTATTGAAGCTAGGTTAGCATCTAAGTGAGGCTTTCTTCCCTATTTAAGTAAGTAAATACATTAATAAATAAATCTTTGAGGAAGGATTAGAGAGTCCAGGAAGCTTTCCAGAGGAAGCTCTAACTGTGATAAGATTTCTCTATTTGAGAGTGTCTCAAATCTCTCTTACATGAAAGAAGATACTATCCTGCGTGGGGTGTTGGCCAAGATCATCGTGATTGTTGCCGTTACTGATAGAAATAATCTTAGATATGGTTCTTTATGTCCCCTTTGTAATTTCCTGGTCCTTTCTCGGGAGAGCCCTCCAGGGAAGGGAGCCTTAGCCACAGGCAGTGTTTCACTTCTGTTCCTCTGGCCATTCCCAGGGCCCCAGCCCTATGCCAGACTCTTGTTCAAGATTACTAGAAAAGGCAGCAGTGGAGCCAGATGGGTTCACATCCCAGCTCAACCACCTACTGGCCTTGTCATCTCTATGTACTTCTGTCTCTTCATCTGTAAAATGGGGTTAACAATAGTACCCTAGGGTGAAGATTAACTATGGTAATATCTGTAAAGTACCTGAAACAACATCTAGCACCCAGTAAGTGCTTAACACATTAGATCTGATCAATGCAAAAGTCTGTTCTCTCCCAGCCATAGTCTGCTGCCTGATCAACCTCCCTAAGACACAGTGCAGTCATCCAATTCCCCTGGCTCTACCACCATTCGTGACTCCCCATTGTCTAGTTAATGACTGTGCTCTAACTTCACTTTAAGGGCTTGAAGGCAGAGAAAAATATTGTTTGCCTTGCATGTAATAAGGAATCAGTAATGTTTGTTGGGAGAGGGTTTCCACTCTCAGAGTGGGTGAACTGAGTCCCTAAGGAATGGAAGTGCAGTCACCTACAGCCCACATCTGGGGGTTTGATCCAAGCTCTTCTGCCTCCCCAACCATAGCCTGGCCAGGAGCAGACCTGGATCTGGGGCCCTGGATCCGCACACAGGGCTAGGGTTGGTTTCCCTTGGATCCACTGGGCCTGCAAATGCAGTGAGCCCTATTTTGGGCTCCAGCCTTGGTCCACATCAGAGTGAAGAGAGGACACTTGGCCATTGCCCAGACAGGCAGTGACCGCAGTTATAATGTGTACTCTGAAGAGTTCAGGCCAGGCAGCAGACGTGACGTCATGGTCCTCATTCATCATGGGGCTGTGGCCAAAACCTTGGCTCCCATGGCTCAGGTGGAAAGCCTGAGGCCAGCAGAGACTACCCATAATTTGGCATCTTGGGACCGAGAACTCAGCTAGCTCCATCCTGCATCTCAGCCCCTCTGGTGGAAGGCAGGCCACACACTGTGGAGGAACAAGCCCTGGGCTGGGACAGGACAGAACAGCATTTGAGACCAGCCTCCTTATCTGGTGGAGAGACCTTGGTCATGTCAATGAACTTCTGTATTTTCCCATCTGTGAAACGCGGAGGATAACACCTGCTTCGTGGAGTCAGGATGAGGGCAAAATGGAGCAAAATGCCCAGAGCCACTGCACGCATGGAGTGGGCACTTGGGAATTTGCCGCGATTCTGATCAGACCATCAGAGTTGTTCTCCAGGCTGCCGAGTGGAGCTGTTTCAGTCCTGCAAACTTCTAGCTTTCCTTAGGTGGGGAAATTGTCCTTGCCTGGCCTCCGCTCTGAGATACAGGAAAATAGTGGTGGTTTTTGGCAGGAGCAGGGAACAGTTCAAATGTTTCCAGACTCCTGGCAAGGATGGGAAGTGCAGGAGGGAAGCTGCGCAGCTCTGCCTAGTTTTCTCAGAGATTTTTCCACTTGGAGGCTCGGTGCTGCCAAGCCTAGGAAGCCAGCAGTGAAGGGACAGGGAGGAGGCAAACCAGAGCGTGGTGGTTCCTGCAAGGTGGTATTTTTCTCTTTATGCACTTGAAGAATGAATGAATCTGTTGAGATTCCAGGCACTGGACTAGGCAACAGCAAGTAAAACAAACATGACCCTGCTCTCAGGGGGCTTTCATTCAAATGGGGCAGATAATAAACAGCGTATTATGGATGATGTATGTTAGAAGGAGATAAATACAATGGGGGAAATAAAAAACACAGAGAAAGAAAGGGAGGGCAATCAGGGGTGCCAGAGGAGCTGCGTTATTAAGTAGGATGGTCAGGACAGACGTCACCAGAAAGGCAACATTTGAGACACACAGATGGTTTGCTCCCCTTGGGGATTCCTGAGAGGCCCGGGGGCTCGGAATCAAGGCCAAGTGCCTTTCATGAGATCCTAGGATAGGAGCAAAATCTAGAAGCTCTTCCAGTCCCAGCCCAGATAATGTCATGCCCTTCCTCCAAGACTTTCGATAGCTCCGCACTGCCTACACAATCAAGTGCAAATCATTCAACCGAGATTCAGGGCCTCATGATCTCGTCCCAACTTGCCTGTTATCTCACCAGACCCTTCTCATCCCACCTCTTCAGCCAAGCTAGTCTGCCTGCCATTTCCGGAACAGTCCACTCTCTGTTTCCCTCTTCTTCTCATTTGTCCCTCTGCCTGGACTCTCCTTGTTCCCACTGGTTTCTGTCAGTATAGAAATCTCACCCACTCTCCAAATGCCACCTCTCCGAAGCCTTCCCTGACCCCCCGGGCTGTGATCTCTGAGCCCCACAGCTTGGCTTGTTCCTTTCTCAGTGTGTGGCTCTTACTCTGCCTTGGGTGTAGGCACTGGTTTTCCTGTCTTGTGTCTCCACCTGGCTGGAAGTGCTCTGGGCAGGGCCTGGACTCCTTCACCTCCAGCAGGTGTGGGACTCAGCGAACACTGGCTGAATTGTGTCCCTGCTCAAAGGCTTCCAGCAACACTGTGATGAGCCAGGCCCACTCAGACAACGAAGGCAGAAGTGGAGGCAGGCAAGAAAGGAGGGGAAACTAAAATGTAGGTGAGAGAGGAGAGAGGAGCTGGTGAAGGACGAGGAGAGAGAAATCCCCACCAACCTTTTTCCAGAGAGGCAGATTGTCGCAGACGGAAGGAGGGATCCCTCTCTTCTCCCAGAAATAGCTGGTACTCCCTTCAGTCTCCCAGGCCAGTGCTTCCTTGTGTCTAACTGAAATACCTCTTGCTGCAGCTGCAGCTCACTTTCTCTTTTTCCATCATCTGGCTTCAGGTCGCCATTCAAGTCCTCATTCAGCCTGGATCAGTGTGGCTTTCCTGATCCCCTACCCAAGGGGCAGGGGCAAGGTCAGAGGAGGCTGGCTCCTGCCCTGGAGCTTGTGCTGTAGTTGAGGAGGCTCTGATGATCCCCAGAGCCACATGGAGACTGCCAGGGAGCTAAGATGTGGATCCACCATGAGTCATGGAGGTTGTGCCAGCCACCACCCCTCAGCCCCTCGGCACAGCCTCCCTGCAGGGCTAACCTTCATCACAAGCAAACCTGTGAATAGAGAGCTCCCACTATGGTAGCAGGGATTCTCAGGCCCCTCATGCCCCCCAGGCCCTGTGAGGCCCTGTGAGCCAGACCCTCAGCCTCTGCCATCTGCCTTCCACCCATCACTGGACCAGCTGTGCTCAGAGAGCACACGAGGCAGCCAATGTGGCTCTGGCCCTATTTAGACAGATGGCGCCAGAGCCCAGAAATAGGCTTTAACCTGGCCCCCCATCCTGGCTCTGCTGCCCCGAGGGGTGGTGCATTTCCATCCAGGGGACCTGAACTAGGCTCACATCTTGTCCTGCCCCCGCTCCCCATCTGCCTCTCGGCTTTTATACATGCCCAGGTCTCCTCCTGGAATGTTCTGCCCTGTCCTCCACATGGTAGGAGGCCCATGTGTCCTCAGGCTAGGAATGTGATGCCTTGAGGCCAACTGGCTAGGCTCAAATCTCACTCAAGGACAATAGTTCCCCTCTTGGTGGTGATGTGAGGACACAGGTGCTCTCGTGCTTCCAGAGTCTTAGCACAGCACCTGGCAGGTTATAAGTGCTCAGTTAAAGTGATCTAGTGCTGTTTGTCTTTTTTTTTTTTTTTTTTTTTTTTTTTTGGTAACAGTTTAATAAAGTGTTCATAAAATGTTCCCAATAGGCTGGCTAAGAGCAAGGTAGCAGATAGAAAACCAAGTGGGAAATGTTTTGTGGTCACATCCACAGCAAAAGAGAAGCTATCCGTCTTTTAAGAGTTGCCTTGGCTGGCACCTCCTCCAGGCAGTCTTTGTGGATTCTCCAGGACTGAGGCAGGAGCTCCTCCTCTGTGCCCCCAGTACTCCTTGAACAGAGCTCCAGAGTGCAGCTATGCGGTCTTGTTAGGGTCTTCTTAGGGGTCTGTGTACACACTAGAGCCTTGTGTCTTGCCTGTAGGCACTTTGAGTTCAGGGAACAGAGTCTGGACTGTAATTTGCTGAATAAATTATTTTGTGAATGACGGGTGGGAGAGACAGTGAGACTGAAAGAATCAGCTTGAGCCTGCCTTTTCCAGGGCCTATCCTAAGAACACGAGGCTGCCCACACCAAAGTCTGGGGGTCAGATGAGGGAGCTGAAGAGGAGCCTCCCTCTCCTGTTCTGTGGTCTAGGATAGTGATTCTCAATGTGAGATCCCTGGCCCAGCGGTATCAGCATCCTTTGGGGACTTGTTGGAGATAGAGATTCTCAGGCGCTAACCAAGACCTGCTGTGGCAGAAACCCTGGGGCGGGACCCAGCGATCTGTGATGTAATAAGCCCTGCTGCTGATTGTGACCCATCAAAATGTGAGACCCATTGCTGTAATGTTTCAAGGGTGTGCGTTCACTTTCCCATAAACTAACACCAAAGAGGAGAGGAAGTAGAGTGTCTCTGGGAGTAGGGGGGATGGTTTCTTCTCTGCTGAAGGCTTCCAAGAAGGCCCTGGGGCTGGGCCCCCAGGACATGGCTCCTACTGGACCCCCACTCCCGAGGCTGAGATCATTGCACTGACAGGGCAGGTGTGATGGGGACACTTGAGATGCCCCTGCCCTCTCCCAGGTGGCCCTAGACCAGACAGGACGCTGCTCCCACCTGCTCTCGAGTCCATTCCCCACTGCCATTGCCCAGCATCCCTTCTAGGTGCTCCCTGCAGCAGGGGCCCCAGGGCAGACTTCTGGAATGACACAGCTAAGGGAGGCCCTAGAGATCATTGGCTAAAAACACATAAATTCACACAAGCCCCAAAACACACAAGTGTATACAACTCAACATGCACACATGTGAACACCTAAATATGCATGCAACCCAAAACACAAGCATCTAAAACCCAAAATATAATCCCAAACACATTCCCAAGCACAACCAAATACCCCTCAAAACATACTCAGATACACACACACACACACAAACACACTGACACACAGACCTCAAAACACGCAAGCACCAATGCATAGACCCACTGTATTGGCTTCCTAGGGCTCTGCAACAAATTACCACAAACTATATGGTTCTGAACAACAGAAAGTTATTCTCTTCCAGTTCTGGAGGCCAGAAGTCTGAAATCAAGGTGTTGGCAGGGCCGTGCTCCCTCTGCAGGACCTAAGGGAGGATCCTTACTTGCCTCTTCCTAGCTCCTGGGGGTTGTCAGCAGCTCTTGGCATTCCTTGGCTTGCAGCTGTCTCACTCCAGTCTCTTCCTTTGTCTTCTCATGGCCTTCGTCTAAGGACACCAGTCGTTGGATTCAGGGGCCACCCTCATCACGTATGCCCTCATTTTAACTAATTACATCTGCGAAGACCCTATTTCCAAACAAGGTCACATTCTGTGGTTCCACGTGGACATGCATTTTGGGAGGATACTGTTCAACCCAGTAGCTCTGCACATCCCAAACACATAGCTACAGAGGCAGACAGGCAGGCACACACACACACACACACACACGCACGCACACACACCCCTCTACCTGGCACATGGAACTGAGCTCCTGAGAGGAGACAGAGTCCCTAAGTGTCAGAGCTATCCACTCCTCCTCTCTGGGTGTCCAGCAACTGAGAAGCCCACATCCTTATTACAACACTTACCCAGTGATGCTGCTTTTCAGTTTGGTTTTGTTGTTTTGTTTTGTTCAAAACGGTTAGGTATGCGTATAGTACAAAATTCAAAAAGCAATAAAGACTCTGGGCATGGTGGCTCATGCCTGTAACCCCAGCACTTTGGCAGGCCAAGGTGGGTGGATCACCTGAGGTCAGGAGGTAGAGACCAGCCCAGCCAACATAGTGAAACCCTGTCTCTACTAACAGTACAAAAATTAGCCAGGCATGGTGGCGCATGCCTGTAGTCCCAGCTACTCAGGAGGCTGAGGCAGGAGAATCACTTGAACCTAGGGGGCAGAAGTTGCAGTGAGCCGAGGTCCTGCCACTTCACTCCAGCCTGGGCAAAAGAGCGAAACTCCATCTCGAAAAAAAAAAAAAAAAAGCAATAAAGAGAACAGAGTGAAAGGTAAGTCTTCCTCGCCATCTAGTTCCCTGCCCAGAAAACAAGCACTGGCAACAGTTTCTTGTGCATCCTTCTAGAGGAAATGGAGACACACAGGAGGCAGCATTCTCCATGTGCCATCTACATCTTGCTTTTCCTGCCTGGCCATGCACCCGTTGTTCTTTATTCTGGCTACTTTCACACCACTTGGGTCTCCACCTGACTGTGTGCTTGCTGAGGACGGGCCATATGTAATGGATCCCTGCCTCTTCAGCGCCTAGCTCGGGGCTGGCCCAGAGCAGGTGTTCAGTGCAGGGTGGCTCTATCTAGACAGTAATAAATTGTCAACAGCTGGTTGGATCTGAGTGTGACTGGCTGCAGAGCTTTGGTTGATCAGAGCCCACCCTGGCAGCAGCAGGAGGTGGGGTGGGATGGCCCCAGTAGGCTGCTCCTGCTGGTAGGCACCTCCCCACCGGCAGCCTCCAACCCGGCTCTAGCTGGAGCTGACTCTGGGGTCAGGGCCTCTGCTGCTATATCCCTATGGCTGCTTCACCTCCCTCTCCTCCTTCTGCCCCCTCCAGACTCCTGTGGAGGAAGCAGTCAGGGGAGAGGCTGGAGGGAGAACCATGCTGCCTGCCTGCTGGCATCTTAGCCCAGCAGACGAGGAGCTGAGCTGAGCCATTGCCCAGCCTTGCTGGCTGAAGACTTAGTGGGGACTTGTTACCACGGAGACGAGAATTGCAGCAATAACTCAGGGTCAAACTGGATCCTGCAGCTTCACCCAGTTGTGGTGAATGTATTTGCTTCACAACACTCACATATGAGATGCGCCACATTTTTTTTTTAAATCAAAACAGAAACAGATGCCTCAGTCTGAGATTTTGCCATGATAGGCTTTGAGCAAAGCCCTAGAGGGAGACAGAGGTGGGCAAAGGCTGCTCAGCCCCCTGAGACTGGAAGCCCAGAGAAATGCTCACCAGCAGCTCCCTTTGTCCCTCTGTGGAAGGAGGGCTTAAGTTAGATGATTTGTAAGATCTCCTCCAGCCAAAACACTCTCATCATGGGGGCCAAATGAGTCCTACCCCAACCCACTGCCAATCTTTCCCTTCTTCTGCAAATATTTGTAAAGCACTCAACCCCATCCAGCACAGCAGAGGAAATAATCAGCAAACACAGCCAAGGGCTCTGTTGTCAAGGAGCTTCCCTTTGCGGGGAGGTGTGGGGAGTCAGCCATCTGCTACGTCATCCCGTAAACAATATCGAATGTACTAGTTACAACAAGGAAAATTACACTTAACTTTATTGAGCCATTGCAATGTGCTAGGCACTGCTCTAATGTTTCATGTGAGTTGGCTCTATTAAACCTCACATCCACCCAATAAGGGAGGTGCTATTAACATCTCCATTTTACAGATAAGGAAACTGAGGCACAGGGAGGTTAAGAAGCTTGCCCAAAGACATGGGGCTAGTAAGTAGCAGAGGTGGAACTTGGGCCCAGAGAGTCTAGTACTAGAAATCCACATTTACTGCATACATGATGCCTGCCTCCCAAGATGCTCAGAGGCATAGGACTTGGGGAGCTGGGCCTTGCCTGAGCTTTTCCCTAAGGAAGCAAAAATGGAGCTGAGATTAACCAGGGGGAGAATGAATCAAGTAATGGGAGAGAGAACCTTCCAGGTGGTGGGACTGGCATATGCAAAGGCCTTGTGGCAGGAGGGAAGGTGGCATGCTCCAGGAACTGAGGGAACAACCTAGGAGGCTGGAGATGGAAGTGAGGGGGAAGTTTGACACGATGAAGCCAGAACACTAGGTAGGGCTGCACACCCAGGCCTTGCTGGCCAAGTTAAGGAGAGCGAAGAAAGCCCTTCTAGCTGATTCCATCACAGCTTGGTCCAGGAGGCCTCCCCGGGCACTGCAGATTGGGTTCGGTGCATCTGCAAGCCCTTCTCATACTGCGTTATCACTGCCTTTCAGCCAAGGCCTTTCTCATTCACCTAGAATGAGCTTGAAGAGGGGAGGAACACATCTCATCCTCTTTAGCAACCCCTACCCGGTAGAGAACTCGGGAAAGAATAAGTGAGAACAGTAGGATGGAAGGGAGAGTGAGATCAGCAAGACCTGGGGGTGTACCCAGAAGGCTCCCTGAAGAAAGCAGAGTTGAGCTGGGCCTTGCCAATGGAGCATTCCTGTTGGGGGAGGATCAAGGTCCTCCACAGAGGGGAGGAATGGAGGGGGCAGAGACAACCAAGGCCTTTGATGGGCAAGGGGCCTTCCATCGACTGGAGCTGAGGCTCCTCGTGGGAAGCTGGGGGAGGTGTGACTGGAGGGGTTCCTGGGGCCAAGAGGGCCTTCCCTAGTCCCAGCCTCTGCCCTGGAGCAGGCCAGGAGCCGAGAGCTCAGATGTCAGAAGGAGCAGGGAGCTGTGCAGAAGCTGGGGCCTTGGCTTTAGATCTCCGCCCCCGCTGCTCAGCTGCTAGCTGTGTGACCCTGGGCAGGCTACGCACCCACTCTGGGCCTCAGCATCCTCATTTGTAAACGGGGACAGTTGCCACCTCTCCTCTGGCAGGACTGTTGGGTCCAGGTGAGATGATGACTTTGTAAACATACTTTGTCACCTGGAGGAGAGTGCACATAGGCCCTCTGTCAGGCTCAGAGGTAATCCAGAGGCCAGGCCCATTCAGGACCCCACCCCCTACCTCCTGGAGGCTACCATTTCTCTTTTGTTCCCTTCCCTATAGGAGTCTAGGTTTAGACCACCCCAAAAAATGACTAGAGGGGCCTCAGTGGCTACCATCTTCCACTGATCCATTGAGGAGGTGGGGAGTTGGGAGGGGCAGGGCAGGGGGCTGGGGAGGCTGCCCCTGCCTGCCCTAGTGAGAGCTGTGCCGGGGAGGCCTCCAAGTTCCCTTCCTGATCACTGCCCCTGGGACTTGATGCTGTAGTCAGCACAGTACCACTGCTGTCAGGAGGAGCCACTGACCTGGGGTGGAGCAGGGAGGGAGGCTTGCCTCTGGCTTTCAGGCAGACGCCCAGGGACCTGGTGGCCACTTTGGCTTCAATGGTGCACCACCTTGGCTTCTTGATCTGCCTGCACATGGCCCAGCCAGGCCCTGACGGGAGAGGGAGAGGAGGTGGCATTGGATTCAGCCTTTGATTCTTTCTGAGTAGGCAGCCTGCACAGGAACCACTGGGCTGCATGTCACCGTGAGAGCTCAGTCCCTCCACCCTCTCCTCCCCATCAACAAGTCTGAGTGGGAGCTGATCAGAGTGAGGGCATTTGAGGAAGAGAAGAGGGATTTGATGCAGGAGGAAAGCTTGGTTACATGGATATCTGTCAATCTCAAGCCTTCCTTTTAATATATGATCTTTTTCTAATTAGAAGCAACAATACATGTTCATATTAAATAGTTTTTCAAACTCAGAAAAAAATGTTAAGGACTATTAAAAGAATGTGATATAATTTTAGTTTTTTTCTTTTATTTTTCTTTTTGGAATCCAGATCATTTCATTTAACAGCATTGTATCCTGCTGTTTTTATTTCCTATTTTACCTTTTTAACATAGGCATGGAGTCACCTGTCCTCCTCCCTGAGTCACTGCCCAGCTCCCAGGGGCCTGGGTGACTGTGACATACCCACAGCTGCTTCTGCCTTCTGTCTCCAGTGCCCCCTGGGCACCATCATGGCTGCTCACTGACTCAGGGGCATGGGCAGAAAGGCATGGGTTGGGGTCCAGGGTCTGGAGGACAAGGAAAGGAAACTTCCTGGCAAGGAGAGGCATTTTTGTGGGGGTCCCAGAGGTGAGATGGATGGGGTGGGGAAGCCAACACACTCAGCTTCCAGCCTGAGTCCAAGTGGCCACCTTCTCCCCTGATGGCATCCCAACTCCCTCTGCCACCCACAGAGGTGTTAAGAGGATAAGTTTCTTAACCTCTCTGGGCCTGAAATTCCTCATTCATAAGATGGGATAATAATAGAAGCTGCCTGGTCCGTCTCTTTAGCTGAGAGTCCCTTAGATGTAGTACAGATGTGGGAGGCCATCCTCCTGTACCCCAGAAATACAGTCCTCCTGGAATTGGGCAAAGCTGCTCTCTTCCCACTTGTGCCTTCAGAGGCTGCATGATGTAGTGGAGCCAAACACTTAGATTCCAATCCTGCCTCTGTCTCTCTCCAGCTATGTGACTTTAGGCCAGTTACTTAACCTCTCTGAGCTTCAGTTTCTCTACGTGTAAGATGGGGATACCGACTCTTACTTCTTAGGCTGCTACCTCTCAGGTTGCTTGTGAGGAATAAACGATGTTTAGTGGGATAGCCATAAGAAGGCCTGGCCCATCACAAATGCCCATGTCCTTTCCTGCCCCTTTCTTCTCCTGAGGCCCCCTCAGGGGCTACACCCATGTAAGCCTGGAGTGTGGTCCCAGTATTCCCTGTCAGCCTTTCCTTTTTTCAATGTACTTCTGTCTTGAGCCTAGCAGCTTCATTCCTGCTTGTTGGAATCAGTGTTCTCTGCCTCGAGGGTGGCACATAGCAAAGTGATCAGGAGGGGCTGTGGAACCAGCCCCCCAGCTCAGGCCCTAACTTCACGGTACTAACTCCCTGATCTGGGCAAGTCTTTTAACCTCTCTGGCCCTGAAATTCCTCATTCATAAGATGGGATAATAATAGAACCTGCCTGGTCTTTGTACAGGAAACAAAAAACACTCTAGGAATCTTAAGCAAAACCAGGACTGGGACATGATGCTGTAGTCAGCTTGATTCATACAGGGAGTTGCAGGGTCTCGAAATCACTGGAAGAATTAGAAGCTGGGTCTTCAGAACAGAGCAGAACTGTCCCTCCAGACAAATTACTCCTCACCTAGTCAGGAGGGCCATTACTGGAGCCACGGAGTTCACGTCCTTTCACCTGCTATCCAGGGATGAGAAAAGTGCTGCAGCTTTTGTCACAATTGCCTCTCACACCACCCCCTCCCTGGGAGCCAGAGACTGGGCATTGAACTTCCTGCAGAGAATCCCTTCCTGTCCTCGGCATGGCTTGTCAGCAGAACACCGCCTGAGCACCAGGGAGATCGCCTCCTCCTCCCCCTCCTCCCTTCAGCCTTGTAAGTCTATCTCCAGCATGTCTAATTGATGGGCTCTAATCTGTATCCAGAACCCCAGCTGCAAGGGAGTGTTGGAAATGTACCTTTTAACTTTCCAGCTTCTGCAATATAGGAAGGCACAGAAGTGGGAATGGATGCTGAGGGCGTCAACTGTGTCCCACATGCAACCTGATAGGTTTAACCCAGTTGACACCTGAAGAGACTTGGCACAGGGCCTGGCACATAGAACTCACTCAATAAGTGTTAGCTGTTGTTCTTATTCTTGGGCTGGGGCAGCAGCGAGAATTGCCTGGCCCTGCCCACGAGCCCTGGCAGAGAGCAGCAGAAGTGGAAATGCCTTTGCCCAGCATGGTGCTGTCCATGGTGCTGAGAGCCCAGCTGGACCCAGCCAGGGGCGGCGGGATCATTGCTCTGCTTGCATCGTGGGCCCAATGGAAGGTGGAACTCCAAACCTCTCACCCCATGCTGAGGCTTCAGGAGCGACTGCGGTGGAGGGGACGTTTGGGGACCTCTCAGGGAAGGCTGGCTTCGATCCTATGACAAGGACAGCAAAAGCAACAACTTACGTTTGTGGCACAGTTTACAGAAAGACCCTCCATGCACTATGTCCTTTAACTAACCGTCATAACCACCCTGGTATAGGCAGGACGGATATGATCTTCAAGAAAAAACTAGCAAGAGGTTAAGTAGCAGCTGATAAACAATAGAGCCAGATTCACACCCAGTCTCCTTACCTGTGGCTGTATGCTCCCTCCACTCCCTGCAGTGACTGCTGGAGGGAAACTTGGTAGCTAATGTGTGCTATGTGGGGGCAAAAATTTGGGACTTATGTACTCTGTGCACTGTGCAAATGTGTACAAACCACCTACATTTTATTCTTTCCTAGCCTTGAGTGTGTCTCTGGGTAAAGGGCCTTCTGTCTCTCACTGAGGCCTACTATGCGATGGTCTTTGGGAGAACCATGGAAAGTATAAGAGAAAGATATGGTCCCTACTATCAAAGAGCCCATGGATTTATTGGTGAGCTGGCTGCTCACGTGCATGGAAAAATGAGAGGATAGTCCCGGGCAGTGGTTGCAAGGCCAGCTGTGTAAAGAAGGTGGGAACAAGGTGCAGACAGGGCTGGTAATCTGAAAGAGGGTTCAGAGGAGTAGAATATAAGCTGGCCTCAGGGGCTTTAAATGCTGATGAGACCAAGGCTCACCCAAGTCCAGGAGGAAGTGGCTCAAGCTGTGTAGGGGTGGGGCAAGCAACTCTGAATAAGGGGGCTGGTGGGGCAGAATAGAGGGTACCATGAGGAAGTAGCCAGGCCAGTGGCCTCTGGGGTAACGGGAGGAATACCAGAGCCTGGAACTTCCAGTGAAGAGGTGGTGTGGGCCTCTGTAGATCTTCAGCCAACTCTCCACAGATTCAGGACCAGCTAGGGGTGGGGGCAGAGATTGCATGGGAGGAGAATATAAGGACCAGCCTCATGAACTGCCACACTGTGATGTGGTTTAAGAGGCACTGAGGTATCACCCTTTATCCCCAAATCTCCCCACCCTCTCTCCTTATTTAGAAGAAGTGAGAAAACTTTTGGGGTCATCAAGAACTCCTTCTCTAGGTGCAAATAACCCTGGAAATCTCAGTCTGGTGCTTTTATGTCTTGGCTGCACACAATAATTGACTGGAGATTCTCATGCTTAATGTCTGGGGTGGAACATGAGTATCTAGATGTACTAAACACCATCTAGGTGATTCCAGTGACCCCCCTCCCAACCTAAGGAGTCACTGAAAGCACTGAGTGGGGAGCCAAAAACCCCCAGTTCTATCCCCAAACCACCATTTTCCCCAGCCTTAAGCAAATCTCCATGTCTGCTGGAGACTCAGTTTCTCCATATATAAAGCTGAGCAAACCACTTTTTGTTGTGAAGAGTTGAGGAGTTTGAGGATGGCATGGAGCAGAGAAGGGCTTACTGATATTTAGGGAAAGATTTATGGCCAGCGGACATGTCAGTGGTGAAGGACGTGAACCAGAGCCCTTAATTCCAGTGACACACAATCCCTCTCCCCACACTTCCTCCAATAGTAACCAGCCCCCTAGCTGTGAGAGTGAACCTCACTGAGAAGGGGGGCCCTCAGTAAGAAGGGGCAAGGGGTGGTGGGGGCAGGGCAGGAGACCTGGAGAAGAAGGAAGAAGGGGAGGTGGGAGTGGATGCCCATGACCAGGAATCCCAGCTTGTTTGTTTAAGTCCAGAACCATGGGAGATAATCTTACCTGTTGTTAACAAAAAGGTGATTAATTATTGAAGCTACTGAGAAGGCTAAATGGCAAGGGGGCAGGGCGGGAGCTGTGGCTTTGTGCACTCTGGGGGTCATGGGGTTGGAGAGAAGGGGGGGGGTGGCTCCCCAACCATAGCACCTTTTCCTAGCACATGGCTTGTGGCTATAGTGATTCTCTAATCCAAACCAAAACACATGTCTTATGGACCAGTTCCTGAGAACTCATGGGGATGGTGGAGCAGACTGGGCCCTGGGCTGTGCTGGGAAATGCAGGCACAGTGGCTGCAGATCCAGCCTGGGTTCCTGGCTCAGCCCACTCTGCTCTCCGCTGCATCACCCTAAAGGCTAGGGAAGCTGCTGTCCCTGGACTAAAGTGTGAGCAAGGTCATCCCCTTCCTCTGCCCCCTGCTCAGCACGTCCAGAGCAGCAGAGGCTCAGGGGCCAGCAAAGCAGAGGGTTACGAATGGTCTGGCTTCAGGGCCAGCTCTTCCACTCACTAGCACCATGACCTCGGGCCAGTTAACCTCTCTGGGCCATGACCTTGAGCCAGTTGTTTAACCTCTCTAGGCCTTAATTTTCTCTTGCATTTAGGGATGATTCTTATACCCTAGGGTACTTATAAGAATTAAATGAGCTAGTACTTAAATAGAAAATATTTAGCCCATATTACTTGCTCTGTAAACGTTAGCTATTAATAAAATTCATCCCTCCCTGGGCCCTCCTGGACCATCCTAACTCTGGGGTCATCCCTGAGATTTGGCTTTGGCCTTGAGATGTCTAACTCATCTGGAAGGGGAAGTGGGAAGCAAAGTGCTGGCCTTGTTAGTTAGGGCAGCAGTGGATAAAACCAGGCTAGTTCTGGAGGCCTGGGAGTGAGCAGTAGGATGGGGCAGACAGAAAGGCAAAGCTAGCTCTTTTTGAAGCCTTTGCCCAGTTGCCAAAGACAACTTTGCCCAAGCCTAGAACAGCTGAGCTGCCAGCTTTTGGCATAGGAACCCAGGATGGAGGAGAAATGGGACAGGAAGAGGGCCACACACTCTCCCATCAGATAAGATATGCAGCTAGGAGGGGCCCTGAAACCCTGACTCACCAACCGGTATTCACATCATCTCCCACCGCCCCTCCTTGGCCCACAAAGCAAGGCTGACATTTGTTTTTTATGCACAGGAAGGACAGAAACAACCACCACCTACCAGCTGCAGTTTGAGGGATAGTGGATGGACCTTTCCATCCTCACATCTCTCCTCTTGCCTGCCCCAGAACAGAGAGGCTGGAAGGAGAAGTGTAGGGACTGTGCAGTCTGGGCCTCTTACCACAGCCTTACAAATAAGCTGATGAGGAGGAGGATGGCAGCGCTGGCTAATTAAGCAGTCATATTTCTTAAGCACTGTGCAAATGGATTTATGTGAATTATCTTACTTCCCCTTTGCAATAACCCTGTGAGGCAATACTGTTATTATACCCATTTTCCAGATATGGGAACTGAGGCTGAGACAGATGAAGTCACTGCCCCTGGTCACACAGCTAGCAAAGGTGGGTCTGGGATTAAGTCCAGTCAGTGGCTTCAGAGAGCCTGATCCTTCCCATTGCCCCAAACAGCCTTTGTCCTATACTGTGAAAGTGATGTCTAAACAGATGAGCTCCTTGATGCCCCCGCTACGCCCTGCTGGGCTGGTGGCCCTGCTGTGTTTTCTGTTGGCATCCTAGAGTTTCTAGCTTCATTCTTTCCAGTGCTGATGCTTTAGTCTCCAGTAAGCCAAAATCTGGATTTTCTGCCTGTCTTCTTCACACCCAAGAGCTAGCTCTCCCTCCAGAAAGAAGTATGGTCCAGGGAGGGTGAAGGGATGCAGAGAAAAGGCTTGGTGCTGCTCTAGGTTTCCACGGCAACAGCCTCCCTCATTACTGCCTCTGCTTGCTGCCTGGGAAAGCTGAGGAGGGTGGTGAGGTGGGAGAGGGTGAGGATCTTGTCTCCTTTCTTTTCCTCCCTCACTGCCCTGCAGGTTGAGCAGCCAGATTGAGCTGAAAGCCTGCACCTGACCAACCTGCTGGATGGAATTCCCCACCTCCTGCCCAACTCCAAGCTTAGTGGCTGGGGCCTTGTAACTAGGGGTCCTCCCAGGCAGAAGGGCCACCTGGTCCAAGCCGCCCAACAGCAGTCCTCTCCCTAACCCCAAAGGCTGGGATGTGAACTCCGTAGAGAGGACCTCATGTTTGTACTTCCAGGGGAAATAGATACTCAATGAATTCTTGTTGAATGAATGAATGAATGAACCAATAGTGATCCATTCTACACTGTAGCCACTGCCATTCATTTTCACTTCCTCAAAATATTATATTTAGCCTTCCCTCTAGGTCTTTGCCAACACGGGTGCCTCTGCCCACGCTTCCCCATTGCACAGGACTAACTCCTACACCCCTTTCACATCTCAGCTTGGAGGTCACTTTGTCAAAATTCAAAACTTTTACACTTCAAAAGACACCATCAAGAAAATTAAAAGGAAAGCAATAGACTGGGAGAAACTATTTGCAAAGCAGCGCTCTGATAAAGGATGTGCATTTGAGCATAAACATGACCAAAGGGGCCCTGAAGGAGGGTGCTGCCTGTAGGGACCAGCCCCACAGGGTCGGTGAGTTTCTCCCCGTGTGCGGTGACGAGAGAGTGTAGAAATAAAGACACAAGACAGAGATAAAAGAAAAGACAGCTGGGCCCGGGGGACTACTACCACCAATGCGCAGAGACCGGTAGTGGCCCCGAATGTCTGGCTCCGCTATTATTTATTGGATACAAAGCAAAAGGGGCAGGGTAAAGAGTGTGACTCATCTCCAATGATAGGTAAGGTCATGTGGGTCACGTGTCCACTGGACAGGGGGGCCTTCCCTGCCTGGCAGCTGAGGCAGAGAGGGAGAGGAGACAGACAGAAAGACAGCTTACGCCATTATTTCTGCATATCAGAGACTTTTAGTACTTTCACTAATTGACTACTGCTAGCTAGAAGGCAGAGCCAGGTGTACAGGATGGAACATGAAGGCGGACTAGGAGCGTGACCACTGAAGCACAGCATCACAGGGAGACAGTTAGGCCTCCGGATAACCGCGGGTGAGCCTGACTGATGTCAGGCCCTCCACAAGAGGTGGAGGAGCAGAGTCTTCTCTAAACTCCCCAGGGAAAGGGAGACTCCCTTTCCTGGTCTGCTAAGTAGCGGGTGTTGTTCTTTGACACTTTTCGCTACCGCTAGACCACGGTCCACCTGGCAACGGGCATCTTCCCAGACGCTGGCGTCACCGCTAGACCAAGGAGCCCTTCTGGTGGCCCTGTCCGGGCATAACAGAAGGCTCGCACTCTTGACTTCTGGTCACTCCTCACTATGTCCCCTCAGCTCCTATCTCTGTATGGCTTGGTTTTTCCTAGGTTATGATTATACAGCAAGGATTATTATAATATTGAAATAAAGAATAATTGCTACAAACTAATGATTAATGATATTCATATATGATCATATCTAAGATCTATATCTGGTATAACTATTCTTGTTTTATATTTTATTATACTGGAACAGCTCTTGTCCTCGGTCTCTTGCCTCGGCACCTGGGTGGCTTGCCGCCCACAGCTGCCAGCAAGGGAGTTCCTGGGTCTGTAAGTCTTGTGGTCTCTCCACCGCATTTGTTCTTTTGCAGCAGCCCCGTAGCTGAGTGGAGCCTCTGGGCCTGACGTGGACCTTCACTGGAGAAGTGACTCAGGTGGGAAAAGTCTCCCTGGGCCTCTCCACCTGCAGGATCGCCTTCCTACACCTTCCCCCGCCCGCTTCCTTAGTGCGGGCTCCTCCCAGTGACCACCAGCAGAACTGCAGCCTCCTGCCTTAGCTGACCTGGAGCCCAAGGTAGCTCAGATGCCAGCTCCTTCCTCCAGGAGACCCTAGAAATGCCATTGGCTGCTACTCTGATGCTCTGGCAGAAGGCATGCCGTTAAAGTGTACTGTGTTCGATGTAAACTATTATGAGTTTGCATCTGGCTAAACGTGTTAGTGAGTGAGTTAATTAGCCACCTGGGGTAGAAACAAGAAAACTATGGGTGGCCTAGGCAGAGCTTGATGGAGCAGGAATTAGGGGAACTGAGAAAGACAGGCAAGAGACTCCTGGATCCTGCTAGATGCTAATCTAGAGGGTGGGAGTGGGAGGAGTTTTGTGCACCCCTTCCATTTCCAGGACTACTCTCAGGCCCTCCATTGTGGGTTCTGTGAGTGAGCACAAGCAGCCCAGACTCCCAGGCCACCTCCTGTCCCCTGCTTCAATCCCTTTACCTTCATTCCTTCTCCATCCCCATCTCTCAGCCCTCCCCAACTCCTGGAATCTTTCCATGGTGCCCCCTGGATCTCCATTCTTCATTCTGCAAATATTTATGTGATGCTCCCCGTGTTCCAGGCATTGTTCTACAAGATTAACACATCCTAACTCACTCCTCTTAAGAGCCCTGTGAAGTGGGTGCTAATAGCTGTTGCCATTTCCACTTTACAGAGGAGTAAAGTGAGGCATGGGGACTGTAAGTGCCTTGCTCAAGGTCACCTGATGAGCGATGAGCAAGCATTGGAGCTGAGATTCAGTGTCACAGAACCTGTGATCCCCAGAAGCATCCCCAGCTCCTCGGTCTCCTCACCTTCCGACTGGGAGACTCCCCAGTCCAGCTTCCCTTTCCACCCACTCAGAGGGTGGTTCCTGCTTCCCCCCCAACACCACTGGCCTGGGGATGGAGATATGTCTTTCTTGTTCCACTTGGCAACATTAAGACTCTTCCTCCCTGCTTTCTAGAGCCCCCTGTCTTGGACCCACAGGTGTCAACCTAGACATCTTGCTGCCCGTCTTTGTTAGTCATCAAGGAGTCCCCCAGGCCACTCTCCCCTTCCCCCCTCACTGTCTCCCCAGTGCTTTTCCTGTCTTCATTCTTGCTGATGTCAACGTCCACATCTCCCAAAATGATCCTTCTGATACTCAGCCACTCGCTCCCACGGTCATGTCCTAGACCCGATCACCACCAATAGCTGGAATCTCTTTCATTTCAGCACCAAACATCCCACTTTCGGCGTGCCACTCCCTCTGCTCTACACCTACTAGTCGTCCACAATTCTCCTGCCTCCCCTTGGAACTCCAGTACCTTTCCCTGGTCCTCACCCATCTTGCATCTTATTTCTCTCCTGGCTCAAATTCCACAGCAAATCATTACAATTATTCACCTGCTACACCCTCAACCCTTTTGTCTTATGCTCATACTTGCTGGGGGGAAGCCTCTACCCCAACTAAGTCTTCCACATGTGCAACCATACAGGTGAATCCAGCACAGCAAGTCTGTCTGCTCTCATCAATTCAAGATCTTGAGCCTCCACGGGCCCCATTGTTGCCTGGCAATCCTGCTCCATTTCCCTAATCCATCCTCTCTCATTCCCCTAGACTTCTATTTCTACGTTTTTTTCCTGTCCCCAAACATCCAACATCCGCCCACCACCACCACCTCACACTGTGCTGAGACCTCATTCCTTCTTTCACTGAGAAACTTGAAGCAAGGCTGGGCATGGGGGCTCGCGCCTGTAATCCCAGCACTTTGGGGGGCCGAAGTGGGTGGGTCACCTGAGGTCAGGAGTTTGAGACCAGCCTGGCCAACATGGTGAAACCCCATTTCTACTAAAAATACAAAATTTAGCCAAGTGTAGTGGTGGCCACCTGTAGTCCGAGCTACTCAGGAGGCTGAGGTAGCAGAATTGCTTGAACCCTGGAGGCAGAGGTTGCAGTGAGCCAAGATGGTGCCACTGCGCTCCAGCCTAAGCGACAGAGTGAGACTCTGTCTCAAAAAAAAAAAAAAAGAAAGAAAGAAAAGAAAAAGAAACTAGAAGCAGTAAGGACAGAACACTCACTGGCTCCCGCTGCCACCCCTGGGACCAGCCAGCACCTGAGCATGTGTGCTGCCTTCCCTCCCACTCACCCAGCCAACAGCCTGACTCTCAGCAAACATCTCCACTGTGCACTAGTTCCCAACCCTCCCGCAGTCTCACTTTGCTCCAGCAGTTCCCCCTTCCTCCTACTTCTTCTACTGAATCATTCCCACCACTATACAATGTGTTATTTCTCCCGTCTTAACCACTTTCACCTCCAATTACTCTTCCAGAGAGCTATTTTTGCCCACTGGCTCCAATTCCTCTCCCGTCATTCTCTCTGGAGCCTGTTCCAGTCTGGCCACCTGCACATGGCTTAAACCATGGCTAATTTGGCTGGGCGCAGTGGCTCGTGCCTCAAGTGAAAGAGAGAGAGGGGGAGATAGAGAGAGAGAGAGGAAGGAGGGTAGAAGAGAGAGAGGAAGGAGTGTAGAAAAGAGAGAGGAAGGAAGGAAGGAAGGGGAGAGAAAGAGAGAGAGAGAGAGAGAGAGACCGACCATGGCTCATTCACAGTTGTCATTTTTCTTGACCACATCAACACTGGTTCCTCCCTCCTCCTGGAAACATTGTCTTCATTCAACCCAGGACACCACCCTCTCCTGCTTTTCCTCCTTCCTCACTGGCTGCTGCTTCTCAGTCTCCTCTGTTTCCTCCTCCCCTGCCCTGTAGATATTGGTGCACCCCGAGGCTCCCACCTTGGATCTCTCCTCTCGCTACATTCTCTTCTGTAATTCAGGGCTTTGCCTCGAAGAGTTGTAGCTATGCCGGTGGCTTTTGTCTCACATTTATGTCTCCAGTCTCTCTTCTGAACTGCAGACTAACCTATCCAAATCCCTACTCCCCGTCTCCACTTAGCATGTTCCAAACTCAACTCCTGGTTGCACCCTTGCACCCACTCCCCCTCTACCTCCACTATCCATTTCCATCCTGCACTTTCTGCCTCTCCCATTCCATAACAGCAACTGTATCTTCCAGTGGCTCAGGCCAAAAACCTGAGAGTCATCCTCAACTCCTCTCACTTTTTCACATCCCCTGTCTAATCTGCCGGCAAATCTTGTTGGCTCCACGTTCAGAATATTTCCAAAACCTGAGCACGTCTCCCACTTCCACTGCGCCCATCCCAGTCCAGGCTACCATTGTCTCCTGCCCAGACCCTGGCTGAGCTCTCCGCATCTACTTCTCCACTTGTCACCCCTCCTGCTCCCCCACCTAGTCTCTATATGAGGATCAAAGAGATCTCGTTAAAGCCTGTAATCCCAGCAGTTTGGGAGGCTGAGGCAGGAGAATCACTTGAGATCAGGAGTTTGAGACTAGCCTTGGCAACATAGTGAGATGCTTGTTTCTATCAAAAAATTTTAAGAATTAGCCTGGTGTGGTGGCATGCACCTGTAGTCCCAGCTACTCTTGCATATTGCTTGAGCCCAGGAATTGGAGGCTACAGTGAGCTATGATCGTGCCACCGTGACAGAGTGAGGCTCTGTCTCTCTCTTAAAAAAAAAAAAAAAAGTCATTTTAATTTAAATGTCATTTTTAAAATGACATTTAAAAAAAGTCATTTTGATTCACTCCATGGCTAACTCCCCATGCCCTTCGCCCTGCCCTTTGCAGCCCACTGGTCTGCTTGCTTCCCCAACTCTCCGGGCAAGCTGGAAGCCCAGGGCCTCTCCTCTGCTTAAAGTGCTCTTTCCCCCACAGCTGCATGGTTCCCTCCCTCAAGTCCTTGCTCAGATGTCATTCTCTCAGCGAGGCCTTCCCTAATCACCCCTTTACAATTCTAACCTCACCCTCGTCCCTCCACTTTGTCTCCCCAGTGGAATCCCACAAGGGAGGGATTTTTATTTATCTTGTTCACTGGTGCATTTGTCTAGCATAAAGCAGTTGCTCACCAAATATTCAAATGCATCAATGAATGGATGAATGAGTCTACTTTTCTTGAAGGGAAGTGAAGGGTTTTCAGGTAGAGGTGAGGTCTGAAGGCAAAATGAATGATCTTTTGAGAGAACAACCACCTTGCAGATAAGTTCAAGTAGCTACCGGACACCTCCCATTTTCACCCGCCCTTCCCACTCTTATCCATGCCTGAGGAATGTGATGCCAGGGATGGCAGGCTCTGCATTGGTGTCTCACCAAAATGTTCAGGCTCATGGAGTTGGCTCAGGTCCTGGGCAGGTGCTGGTCTCCTCTGTCTTCAAATGCCTGGAAGACAGAGACCTTTCTAAGCCAGGCATAAAAATAACAAACTCCACATATCTCCAGTTATTTGTGGGAGCAAAAAAATGAAAACGATTGAACTCATGGAGCTAGAGAGTAGAAGGATGGTTACCAGAGGCTTAGAAGGATATGAGGGTGGTGGGGAGTGGGGATGCTTAATATGTACAAAAAACAGAATGAATAAGACCTAGTATTTACTAGCACAACAGGGTGACTATAGTCAAAAATAATTTAATTGTACACTTGAAAACAACTAAAAGAGTATAATTGGATTGTTTGTAACCCAAAGGATAAATGCTCAAAAGGATGGATACCTCATTTATCCTGATGTGCTTATATCTCATTGCATGCCTGTATCAAAACATCTCAGGTACTCCATAAATATATACACCTACTATGTACCCACAGAAGTTAAAAAAAAACAAACAAAAAAACAGGGGTTTCTTGAGTCACTGCACGTGCCAGGCACTGCATTCCCTAGGAGCTATGGCCCTCACCGTGGCTGGATGGTGACCGGAACAGAGATTGCTGAATGCAGAGATGGTTGTCAGTGAGCCCCATCTGCATGGGCATTCTGTGAGCACAGCAGTTTTGACTTCCAGCCTGAACATTTCCACACTGGGGTCTGACCCACCTTTGTGAGATTTGTCATTTATACACAAGAAAAACTTCCTAAGGTAGAACTGGCAAAATGCACATTTTGATGTGCATTTTACCACTCTTGTTCCAGGGATCCAGTGGTACAAAATAAGAACTCTCCCAGGAAACCGGAACCAGTCTGTCATCCCGGCCTTGGGTTTGAGGCAGCTGTTCTCTTGCAGGACAGGGCTGTGTGCCATCTCGTGGGCCGACCCTCCTGTCTTGGGTCTGAAGTGGCCTAGCCTGGCCGAGGCACTCAGTGCCCATCCCACAACTCCCCATCAGGCTTCTGTGTTTTGCAAAATGCAAGGGAGTCTTTGCGTCTGACCTGGATGCCCTCTGTTCCCCAGGGACCCTCCCAGGATGTCTGCCTCACCGGACGACCTGAGTACAGGGGGAAGGTTACAGAACATGACAGTGGATGAATGCTTCCAGTCTCGGAACACTGTCCTCCAAGGGCAGCCCTTTGGGGGTGTCCCCACCGTGCTGTGCCTCAACATCGTCCTGTGGGTGGTGAGTCCTGGGCACTGCAGGAGGCAGATAGTAAAGCCTCAGACAGGGTCGAACTTTCACAGGTGATGCAGTGGGGGACCCAGTTGTCCAAATGGACAACAATGACAGTGATAACGAACTGCCTGAATGTCAGTCCTGCCCAGGGTGGCCCGGGTAGGTGGGCCTCAAAGAGGCTGGAGGAACAGGCAGAATTCCTGGGATTCTTTTCTATGCATCATTGTCCAGAGGTCCACCTGGCCTCCTTCCTCTTTCTCATTGCTGAGGTCTTCAAGGCACATTCTGGTCCCATAGATCTGAACATGCCACCAGCTCCATTCAATGAACTCTGAGCATCCACTTTGTGCCCAGAAGCTGCTGGGTGCTGGCAACCTAGAGTTGAAAGGAATGGCCCCTACTCCAACATAGCTCACCTTCTAGTGGAGGAGCTCCCTGGGGACCTCAGGGACAGGGTCTCCCCCAAGGGAATGCAGGGGGCCAGCCAAGGGGAAGGGATCCATGAACTCTCCCACGCCACATTGCTTTTCCTGGCCTGTAGCTCGTCCTTGTGGTTTACTCCTTCCTCCGGAAAGCTGCGTGGGACTATGGGCGCCTGGCTCTGCTGATACACAATGACAGGTGAGGAGGGGTCGAGATGGGTGAGCCGTTGCCCCCTTGGGGAGAACCTGCTGCCACGGCCAGGACACGGCTCTGCCCAGCGCCCGAGCTGCAGCAGGTGTCTCGCCAGCAGGTGGCCTCTGCCCCTGCTCTGCCCTCCCTGCAGGAAGGGGACTTGGAGGGCAGCCATTCCTGGGCACAAGGCCATGTTTTTCCCTGGTCTTAGACTTTCTGGATCACGTGGCTGGACTCCCAGATGCCTGGTGTACCTGGCACAGGGGCGATTGCTGTCTGTGCCCAGAGCTGTGTGCTCAGCAAAGGAGCTGAGGAGCGCCTGCCCGTGGCAGAGCAGAGGGCAGCCCTGAGCCAAGGAGTGGAGAGGGAGCAGGGCAGGCAGCTGAGACCTTTTCTCTCCTTTCTTACCTCCCTGCCCCTTCCCTGGCTGGCAGCCTGACCTCGCTGATCTATGGGGAGCAGAGCGAGAAGACATCTCCCTCGGAGACTTCCTTGGAGATGGAACGCAGAGACAAGGTGAGTGCTAGGAGCGGTCTGGGCGGTGGGAGTCCCGGCACTGGGCAGGCGGGCGTGGTGTGCACAGGAAGAAGCACGGCTTAGACCTTGGGGCTTTGCAATCAGCCAGCCTCAACCACTCCGGCAGTGTGACCTTGAACAAATTCCTCAGCCTCCCCCAGACTCAGTTTCCCCACCTGAAAGTTGGAGATATTGATCATACCTACTACTAGGGTGCCAAGTAAGTGTTATGAATTAAGATATCTTAGAGAGATTTTTAACATTAATTTCTCTTCTCTGCTCAAATCTCCAACCCTTCTCACAGTCCCGTCCTGCCCACGTCCCTGCCTCTGACTCTGAGTCAAGGCCTCACCTCCCATTTCACATAGAAGATTCTAGTCATCCGGGATACCCTCAGCCTCAGGCTTCCCAGCCCTGTTTAGTGGAGCGCAGTCTGCTGCTTCCTCCTCTTCCCTGGTGAAGGCCAGCCCTCCACCCGACTCACGCATTCCTTCAGCCACTTGCTGGGAAGCACCTGCTGTGTGCCAGCCACTGGGCTGGGAGCTGGGGACCAAGTCCTGCCTCACGGCGCTGTCTTCCCCAGGCAGGGGAGACGACCAGACAGAGGCATGGTGGAGAACGCCACAGAGGGAGGTCAGAGATGGTCTCGGGCAGTGGTGACATTTCAGCGGGGCCCTGAATACTTTGAGAGGGAGCCCTGAGAACGTCCTCCCTCCACACCCCCACGCACAGCTGAACTGACAGAGGCCCATGCTGCTGTCACCACTTCCTCACCTCTCACTCACACCTGGCCTCCCACTCACACCTCCCCTCCCACCCACGCCCCCTCCCACTCATGCCTCCCCTCCCACTCTCGCCTCCCCTCCCACCCACGCCCCCTCCCACTCTCGCCTCCCCTCCCACCCACGCCCCCTCCCACTCATGCCTCCCCTCCCACTCTCGCCTCCCCTCACTCTCGCCTCCCCTCCCAGTCACGCCCCCCCTCACTCTCGCCTCCCCTCCCACTCTCGCCTCCCCTCCCACTCTCGCCTCCCCTCCCACTCACGCCTCCCCTCCCACTCACGCCTCCCCTCCCACCCACGCCCCCTCCCACCCATGCCTCCCCTCCCACTCTCGCCTCCCCTCCCACACTCGCCTCCCCTCCCACACTCGCCTCCCTCCCACACTCGCCTCCCTCCCACTCTCGCCTCCCCTCCCACTCACGCCTCCCCTCCCACTCACGCCTCCCCTCCCACTCACGCCTCCCCTCCCACCCACGCCCCCTCCCACTCACGCCTCCCCTCCCACCCACGCCCCCTCCCACTCATGCCTCCCCTCCCACTCTCGCCTCCCCTCCCAGTCACGCCCCCCCTCCCACTCTCCCCTCCCCTCCCACTCACGCCTCCCCTCCCACTCACGCCTCCCCTCCCACTCTCCCCTCCCCTCCCACCCACGCCCCCTCCCACTCATGCCTCCCCTCCCACTCTCGCCTCCCCTCCCAGTCACGCCCCCCCTCACTCTCGCCTCCCCTCCCACTCACGCCTCCCCTCCCACTCTCCCCTCCCCTCCCACTCACGCCTGCCCTCCCATTCTCGCCTCCCCTCCCACTCTCACCTCCCTTCCCACCCACGCCCCCTCACACTCACGCCTCCCCTCCCACTCTCGCCTCCCTTCCCACCCACGCCCCCTCACACTCACGCCTGCCCTCCCACTCTCGCCTCCCTTCCCATCCACGCCCCCTCACACTCACGCCTGCCCTCCCACTCTTGCCTCCCTTCCCACCCACGCCCCCTCACACTCACGCCTGCCCTCCCACTCTCGCCTCCCCTCCCAGTCACGCCCCCCCTCACTCTCGCCTCCCCTCCCACTCTCCCCTCCCCTCCCACTCTCGCCTCCCCTCCCACTCACGCCCCCCCACACTCACGCCCCCCCTCACTCTCGCCTCCCCTCCCACTCACGCCCCCCTCCCACTCACGCCCCCCCACTCACGCCTCCCCTTTCCCTCTCGCCTCCCAATCACGCTTCACCTCCCACTCATGCCCCCTCCCACTCACACCTCCCCTCCCACTCACGCCCCCTCCCACTCACGCCTCCCCTCCCACTCACGCCCCCTCCCACTCACGCCTCCTCTCTCACTCACGCCTCCCCTCCCCACTCACCTCCCACTCACACCTCCCCTCCCACTCATGCCTCCCACTCACGCCTCCCCTCCCCACTCACCTCCCACTCACACCTCCCCTCCCACTCATGCCTCCCACTCACGTCTCCCCTCCTACTCTGGCCTCCCCTCCTTCTAGCGCCTCCTCTCCCCCTCTCGCCTCTCACTCACGCCTCCCCTCCCACTCATGCCTCCCCTCCCACTCTCGCCTCAACCTCCTCAAATGTGAGCTCCCTTCCGTCATTCCACCCAGACAACCCTGAAGGTCAGCAGTGGTTCCCCCCACCACTAAATCCAATGGACTTTTCTCAGTTTACATCTTGTCTGTGTTCTCCGAAACGTCTGACCCTGTAGACCGTCTTTCTCTCTTGCACAGGTGCTCTCCGTTGCATAGGTGATGTCACATTCTTTGGGTTTTCCTTCTGCCTCTCTGTCTGCTCCTCCTGTGTCTCCTTTGCAGGCTTCTCCTCCACACTGGGAGTCCTCCCAACCAGCTGATCCCATACCCTTCCCCTCGCCCTGTCTCCTGGGCAATTACGCCCACACTGACAACTTCCTTTGCCATCTCTACACATAAACTTTTAAATTTCTGTCTCCAGCTAATCCTCTCACTGGGCCCCAGCCTGATTATTCAATGCCTTTGAAAATACCTCCATATGGATATTGTAGTCATTTGGGGTTCCATTTGTCCAAAACATTTCATGATATCCCACCACACACCCACCTGTTCCTGTGACCTTGGTCTCAGACCTCCCACCATCCTCCCCAGGGCCTCCTCTCCCTCTTACCCAGGCCCCCAAGCATGGCCAATGTGTCTCCACGTTGTGTTGCTTTGACCTTCCCAGCTTTCTTTCTCTCCATCCCTCCGACCATCCCCTGGTCCAGGCCTCCATCAGCCTCTTGCCTGGACAACTGCAGTAGCTCTAACTGATCCTTTTAGGTCCACACTCTAGGGCCCTTATCCATTTTCCACCTGCATCCAGAGAGATGCCCCTGCCTGGGGACATATATTCTGCTGCAGAGACCCTCACTGTCTTCCTAGGGCCGGTGGAATCAATTGCAGATGCTGTGCCGTGGCCTGGTAGTTTGGTCCATCCTCCCTTACTCCTCCCAACTCCCCTATCCCTGCCACATGGGTCCACCTTTTAGCTTCTCAACAGGGCCACCTGCTTCCCTCCACCAGCCCTTTCCCCAGGCTCTTCCCTCTCCCCCTTCCCCAGTGTCCCTTCTCTGAGTCACTCACCTTTTGTTGAGATTTCAGCTTATGCATACTTCCCCAGGGAGCCCTGACCACCCCTCCTGGGTCCAGATCTCTTGTTATATAGCCACAGAAAATGCATTCCTTTTCTTTAACATTTTTAACCCTGTCTGTAATGATCCCTCACCTGCAAGATCAGTCTAGTGTGTCTGCTTTCCACAGGCCCTGAACTTGGATTTGCTCATCACTGCACCCCACATCCAATCCAGCCTGCCATGTACTTAGCATCTGATGCATATTTGTCAGCTGCGCTAAGTAAGCGGAGCCAAATTCCTTCCATTGTCATCCCTCGAGAGGCCGGGTCCTTCACTTGCTAGAATCTGCCCTCTCCAAAGTGCAGAGCCTCAGACAAGTGACTTCATCTCTTGGAGGCTTCCTGGATAGAAAAAAGGCAGCAACATCTACCTTGCAAGGTGGCTCGCAGGTTTATTTTTAGAACTATCACTTTGATTTTTTTTTCTTGTTACAATGACAAAAAAAAGTTTTATTTTTAAAAATCTAAGAAGATAAATCCTTATGGCAGCAGTGAGGGGGACAAACTGAAGAGGGCGTAAATTAAATTAAATGGAGAACAGAGAGTTCAGTGAGGTGGCCCCCATAGTGTCCAGCCAGGATGGGGAGCCTTCAGCCAGGGCTAGGTGGTGTGGGTGAAGAAAATGGGTCTCACCATGGTTCCCTGAGCAAGTTGGGTCAGGTATTGTTACCCCCAGGTGGCGGGGGCTCAGATAGGTGAAGTGAACTGACAGCTGTCACTCTGTCACGTCAGCTGAGCTGGCTCCTGGGAACTGCAGCCCTGTATCTGCCTCTCGTGTGGCTGTTCAGCTGCTGAGCTTTCTGAATGGTTTATGCCTTCAGAGGGACAATGTGTACTCAGGGGAGGGAGTGTGTGTGTGTGTATGTGTGTGCACACACACATGAGAGAGACAGACAGACAGAGAGATCCACACAGGATATTCATGGCCACGCTTCTACTCATGACCTCTGCCCTTTCCTGGATGACCCATCCTCTGTCTATTCCAGTATACACCTGTGCACCTGTAGTGGAAGGGGAAGAAATACATTCCCAGGAAGATGTGTCCCCAGTGGTGCCTAATCATGAGGGACCATCAAGAAAGCTACTTGTTCCCTTAGTCAGTCGCACCCTGTTTGCCCAGCTGGGCCATGGAGACAGACTCTCCATGCAGGAGGGGTGGCTGGACCTCTCTCGGCCCAGCTCTGCTTTGCTAGTTACCCCTCCCTGGGGATGCTCCCCACTGCTGCTGCCACCACCGTGCTATTTCCCTTCCTTGCTCTGACTCACACCTGAACATTTATCCTTAATTTAGCTCCCCAGGACATAGCTGGAGGAATGTCCTGCCGTGAACACCCTCTGAGTGGCCATTGTCACCATCAGCCAACCCAACACAGGGAAGGGGACTTAGAAGGTGGGACTTATGCCGAGGGGAGCAAGGGACTTCTGTTTCTTTTGTGCCTTCTCAAAAGGAAGCAACAAGGACAGGCAAAAAAGAAACAGATGTCTTTTGCTCCCCTCGGCATAAGGCCCGCCTTCTAAGTCTCCTTCCCTGTGTCGGGTTGGCTGATAGTTGCTTCCTTTTGGGAAATACCTCTTCCCCAATCCATGTGGTTCCAGAGGACTATCAATCAAGAGGTCTGCCTGGTTCACAGAAGTGCACATGTCCCAAATGGGGCCAATCTAGAGCTGTAACCTTGTGCAGGTTTTGCTAAGTCCTCTGGGATCCCAAAAGGAAGCAGGCACCTGAGTAACTTCACCAGCTACCAGAGCTTGCAGCTTTTAGAGCTGCAGGCCCCAGCCCCCTCTCTTACACACCGTTCCAAAGACGACTCTCTCTCTAGTCCCCCACCAATCTCCCCATGGCTGAGGCCACCTTTCCCCACCACCCAGAGACTCCAGACAGCAAGACCCCAAGAGAAAGGCATCAACAGGACAGGACCCTCAGCACATGGCATCAAAGATGCCACCAAACCACGCCAGGTTTCATGATTTTTACCGAGGTGCAGGAATTCAGAGGGAAAGAGACCTTCTCCCTTGCAACACCCATATCAATCCCCTTAAGGGATTTTTTTTAATTGTAATAAGTGGGGTCTTGCTGTGTTGCCCAGGCTGGACTCAAACTCCTGGGCTCAAGTGATCCACCTGCCTCAGCCTCTTGAGCTGCTGAGATTACAACTGTGAGCCACCATGCCTGGCTTCCTTAAGGAAATTTTAATTGGCCCCACTTGGTTAAAGTTCCCATTAGCCAGTCAATCACTGGAGGCAAACTCCCAATTGGACAGAATAAGAGTAGGAGCCCACTGCACCACACGCATCCAGGGAAGGGCATTTCCAGAAGGAAGCATGAAGGACAGACAGAGAGCAACAGACGTTCACACCAGAAGGAGTCACTTCTCCCACTCCAGTTCAAGGGTCACCTTCTAAACCCCATTTCCTGTAACAGGAGGGCAGAGATGTCCACCCATTTCCAGGGAAGCATCTCCCTCCACAGTCACCACTGGTTCCCAACTGAGCCTTCAGACTCTTTTTCCCAGGAAGGAGGCCCCGGACACTGCCACGGCTGTCTTAGATGACCCGGCCGCCTGGGTTCCCAGAGCTGGGCAGGGCAGGCCAGGGCCTGGGTTTTCTCACAGTTTCTCTCCTTTTTCCCCAGGGATTCTGTTCCTGGTTCTTCAACAGCATAACAATGAAGTAAGTGCCCGGGCTCTGTGAGCTTGTGACCGTGTTGCCTTGGGGGTAGGGGGTGGAGGCTCCTGGAAAAGTTAGCAGCCCCCAGCTTGTGAAGACAGCGCCTGAGCTCTGTACCCTCCCCACCACCTCGGCCCATTACCGGTGAAGGATGCTTTCCTGGGGTACAGTTGGTGAAGTGGGAACTGGGCACAGCCCACTGCCCTTGTTGCCTCTGCCTCAGCCCTCAGGGAAGGACCACTTTTACTAGCTGAATCATTACTTGCATGCCTGGAGAAATGCTTCTGTGAACTCCACCCCAGGAAAAAGAAATCCTTCCTTTGTGCTGTCTGCTTGATTTCTGTGAACATCATTCAGCATACCATGTGTTCGCCCTTCTGCCCAAGCAAACGCATCGGGCAGAAGGGCAGGCCTCTCTCGTCCTCAGTGCCTGGAGAGCAGAGGGGCAGCCCTTGCCTACCTCAACCTTCTGGATTTCTTGAATGCCAGACCCCACTTTGCAAGCAAGCAGCCCCCAAGTCACCTGTTTTCTCCTGCAAGCCGACCTCAAGTTACCTGTTTTCTCCTGATTCTCCAACGCCAGCCAGATGCTTCAGCAGAGCAGACACTTACCAGAACTCTATGTTCCCACTGCGTAGGCATACACGCGTGCACACTCATACATACATGCACACACATGTACATGTGTGCACACAGCTCTGCCTCCACCTCAGACCCCACACGCTCATGGGCTCTCCCTCAATGTGCTCCATCTGTCCTGTCCTGCCCATCCTTTAAACCCCTCCACCCCACCCCTACCCAAAGACTCCTATCACAGAGGCCCCTCTGTCACGGACCCAGCATCTGGGAAAGCAGGAAGGCAGGGCATTGCACTGTGCATCCAGCACCCCTTGAGAGCAGTGTCATAGAAGACAGCTTAATGCGTTTACTGAGCAGCAATAAGTCAAGTAGCATCCCCATGCACAAACCCATGCGGTCTGGTTGGAGAAACAAAGGTGAACAAAACTCCCTTTGTAGCATTCAGAATAGGAGAGTTATAATTGCTATGCAGACAGCATCTGGGGAAGAGAGAAATGAATTCCAACTGGAAAAGTATAGTTTTGAGCCGGGCATTGGAGGACAGGAAGAGTTTCAACAGGTACGATATGAGATGTGGAGGGCACATCAGAAGTAAAGGACTGTGTGAGCCAGTTTGTTGCAGAGATGAGTAGGGTGTGCCCAGACATGGTAAATCTGGTGTGACTAGAAGCAAGGTTTCATGGTAAGTGTGGCGGGGGAGGGTAAAAATTGGGCTGGAAGGATCAGTTGGGATTTTTTTTTTTGAGACAGAGTATCTCTCTGTCACCAGGGTGGAGTGCAGTGGCACAATCTCACCTCACTGCAACCTCCGCCTCCTGGATTCAAGCAATTCTCCTGCCTCAGCCTCCCAAGTAGCTGGGATTACAGGCACACGCCACCATGTCCTGCTAATTTTTGTATTTTTAGTAGAGACGGGGTTTCTCCATGTTGGCCAGGCTGGCCTCAAACTCCTGACCTGAGGTGATCCACCTGCCTCAGTCTCTCAAAGTGCTGGGATTACAGGCATGAGCCACCGCACTGGGCCTCAGCTGGGACCTTGACTGGCATACTGAGAATCTTGGGCTTTCATCTAGAGACAGCAGAGAGCCAATTAGTGTTTTTAAGCTGGAAACTCAGACCAATATATGTGTGTAGGCAAAAGTATGGAGACTGAATGGCATTAGAGAAAGTCCAAAGTCAAAGTGAGCAGTTAAGGAGGCTATTCCAATGGTCGAGGTGGGAGGTGCTGGTGACCTGAACCGGGGCAGTGACTAGAGAAACAATGGGAGGGGAAGATGGGAGGGAGATCATAAGGCTACAGTCAGTAGGTTGTGGCCTAGTTAAGAAACAGGGAGAAACTGAGGTCTGGTTTCTGGGGAGGGTAGTAATGCCATTAGGTGGGAGAGGAAACACAAAATGATGAGATGTAGTCAGGGCAAGTATGCAAGCTGACAAAGGAGCTGTTGAAAAAACAAGATTGAAGCCTAGGAGAAAGGTCAGAGCTAGAGATTTCAACTTGGGAGATGGTGCATGGAGGCTGTAGTTGAAGTCATGGGAGCAGATGGGTCATCCAAGGATGTAAGACCAGAAGTGGCCCAAGGGAGCGCCTCATCGAGGCAGGAGGAAGAGGCATCCTCTGGGCTGGACTCACTGAAGCCAGGCCAGGACAAGGCTCTCCTCTAGGGTGGGGCGGCCCAGCAACCTCTAGTGCTACAGAGGTGGAGTGGAATGGGGGCTGACGAAAGGACATTGACTTTGGTGAGTTGGGTCTCTGTTGGGAGGGCAGGCCGAGGATAGGATGTCCAAGACACGGAGGCAGAGAAGGAAGGTCACCTTTTTCCAGAGGTGCATGGAAGGAGGGAAGTGAAGCTATTGGAAGGAGGAGGGAAAACAGGTCAGGGAACAGATCAGAGAGTGGATCCTTGAGGAGCTGTTTTATTACAGAGGAACCAACAAGCACTTGAGCCTGGTTGTAGTTTACGGGGAAGAGGTGTGGGTGGATGCGGGTGGACGCAGGTGGACGCAGAGAGAGGAGGATGCCGAAGATGAGAGAGCAGAACAGTGGATCCAGCATGTCTTCAGAAAGAGGTGGAAGGAAGGGAAGCAATGAGAGCAGAGACAGAGAATTAATTGTGAGTAGGAAGAAGGGTGATTGGCTGGAAGGTCAAGGTGGGGCACTTACAAGAAAGATGGAGAAAGGAAACAAGCCTAGTGGTGGAGGCAGGAATTCCTGGCCCAGGAAGAGAATTCTAGTGCTCTCAGTGCCATCCAGTCCTGTCCAGTCCTCTGCTCTCTCCACCTGATTGGAGGCTCCTGGACTTCACCCCACCTCAGGCAGTGCAAGAAGACCTTCCCCTGCTCTCCAGAAGTTCTCATCCATTCCACTTCTGGCATTTCATTCTCAAGTCCAGGGAGGGAAACGTTTAGCTGCTCAAAGTTAAAAAATCAAGAGCTCTAAATAATTCCTCAAATGGGAACATTGAAAACCTTGAAGGTGTGCCTTTTGTAGTATTGTTTAAAAATAAATCTTTTTTTTTCTTTTTTTTTTTAAGACGGAGTCTCACTCTGTCGCCCAGGCTAGAGGGCAATGGTACGATCTCAGCTCACTGCAACCTCCGCCTCCCGGGTTCAAGCAATTTTCCTGCCTCAGCCTCCCAAGTAGCTGGGATTACAGGCACGTGCCACCATGCCTGGCTAATTTTTGTATTTTTAGTAGAGACGGGGTTTCACCACATTGGCCAGGCTGGTCTTGAACTCCTGACCTCAAGTGATCTGCCCATCTTAGCCTCCCAAAGTGCTGGGATTACAGGCAGAAGCCACTGCACCCGGCCTTAAAAATAAATCTGAATCCCAGGCTGGATGCTAGTTTTGCATACAACTTACAATCCTGACAAGGGGGCAGGGGTGGGTAAACCACGGTGTGTCCACCAGTGGAGTGCGGAGGCCTGCGTGGTGCTGAGCATGAACCAGTGCTCCATCGACAGAGGCCACTGTCACTACTCCGTAAAACCATCGGAAAAGGCTTGAGATTAAATGCCAAGCAAAAGAGCAGTGCATCAAATGCTTTTTATAACTATAATCACCAAGTAAAATGAGCACAACAAGAAAATAAAGGAGGTTGGGCATGGTGGCTCACACCTGTAATCCCAGCACTTTGGGAGGCCAAAGCGGGCAGATCATTTGAGATCAGGAGTTTGAGACCAACCTGGCCAACATGGTGAAACTCCATCTCTACTAAAAATACAAAAATTTAGCTGGTTACACACCTGTAATCCCAGCTATTTTGGAGGCTGAGGCAGGAGAATCCCTTGAATCTGGGACACAGAGGTTGCAGTGAGCCAAGATCATGTCACGCACTCCAGCCTGAGCTATAGAGTGAGACTCTGTCTCCAAACAAACAAACAAAAATTAACTCCAAATGCTTTTTATTATTATTATTATTATTATTATTATTTTGAGACAGGGTCTCGCTCTGTTCCCCAGGTCACCCAGGCTGGAGTGCAGTGGCATGATATTGGCTCACTGTAGCCTCAACCTCCCAGGCTCAAGCGATCCTCCTACCTCAGCCTCCAGAGTAGCTGGGACTACAGGCACATGCTACTGCACCCAGCTAATTTATATATATATATTTTTTGTAGAGATAGGGTTTCACCATGTTGCCCAGGCTGGTCTCGAACTGCTGGGCTCAAGCAATCCACCTGTCTCCGCCTCCCAAAGTACCGGGATTATAGGCGCGATCCACCATGCCCAGCCCCAAATGCTTTTTAGTCATTGTCTTAGGTTCAATGAGATTGTAGATGAATTATTTACTTCTCTTTCATATTTTCCAAAGTTTCTATGAGCACTTGTTGCTTTTAAATTGTTTAAATTGAAGTATAACATGCACATGGAAAAGTGCACGCCAAAAAACGTACAGCTCAGCCCGGCACGGTGGCTCACGCCTGTAATCCCAGCACTTTGGGAGGCCGAGGCAAGCGGATCCCTTGAGCTCAAGAGATCAAGATCATCCTGGTCAACATGGTGAAACCCCGTCTCTACTAAAAAATACAAAAAATTAGCTGGGCGTGGTGGTGCACACCTATAGTCCCAGCTACTCAGGAGGCTGAGGCAGGAGAATCGCTTGAACCCAGGAGGAGGAGGTTGCAGTGAGCCAAGATCGTGGCACTGCACTCCAGCCTGGCAACAGAGCAAGAGTCTGTCTCAAAAAAAAAAAAAGGTACAGCTCAGTCGTCACAAAGCTAAGGCTGTGCCATCGCCATCCTGATCCACAACTAGAACAGTGCCAATACCCAGCAGCTCTCTTCCTGCCCCCCAACCTTCATCCCCATCCCATTCTAACTCTATAGCTCAGTATTGCCTATAGCTGAACTTTATGTCTGAAACCACACAGTATGTGTTGTTTGTGCCTGGTAATTTTTACTCAGCATTGTGTTTGTGAGGTTCAGCTATGGGTCATTCATTTTTATTGCTGTGTAACAGGGGTCCCCAACCTCCAGGCCAGAGATGGATACCTGTTAGGAACCTGGCCGCACAGCAGGAGGTGAGCGAGCATTACACCTGAGCGCTCCACCTCCTGTCAGATCAGCGGCGGCATGAGATTCTCATAGGAGCACAAATCCTATTGTGAACTGCACATATGAGGGGTCTAGGTTGCGTGCTCCTTATGAGACTCTAACTAATGCCTGATGATCTGAGGTAGAACAGTTTCATCCCAAAATTATCCACCCCCCTACCACCCCACACCCAGGTCCATGGAAAAAATTATCTTCCACAAAACTGGTCCCTGGTGCCAAAAAGATTAGGGACCACTGCTGTCTAGTATTTCATGATTTATATATCACAGCTCTTATGTCCATTTCACCTTGATAGACATGTAAGTTGTTTCCAGTTTGAGGATATTACAAGTAATGCATCTGTGAAATTTTTATACATGTCTCTGGGTACACATGTCATGCATTTCTGTTGGGTATAAACCTAAGAGTGAATTGCTGGGTCATAGAATGTGCATGTATTCCATTTCAGTAGATAATACCAACTGTTCTCCAGTGTAACTGGGCCAGCATATACACCCAAGAGAGCAGGAGAACTCCCAACGCCCCATACTCTCACCAACACTTAGTGTTGTCCAACTTTCCAACTTTGGCAAATCTGGCAGTGTGGAGTGATAGCTCATTATCTCGTCATGGGTTTCAGGTGTTCCTTTTTTCCTAATAGAGTGCCTCTTAATACCACGACTGCTTTGTCTGGTGCCTGCACCATAGCAACTACTCAAAATGTTTGAAGAAGTAATAAAGGGATGAATGAATGCTCTATTTCAAGAGTGTTTCTGGATTCCTGAGTGTGTATCTGTAACAGAGCCCCTATCTTTGATATGTCTGTGAAATTCAGTTAAAGTATACTTCAGGGATAACCGAGGCTTTGAGATATAGGGCAATTTCAAAATTGCCTTATATATAAGATATAGAGATATTTTTAAAAAATAAATAAAACTTGGGGAGGGGGTGATCATTTTCTGCTCTTCCCTCTACCTCCCCACAACAAGTGGTGGCCATGCTGGCTCCTGAGGCATGTCCTTGTCTGTGTGTCTCTTCCAGGGATGAGGATCTGATTAACAAGTGTGGGGACGACGCGCGCATCTACATCGTGTTCCAGTACCACCTCATCATCTTTGTGCTCATCATCTGTATCCCCTCCCTGGGCATCATTTTCCCCATCAACTATACTGGATCTGTTCTGGGTAGGCAGAGCTCAGCTGGCCCTGGGGCAGCAGCTGGACCTGAGAGGCAGCCAGGCAAGCCAGTCAGGGCTGGGGTTGAGGGTCTAGACATCTAATCCTGCCTCTGGGAGTTTGTTGTTGTGTGAACTTGAACAAGCCATGCTTCGCTTCTCTCATGTGGAGACTGGAGACGATTCCTCCTTTGTCACAGGTTTGGCCCAGGGCCTGACACACAGCAGGCACATAGTATTAATTCAGTTTGGAACTGAGTGTTCATTCATGGTGCCACTCTGGCTGGGCATTCCTGGAGACCCTTTTGTGACATGTGACCCACTGCAAAGATCCCTGAACCCACTCGGTTGGACATAACACCATAGGTGCAGAATTTGTCTTGTAGGACCTCTACTCCCACTCATTGGAACAGGGTAAGCCCTTTGAACGGACCAGCATTGTAGATGAGACCTTGGCTTCCAAAGCAGAAAAATCATGGCTCCACAATGTTTACCTACACCTGCTCCGCAGAAAATACCTTTGCCTAGCTAATATGTTATTTTATTTATTTATTTATTTATTTATTAAGACAGAGTTTTGCTATTGTTGCCCAGGCTGGGGTGCAATGGCATGATCTCAGCTCACTGCAACCTCTGCCTCCTGTGTTCAAGTGATTCTTCTGCCTCAGCCTCCCGAGTAGCTGGGATTACAGGCACCCGCCCCCACACCTGGCTAATTTTTGTATTTTTGGTAGAGACGGGTTTTCACCATGTTGGCCAGGGTGGTCTCAAACTCCTGACCTCCAGTGATCTGCCCGCCTTGGCCTCCTAAAGTGCTGAGATTACAGGCATGAGTCACCGCACCTGACCGCTAACATGTGATTTAACCTTGTATATGGCAAATCAGTCTCCCGAGCTTCACTTTCCTCAACTGTCTTAGAGATTGGGAGATCACATGCCACATACCTATACAGTGCTTCATATACATAGTAGGTGCTCAATGAATAGCAGCTAGTATTTCATTTAGAATCATGAAGCTGAATGGAGCTGTATGAAGACTGTACAACTGGGTGGTGCAAAATAGCACCGTAAATGCCCCAGGGGCAACCAGCTTTCCCCTGATTCCTCAGGTTTCTACCTGTTTATCCTTGGCTAGAGGTAGAACTTAATTAATTCAGTTTAGCACACTGAGTGTCCATGCCACCAAATGCCACTACTAGAGTAATATCTGAGTCTTGTCTCGTCCTAAGAGCTGGTATGTTGGCAGTGATAATATCATGCAGGATTTTTAGACACATTTTATAAGGGGGTGTCTGAACCGTCAAACTAATGCACATAGCCAGAAGGATTTCCTCTGAATGAGGCAGTGTTGCCTTTTCTGGACGTTGCCAGTGGTAATAGTGTTGCTAATTTCATCATTCTGCTTGTGGCTGGATGGCTGGTGCCTTCAACAAGCATTCACTGGGTGTCCATTATGTGCCAATTGTGCCCTGGAGATACCACACAAAGAAGTGTTCTCGCTTTCCTCCCGAGAGCCCCAGTCAGCAGTGCCAGGGAAAAGAGGCCTCTGATGTTTTTGTTAAAAGTTGGGGAGAAGCTCTGGGGAACCAGAAGGAAGAAGAGGTCAAAGGCAAGCATCTCCAGACCCCACGCATTCGTCTAGGAACCTTGAATTCTGGCACCCCCAGCAACTGAGGAGCCAGGCTCAAGGTCAGCAACTTCTTTCTCTTTCAGACTGGAGCAGTCACTTTGCTCGGACCACCATTGTCAATGTCTCCACAGAGTAGGTACCTGATCTTAACCTCCCATTCCATTGGCTGGGGGTGTTGGTGTGGAGAGGAGGTCTAACATGTCAGTTTGTAACATGGGCAGCGTTTTGTTGTTAAGAAAGGCCTGGTTTCCCTGGAAACCGGGTCCTGAGTGAGATGCCAGAAGCTGCATCCTCTCGGTGGGGCAGGACTCTTGGTGTGAGATGAGGCCCTGTGTCCTCACCTGTCATGAGTGGAGCTGCCCAAACTGGCCACTCATGAAGACATGGAGAAATGGTCCTATTTGCTTAGTGTACCCAGATCCCAAGAGGCAGAGACCATGTGCTGAAAGAGATTGAAGATTGTTTTCCTGCCACCAATAGGTTCCAGTCAGCCGTCATATACCTGAGTGAATCATGTGCCTGACAGTCCCCCTCAGAGTCCCACAGCAGACTCATGCCCCACCTCTGCCATTAACTGGCCCTAGGTCTGAAGTAGTGCACCCCCAATACCGAGCTTCAGTCCTTATTCATGTCCATCATTGGGGAAGAGCTGGTGGACATGCTCTCTAAGCTCCTTCCCCTCACAGGCCAAGAACCTGTGGGTTTCAACATCAGCCGAACTGACTGGAGGCCATATCAATTTGCCCCAAGCCAAATGTGACCCCGTTGGTCCATGCCATGGCCCAGGTGTCTAGGCCAGCTTGGCTGATTCCTGACAAAGCTGCAGAAGCAGTTCCAGCAAGTGTGAGTGGGGTTCACACACCCCTGCCCCACCTCGCCTCCCCTAACCCCTATCCCTCTGCCCCTGCTCTCCTGCAATACACCTTGGAGCAGACTGGCTTAACCCAAACTCTGAAATCAGCGGAAAGGGGCTATGGCATCCTCTCACCTCTGCTTTCACCATATCCTCCTCTGAGGATGCCAACCAGAGCAGGGATATCAGCTCCTTCCCGAGGCCGATTGCTGGCCCGAGGTACCTACATCTTCCCAACAAAAAGTGAATTCTAGTAGAACAGCAAAAAGCCATCAATCTCCATGAATCTATCCTGGCAGAGAGCTGGAGCATTGTATAGAGACCATGTAGCCTTGCCCCTCTGTGGAAACTGAGGGTGGAGCAGCATGGTGGACCCACCATCATAGCAGATGGCAATGGCGTGTGAGGTGCCAGGCACCAGGGGTATTTTGAAACAAGGTGACCTTTCTCCCTTCTAACCATGTAGAATAAGGTGGGCCCTATTTCTGAGTAGCAATCCTAGCCAGGTGTTTTGGGATGGCATCATGTGAGTTGAAAGCAGGGATGGCAAACATGGTCCAAGTGCCCCGACTCTCCTACCCCAGGGGCAGTGCTGCAAACCGTCTGGCCCTCCTCCCCCGAGGCCTGCAGGTAACCCAGGTTCTTCCTCACTTGGTCTGCTATGCAACCATGGGGGCCTGAGCCACAGCAGCTGGCAGGATGGCGTAGCAGTGATGAATCTAAGTACTTCAGCAGCTCTGGGCTCACCTTCCAGCGCACCATTGCTACAGTGACCTTGGGAGGGTCACCGACCCTCTCTCACCCTCATTTCCCTATGAGTGAAGTGAAGATAACCACATGCATGGCTATGTGTGTGGTTGAGTCTAGTGAGAAAATGCCCACCATGCACTAAGTCCCACCTGGATCTGGCTCAGAGTAAACACTCAATAAACATCCCCCCCATGAGCTGGAGCAAGACCCCTTCTCACCACTGATGCCCCTTCCAAGGCACCTGAGTGTCTGGACTCCAAGAAGGTGTTCCTGGAAAGACTGCATGTGGGCTGGGAGAGGGGGGTCCAGGGAGATTGTGATCGGTGGGAGGGGAGGGTCTGAGAAGACTGCAATGGATGGGGAGATATTTGGGGAGACTGTGATAGGTGAGAGGGGAGGATCCAGGGATACTGTGATGGGTGGGAGGGAGACCTGGGAGACTGTGATGAGTGAGGGGAGGTGTCCAGGGAGCCTGAGATGGGTGGGGGTGTCCTAGGAGACTATGACTGGTGGGACAGATCCAAGGAGACTGTGACCATGACCGGTTGGGGCATCCACGGAGACTGCAATGGGTGGGAGGATCTGGGGAGACTGTGATGTGTGGGAGGGAGCAGGGAGCCCTAGGAGACTGTGATGGTTTGGGGAGGTGTCCAGGGAAACTGTGATGGGTAGGGAAGGTGTCCAGGGGGACTGCGGTGGGTGGGGGTCTGGGGAGACTGTGATGGGTGGGGGTATGGGGAGATTGTGATGGGTGGGGGTATGAGGAGACTGTGGTTGGTGGGGGGTATGGGGAGACTGTGGTGGGTGAGGGGTATGGGGAGACTGTGATGGGTAGGGGTATTGGGAGACTGTGATGGTAGGGGGAGTCTAGGGAGACTGTGATGGGTGGGGGTCTGGGGAGACTGTGATGGGTAGGGGTAGGGGGATACTGTAATGGGTTGGGGTCTGGGGAGACTTGGATGGTTGTGGGGGTCTGAGGAGACTGTGATGGGTTGGGGGGCCCCAGGAGACTGACGGTAGAAGGAGGCCCAGGGGTCTGTGTGCAGTGGGCTCTGGGGAGCTTGCAGGCTGACCTCACTGCTGCTGCCTCCCTCCCTGTAGGAGCAAGCTCCTGTGGCTGCATAGCCTGCTGTCCTTCTTCTACTTCATCACCAACTTCATGTTCATGGCTCATCACTGCCTGGGGTTTGCGCCCAGGAATAGCCAAAAGGTAAGTAGCCTACAAAGCTGCTCTCCACTGGGAGCTGGGGCCCCTCCCCACTGGGCTGACCACTCCCAACCCTCAGAGAAGCCCTCAGAGGAGCCCTCAGAGGGTCCAGGGAGACTGTGAAAGATGGGAGGGGACAGTTTCACCTGAGCAGGGGCCAAGCTTCCTCCCTTCAGCCCTAGTAACAATCACCTGGCCCCCACCTCTCACCCTTCTCTACCCTCTCACCCTCCTCCACCCTCTCACCCTCCTCCACCCTCTCACCCTCCTCCACCCTCTCACCCTCCTCCACCCTTCTCCACCCTCTCACCCTCCTCCACCCTCTCACCCTCCTCCACCCTCTCACCCTCCTCCACCCTCTCACCCTCTCACCCTCCTCCACCCTCTCACCCTCTCACCCTCCTCCACCCTCTCACCCTCTCACCCTCCTCCACCCTTCTCCACCCTCTCACCCTCCTCCACCCTCTCACCCTCCTCCACCCTTCTCCACCCTCTCACCCTCCTCCACCCTCTCACCCTCCTCCACCCTCTCACCCTCCTCCATCCTCTCACCCTCCTCCACCCTCTCACCCTCTCACCCTCCATCCTCTCAACCCTAATGAAACTTTCAGACTGGTTGGTAAATAGCTGCTGCCCAGGTACCTCCTATCCCTGCCCCCTGCTGCCCCGCCCCTCCCCAGGGACTCTTGGACTTCCCACCATCTGAAAACTAAAGGATTAACAAGGCCCAGTGGACCAGCGGGGGCCTCCATGCTAAGTGGTCAGGACCCTGCTGAACTGCTGCTACTTAGTGTACCTGGCCCTGCCCACTCCTGCTAGGCCCATGCCTTGCCCTTCTGCAATGTCTCTGAGGTCAGAGACCCCCATGTATCCCCACCGTCTCAGTTTGGGTGACCCCATCCAAGCAGACCCTGAGACTTGGAATGAGTAGCACTTGTTTATGGGAGGTGATCCCAGGAAAGGCCAGTAAGGGAGTGAGGATGCAAAGGCAACCAAAAAAAGGGAGCATGGAGGGGCAACTTACCACTGTGGGTAACTGGAGCTTCACGACCTGGGAACTCTGGGAGCTGGTGTAGAGCACATGCCCCAGAATTTTCCTGGAGGTGAGCAATTGAGGGTATTTTCTGCCAGCTCCCTGTCCACCATTCATTGAGGGTTGCACTTAGGGGCTTTAACTCCTCCATTACTTGCCCTGCGCAAAAGCTGAACATGTCCCAAGGCCGGGAAAGAGCAGTCGCAATATTTGAAGCCTGCTGCAGGTGTTGGTGTGCAGAGAAGACTGACAGGGGGCCATGGGCAGGCACCAGCAGTGCCACCCATCTGGACCAGCACCCATGCTCTGCTGGGGATGGGCAAGAGTGAGGAGCATCCTTAGTTCCCGTCCTCAGCCTTTCAAAGATTCAGTGGTGTGGAATCAGCTCCTTCCAGGCCATCCATTCAAAAGGACTGATTCACTTGAACCCACCCCAGAGTGCAAATCCACATTCCCTGAAAAGTGAACCCAAATGCTTCAGCCTGCCAGGCATGGAGGCTTGGTCACCCTTGACCAGTCTGGTGTCTGCTACTTCAGCTTTCCTTATTGTCACCAGAAGCCTCTTTCAAGACCCCTGATTCTTGCAGCACAATTTACCAGACTCATCTTAAAGGTGACGACCCAGGAAGATATTTCCCATTCACAGAATAAAATGTGAAGTTTGGGGGAAGCTTCCCTATCCTCTCCCCAGAGTCTTGTTTACTTCCCAACTCCCCCGCCCAGTCTCACGTGAGGGATTTCCCTAGCGATGTGAGGCTTTACGCTGGAATAGTGGAAGCTACGGGGAGAGCAGAAATCACTGTGGGGTCGCTCGGGCAACTCTTTCCAATCATGGAGCTCTGATCCTCCACCCCAGACTGATGGCAGCTTTCCAGCCGTTCCTCCCTTCACCACAGTGGTCCAGAGCAGGGCACCCACAGCTGGGCACAGAGGAGAACAGAAGCACAGTTGACCAACCTCAGAGCTGCCTGGCTCAGCTGGGACACTGTGGGCTAAGGCAGCTGGCACTTCCTTGGCCCACAGTGTCCCACCTTGGCTTTGGCTTTCTTGGTTCTCTCAGCAAGGAGGCACTGGCAGCAGCCTGCTGTGAGCAGAAGGCCTGCTCTGGGCCACCAAAAGACTCAGGTATCTGGAATTCCTGTGCAAGCACAGTCTTCTTTCTCCATTTTTATTATTCCCACCCAGGTCACAAGGACACTAATGATCACCTATGTGCCCAAGGACATTGAAGACCCAGAACTCATCATTAAGCATTTTCAGTAAGTGGGTTGGGGTGGGCTGAGGCGTGGATTGCTTCCTCCCCGTAACCCCGCCTGGGTCCTCAAGTGGGTAGTGAGTTGGTGCAGGATGGTGGGACTGGGACACCCCAGGGTGGCTCTCCCTGGACTCAGCTCAGGATCAGCTTTTTAGAATGGGGAGGGCTGCTGGAGCTGGAGCAGGGTGTCTGAAGTCAGGGACTTCCTGCATGGCATGGCTGCGATATGGGTGATGGGAATTTTTCTTTCTCCTGTTGCTCCAACTACTGAGCACAGGCAAACTTGGATCACAGCTATTTAGAGCAGATCATCTGGAGACATCCTTTGTGACCCCAAGTTCCTAGCCCCAAAGACACTGTTCACTGAGCTAATTATTTCTTTGTGAACAGCTCTCTCCTGGGTTCCCCAGTGGGTGGAGCTCCACCCTTCAGCCCTGTTCTGAGTTGTGTAGGAAGGATTTGGCAGCTCTCAGATCGCCAAGGTTCAAACACTGAGGTTCAGCTTTAGAAGCAGAGATGGAGTCTCCCATCCAGGAACACCAGGCAGCTGAGCCACTCAGCCCTAAGGGCCGACATGCTGGGTAGGGGGGGTAGGGGCAGCACATCCCCAACCCCACAGGCCAACTCAGCACCCATGTTTGTGGCTGCAGCGAGGCCTATCCAGGCAGTGTCGTGACAAGAGTCCACTTCTGCTACGACGTCAGGAACCTGATCGACTTGGACGATCAGAGGTGAGGCTGCAGCGGGGACTTTTGGGGCCCGGGGTGGGGGTAAAAGGGGAGGATGGGGCTCTGCTGGCCCCTGACCTGCAGGTCCTTCTCCCGTTGCCCACTGCTGGCAGGCGCCATGCCATGCGGGGCCGGCTCTTCTACACAGCCAAGGCCAAGAAGACTGGGAAGGTGATGATCAGGATCCACCCCTGCGCCCGCCTGTGCTTCTGCAAGTGTTGGACCTGCTTCAAGGAGGTAACTGGCTTGAGCGTCGGGAGCACAGCAAGGGAGCAGTGGGGTCCTAGGGCTCTAGGCTCTGTGCCTTTGCCCGCACTGTTGGGCCCCAGGCCTCACTCAGGTCTGCTCTAGTGCTCCCCACCCAGCTCCTTCCTCCCCACCCACCATGTCCTGCCTCCCTGTTGAGATGGGAGCCTTTCTGGAGGCCACCTTCAGAACAATCCAGGGAAGCTAGCTGTTGTCTCCTTTCTGGTCTTGGATGGGAGAATGAGAGAGAAGGACCAGAGAAAACACAGCAGGCTACACGAGGCTGCCAGGACTCAGGCTCCCAAAGAGATAGGACAGAAACATTTGAAGGCAACAGCCTGACTTATCACCTGACCACTGTGGTTCAAAGAGGGCATCAAGACTCAGACACCTGCTTCAGGAGCACGCCGAACTTCTGCCAGCACAGAGATTCACCCTGTCTCGTGGAAATGCGGCAAACACATCCTCTCACCTCTCTGGGGTCCACCCCAAGCCTGAGAGCCCCCGGGTACCCCTAGCTATGCCTCACTTTCCCCAGATCTAAGGGCAGGGGTGAATGGCAGTCATCGCCTCTTCTTGTTCTAGAGGTGGGACTTTGGAGGCCAGCCAGGGTCCTGGGCTCCTTGAGGTGCTTCAAGGCCACCACAATCCAGGGAGGCTTGAGTGGGGAGGAACCTTGTGACCAGGGAGGCCTTCCTGTGGCTCTGGCCCCAGCCCTGAAGGCTGCCTGCCACCCCAGGTGGATGCAGAGCAGTATTACAGCGAGCTAGAGGAGCAGCTAACGGACGAGTTCAACGCCGAGCTCAACCGCGTGCCGCTCAAGCGCCTGGACCTGATCTTTGTCACCTTCCAGGACTCCAGGATGGCCAAGCGGTGAGCACCAGGCAGGCGCCCCACCCAGCCCCAAGCATACCCCTGCTTCTCGGCACTCTCCTCCCTCTCCGCCTCCCGTTTCCCCTTCTGCCTCCCCTGGGCCCTCCATGCTCCTCACAGGCAGCTGCCATCTGGCTCCCCAGTGGATGAGATGGCCATACCTGCTTCCCCCAGCTGCTGGGGCTCAGCCAGTCTCAAGGGGTGCCCAGGCCGGGGCTCCTCACTCCCTGTCCTTGCTTTAGCACACAGGTGGTCAGAGAAGCCTTTGACCTCGTGGTTCCTCTTCTGCCCTTGACAAGAATGGCATCCCTTTTTCTTTTTCTTTTTTCTTTTCTTTTCTTTTCTTTTTTTTGAGACAGAGTCTCGCTCTGTCACCCAGGCTGGAGTGCAGTGGCACAATCTCGGCTCACTACAACCTCTGCCTCCCAGGTTCAAGCGATTCTCCTGCCTCAGCCTCCCAAGTAGCTGGGATTACAGGCGCCCGCCACCACGCCCAGCTAATTTTTGTGTTTTTAGTAGAGATGGGGTTTCACCATGTTGGCCAGGCTGGTCCTCGAACCCCTGACCTCAGGTGATCTGCCCGCCTCGGTCTCCCAAAGTGCTGGGATTACAGGTGTGAGCCACTGTGCCCAGCCGACACATACGTCACTCCCTCCTCACCATAAGAGAGCGTCAGGATAGAGCAGCTCTGTTTGCCGTTCTCCTGCTGCAGTCCTCTCCTAATTCATAGCTCTACAGGCCCCTCTCTTCTCTGCCCCAGCCTCTGGCAGCCCATGCATTGACAAGGAGTGAATTCAGTCCACTCTGGAATGTTCCAGAAGGATCCTTAGGACTGGGCTAAAGTCCTAAAGGGGCTCCAGAATTTATCTCTTAGGAACTGTGGGGGGCAAGGGGGCTCTTCTTTCTGGGGGAGGCTGATCCTATACAGCACATTGTTCCCACCTACCCCAATCTTACAAAGGAAGAGCAAAACTACCTGGATTTTGCTTACAAGCAATGGTACACAATTTTGCAAGTTCCTTACACTCTCAACGTTTTATCTGGCAAATTTAGTTACTGATATTTGCCCTGTTCACCTCCCGGAGGGTTGACAAGTGATATGCCTTCTATTCGATTTCTGTGTTTTTAAAGCAATACACCTACCTGAGGTAATATTGCTCATTCTTTGAGACATCGTCATTTGGTAGAGAGGATCCGAGGCTTAATTACAGCAGAATATGAGCTAGCAAGCCAGAAGTGGGGCTCCAGCACCTGCTCCTCTTTGGTCACATCTCTAGGCACCTCGATTTAGTCATCTGTGCAATGGAAATGATGCTGGTCGTCAATTAGCACAGTATCAAGCACACAGAAAGAACTCAATAATCAGTAGCTTTTGATATTAAGATGAGGCTAAAAGTAGTACCTCCCTTATCAAATCTCAAAGAAAGAGTGTCTCTGTGTGCTGTCACTGCTGTTAAGGGGAAAGGCAGAAACAGAACCATGTGGCACCTCTGCCCTTCCTGGGCAGTCTAGGCACCCTCAAATGCCCTTTCCTCCAGATACTGGGCCTTAGGAACTGTCCGCCTCTAAGGTCCTGAAGACATATCCAAGGCTTCAAGAATCCCCAGGAAGGGGATGAGCCCCCATCTGTAGGACCACCATAGTGGCCCTGAGCTCCTGGCATGAGACCCTCCTAAGCCCATTCCCCCACCCCCAGACCCACGTTTCTTCCTCTTCTCCCCTCTCTGCAGCGTCCGTAAGGATTACAAGTATGTCCAGTGTGGTGTGCAACCCCAGCAGTCCTCAGTGACCACCATCGTCAAATCATATTACTGGAGGGTCACTATGGCCCCACACCCCAAAGACATTATTTGGTAAGCCTCCTCCATCCCTCCCCTCTCCTCTGAGCTCCTCTGAGACTGAAGAAGGCAGCAGGACAGGGCCTTCTCTCCCCATGTAATTGCCCAACAGAGACTCCAAGGGGACTAAGTTCCATGCTCTCCTAAGCACCACAACCTGTGTGTACGCCCAGACTCATTCCCACAAGTGTGGGAGGCATCCAACCCTTAGCAAAGAGGTTTTTTCTGCAGAGAGAACTCAGGTCCATTTTTTTTTGGCTATATGCTCCGGATCCTTTATAAACGATGTGACAAGGGACGGTCCAGGGGCCCGTTACATGCAGGTCTGGACCCAGGAGGCTGGATTAGACCAGGGCAGCCTGAGTCCACAGCTGGCCTACAGCAAACAGCACGTGGGCTCTAAGAACTGATGTCTCTAAATGTGCCTCCTTCTTCCATCCTTCCCCAGGAAACACCTGTCTGTCCGCCGCTTCTTTTGGTGGGCCCGCTTTATCGCAATCAACACCTTCCTCTTCTTCCTCTTCTTCTTCCTCACCACGCCTGCCATCATCATGAACACTATTGACATGTACAACGTCACCCGCCCCATCGAGAAGCTGCAGGTGCCTCCTCTGCTCAGGCCAGGCCTGGGGGCCCCAGGGAGATCAAGGAACAATTCAGGCGAGGATGGGATGGGGGGGCCCCCTGGGAGGGGGCTGTGGAGCCCATACAGTGCAAACATTGTGGAGGTGGCCATGGAGCAAATGGCGGGGTAGGGCTTGCTTTGTTCTAAAGGGATGAAGGTGGGTGACTGCCAGTCTTAGGGACCAGGGCTAGAGTGGGAAGGGAGAGTGGGGAGTCCACAGGCAGGTCCTGGGGTGAGTTGGAGGGGGTGTCATCCTGTCAACGTGGGCTCAGAGGTCTTCATGAACGGGGTCATCCCAGGCCAGCTTGGGGTCCAGAGGGTGTGGCAAGTGTGAGTGGCTCTGCTCTCCGCAAGTTGTCCGGGGCAGCAGGCTCCTGGTTTGTGTAGTAGGGTTGAGAGTGAGGAAGAGTGAGGTAAGTTCCAATGCAGCCCTCTCAGAGAAGTGGGAGCTCAAGATCTGCCTCCACCTCCCTCATCTCCAGACACCTGCACTCCAGGCTGGGCGCCCTCAGCCCTGGGGGAACCATCTCTGAAGTTAGGGGATGCCTTCTGCTGATGGTGCAGGTCAGAGGGATCCTAGCCCGTTTCCAAATTCTTTAGCCTCAAGACTGTTACTAGGAGCCTAGAAGGTCTCTTCTTCCATGTTCTCCCCATCCTCATTTCCAACAACACACATGTGCATGCACCCATGCACACACTCACGCAAAGTCAACACACGTGCATGCACACACGCACACATGCACACACTCACAGAGTCAACACATGTGTGCATGTGCGCACACACATACAGTCAACACATGTGCATGCACACACACACACACGCACACAAGTCAAGCCACACCACTTCTGCTGCTGATTTCTGTTCCCCTTTGTCAACTTTGTAATAGGCCCCAGACCCCACACATCCTGGGAGGGCCACAGCTCTCCCTGGGGACTCCTCCATCCTCCCCTCCTCCCCCACTCACATGTCATCACAGCAAAGGCAATTTGCTGGGGTTGCACTCCTGGCTAGCTCTGGCCTTAGGAGGAAGTCACTCAGGAAAGCTCAGGCTGCCCCTCCAGTGACCTCAGCATAGAAGGCCTAGCCCCTTGGGTATTCCACTTGACGTTGGGTGTCAGCCTCTGCCTGGCCAGGAAAGCCAGTGAGAAGGGCCAGGCCCCTTGCAGCCTCCAGGAGAGCAAGCCAGCCCTGGGAGTGAGTGGGAGGAGAAGAGGCAAGGGGAAGGGGATGCTTGCATTGACGTCTCTCCTGCCATCCTCCCCTCTCCCCCTGCAGAGCCCAATTGTGACCCAGTTCTTCCCCTCTGTGATGCTCTGGGGCTTCACAGTGATACTGCCTCTGATTGTCTACTTCTCCGCCTTCCTCGAGGCCCACTGGACCAGGTGACCTGGGGGCCTCCTCTCCTAGCCCTGTGGTTTCTCCAGCCTCTTCCCCTGCCCTGGCTTCCCCGCCAGCCTGGCACTTGGGCCCCCCTTCTAGCCTAAGAAGGGGAATTGATAAGGGATGGTTTTGATACCTGAAACCATCCCCAAAGACCAACAGGTGTTCTGTCTTTGGAAGGAGGGTCTGGGTTGTCTCTGGGCCCCTGGGTTGCTGAGATAGAGCCACTGCCTAAGAGTGTGGGGCCAAAGCCAAGCCCTCCTTGGGCTTCTCCCTCAGCCCCCAGCCATATCCTGAAGGCATGGAGCTGTAGGCATGAGCTAGGCAGTCCCAGGCATTCCACGCAGAAGGCACAGGAGGAAAGACTTGTGTGGGAATGTCAATAGAATGCTGTGGCCACACAGAGGGGCCCACAAACTCACTATGACTATCATCACATACGGCCCACACCATGCCAACCTTTTACCCAATCAGGAGCTTTCCCATTTGTTAGCCTTGATGGTTCTATGGTGGCTGCTCACTGGGTAGAAAGTATTTGCCATACCCTGGGCAGGTGGCAGTACTTTGGCTTGAAAGCTGCATGCATCTCAAAAGTTATTTTCCGCACCAAAAGTTCCTACTATTCCACCAGGCAGCAGCCAAAATGTTTGTCCTAACGGAAATCCTTCCTGGCCTTTTCCTCTGGCCAAGAACAAGACTTATATTGATGACTGAAACTCTGCAGGGATTTTGAGTATTCTTGGTAATGTCTCTTTAACACAGAGACATCAACTATATGGCACATCTGTGCCTTCCCATCCCTTCCCGTGCCCGTACAGACATCACTAGTGGATCATGCTGTTCTTTCCTGCTGCTCCCAGATGCAGCACAACTCACAGTGATCTATGGAGATGGCATCGGTATGCACGATTAAACCAATTTCCCAGCCCAGACCTCTACTCTGCATATGTCTGTATTAGCCAGTTTTCACACTGATGATAAAGACATACCCGAGACTGGACAATTTATAAAAGAAAGAGGTCTCATTGGACTCTGTATTAGTCTATTTGCACTCTGCTGATAAAGACATACTCGAGACTGGGTAATTAATATAGGAAAAAGGGTTTATTGGACTTACAGTTCCATGTGGCTGGGGAAGACTAACAATCATGGTGGCAGGCAAGGAGGAGCAAGTCACATGTTACGTGGATGGCAGCAGGCAAAAAGAGCTTGTGCAGGGAAACTCCCCCTTATAATACCATCAGATCTCACGAGACTTATTCGCTATCATGAGAACGGCATGGGAAAGACCCACCCCCCCATAATTCAATCATCTCCCACTGGGTCCCTCCCACAACATGTGGGAATTGTGAGAGCTACAAGATGAGATTTGGGTGGGGACACAGAGCCAAACCATATCAGTGTCTCTCTTCCTCTCTATTACATAGTTAGGCCTTTGGTTCTTATTAGACCACGTCCATTGATGAATATCTCTCTGTTTCCTTCTAGATCAAGTCAGAATCTGGTCATGGTGCACAAGTGCTACATCTTTCTGGTGTTCATGGTGATCATTCTGCCCTCTATGGGACTGACCAGGTACCTCACTTCCAATTATCCCTCCCCTCTTAGCCAGGCTCTCTTAGAGTTAAGACCTCCTCTTTCAGATACTGTAGACCTGCCTGTGGTTGCTGCAAACCCACTCCTCAAAGACAGCCCCGTGCCTGTCATGGGTGTAGCATGAGCCGGGCTTCCTGCAAACACTAACATGTCAGCTGTGAGTTCGGCCCTCATACGGCTTATCATCTGGCTGGGGACACAAGGCGTGCTTACCAGTTGCCTGACAGCCCCACATGGGAACAACACAGCCAAAAACAGTAGAAATTCAGAAGAGGGAGAGAGTACTGTGAGAGAAATGAGTGAATATTGTGAGAGAAATGTTTGCTTACAGTTTTGCAAACTGGCCCAGGTTTGCTGGAGGAGGTGGCCTTGAGCTGAAAGGTCAAAGGGCTGGGGGCCAGGACAGCCCAGCACTAAGAAGGAAGAGAGGAAGTGTGGACTGGCCAGCTGGAATAAAGCAAGGGTCTTTCTTTGGAGATTGGGCAAGGGAGGATGGTTGAACCCTCAGCCTTAGCTCATAGGTTTGCTAACTAGTAGACCTGCCTTGTTTTTGCTTCTAGTTTGGATGTCTTTCTCCGCTGGCTCTTTGACATCTACTATCTAGAGCAGGCATCCATCAGGTTCCAGTGAGTACTCCCACTTGTCCACCAGGGCTGCTGTGTGTGCACACTGGAGTGGGTATATGTGCTCTTCCCTGAGTCCAGCACCTGAATTTGCTCACAGAAGTGTAGACAAATGCTTGTGAACACCCTCACTGGGCAGACTCGTTACCTTTCCTGTGCTGGGATCCCTTTGGCAATCTAGTTAAGCTCAGGGACCCCTTCTCAGAATGATATCTTTGAAATAATTGTATATTCACAGGAAGTTGCCCCAAAACTGTATGTGGGGTAGGTGTTCCATGAGCCCTTTATCCAGTTTCCCCCAATGGAAGCATTGTGCATGACTATAGTGTAATATCAAAACCAGGAAATTGACACTGGTCCAATCCACAGAGCTTATTCTGATTCTGCCAGTTTTACATGTACTCTGAATGATGTCTTTATGTGCACAAAATACATGGATTACAAAGAAAACCAATTATACTGAATTATAGTTATCAAGATATTTTAAAAATCAAATTTTTGATATAGTCTTTATAAACACATCAATAACAAGATATTGCTTTTTTTTTTGAGACCAAGTCTCATTCGGTCGCCCAGGCTGGAGTGCAGTGGCGCAATCTCGGCTCACTACAACCTCTGCCTCCCAGGTTCAAGCGATTCTCCCACCTCAGCCTGCCGAGTAGCTGGGATTACAGGCACCTGCCACCGTGCCCGGCTAATTTTTGTATTTTTAGTAGAGGTAGGGTTTCACCATGTTGGCCAGGCTGGTCTCGAACTCCTGGCCTCAAGTGATCTGCCCGCCTCAGCCTCCTAAAATGCTGGGATTACAGGCTTGAGCCACCACGCCCAACCAATATTGCATTTTTTATATAAGCGAGCTAAAGTTACATTTTACTGTCTTAAAAACATCAGTATAAAAACTGATATTACTTATTGGAATAAGAATATTAAACTAGGGGGTATCGTTGACAAAGCAACATGCAGACCATGTGGGACATTCTGCCAATTTTGTTTTTTTTGTTTTAGTGATAAAAAGTGTTGAGAATCCCAATTTTCAAAGATATGTTGCAAATGACATGCAAACTTCCATAACTTGCTCTATAAGGCAAGGACCAGAATCCTTCAAGGTATTTTTTAGTAGAGATGGGGTTTCACCATGTTGGCTGGGCTGGTCTCAAACTCCTGACCTCAGGTGATCTGCCTACCTCGGCCTCCCAAAGTGCTGGGATTACAGGTGTGAGCCACCATGCCCTGCCATATTGCCCACATTCTTAATGCAAGAAAATGCTAAATTTCAGTTAGAGATTAGTGAAAATAAAGAGTTATTTTTTCCCATCCTAGTTTACAGACTCCCCAGAAACCCACTCATGGATTCTCCAGAGTCTTTGGACCTGGCTTAGACACCCTTGCTTTGGATCAAGCCAATGCATGTATCCCCTAACACACCCATGCTTTATGTGGTCCCTGCCCCTCCCTGCTCAGGGGACTGCTTGTTAACTTAATTGGGTTGGGGACATATATATTATAGGAGAGAGACAGAGAAAAAGAAAGAGAGGAAATGTTATTCTCCTTGTCTGTATCTGTATCTCCACTCCGACTCCCATTTCCTCTGCTGCTCTCCTCTCTCTCCTCCCTTTTAACGTCTCTCCCTCTCCCCGTGGCTTCTTTTGCCACCTTCCCTCTCCCTCACTGCCCAGGTGTGTGTTCCTGCCAGACAACGGCGCCTTCTTTGTCAACTACGTGATCACGGCAGCTTTACTTGGCACAGGCATGGAGCTGCTGCGTCTGGGGTCACTCTTCTGCTACAGCACCCGCCTCTTCTTCTCTAGATCGGAGCCAGAGAGAGTCAACATCAGAAAGGTACAGGCTGGCTCTCCACTGAGCACATCCCTCAGTTTCCTTTGGGAGGGTGTCAGGAATAGAGCCTGCTAGAAGCACCAAGGGGGTTGAGGTGGGAGGGACGGTGTGGATGGGTGGCGGTGGGGCACCTTGGTCTACAGAGTTGGAAAAGAGGCTGCCTCCAGGCCTGAGCTGCCAGGAGGCTGATGAGGAGCCACAGAAGTAGTCCAGCCAAGGGGACTGGGCCACTTCAGGGTGACGCCTGCCTTCTGCCCCAGAACCAGGCCATAGACTTCCAGTTTGGGCGCGAGTACGCGTGGATGATGAATGTGTTCAGCGTGGTGATGGCATACAGCATCACTTGCCCCATCATTGTGCCTTTTGGTAAGTCATCTCCAAGGCATGCCCAAGGGCTGCACACCCACAGATGGGGAGGAGGAATTGAGCCTCACAACATCAGTCCACCTCCTGGAGCATGGGGAGACCTGTGGTAGGGAGATGTCAGGGCCAGGGCCAAGCTGGGGGTACAGGGGAGCTGAGGTTGGATGGCTGTCAACGGGGGATGTTTGTTGAATGAACGCATGAGTGAATGACTCTTCACCAAGCTGAAAGAGTCAGTTCTGGGGGCTCAAGGGAAGCTGCTGGCCCCGGAGGTCAGCACCACAGAGCTCCCCCAACCCATCCTTGGCTGTCGTGACTCTGACAGCCCTGGATCTGGCTTCTCAGGCCTGTGGAGACACTGGAGCCACAAAGGTCCAGACTTGAAGGGGCCACTGAATAAGTTTCCACCTTTGGCCCCCCAGGGCTGCTCTACCTGTGCATGAAACACTTGACGGATCGCTATAACATGTACTACTCCTTCGCACCCACCAAACTGAATGAGCAGATCCACATGGCTGCCGTCTCCCAGGCCATCTTTGCGCCACTCTTGGGTCTGTTCTGGATGCTGTTCTTCTCCATCCTGCGGTTGGGTAGGTACCAAGCCTGCCTGGAGACCCCACCTCCACCTGCCCCACTGCTCTGTGAGTCCCTTAACACTGACCCTGTTAGAGGAGAAAAGCCCAGGGAGGGCAAGATGCTGCTCACCAGACCTGGCCATACCCAGCGACTTCTCTGGGCCTAAAAGGCCTGCATTAGAGTCTCAGCTGAGGTTCAAGGCTAAGAGAAGGCCCTGGACCAACACAGTCCCCAGGTGTGGATTTGGGTTTCCAGCGCTCAGGGCAGGAAACCTCATATTCCTTCTCTCTAAGTCTAGACGGGCAGGAAATAGAGTATCAGCTATTGGGAGGCTCAGTTCCCATGACATTTCCTCTGGGATCCCATAAGATGCCTGGTTTTTTGTTTTGTTTTTTAATTTTATTTTTTGAATCAGAATCTTGCTCTGTTGTCTAGACTGAAGTGCAGTGGCGCGATCACAGCTCACTACAGCTTTGACCTCCTGGGCTCAAGCAATTCTGCCACTTCACCCTCCCCAGTAGCTAGGACTACAGGCGTGAGCCATCATGACTGGCTAATTGTTTTTAATTTTGTAGAGATGAGGTCTCACTATGTTGTCCAGTCTGGTCTTGAATTCCTGGGCTCAAGCGATCCCCCGGCCTAGGCCTCCCAAAGTGCTGGGATTATAAGCGTGAGCCGCAGGCACCCAGTGGTAGATGCCTGGCTTTATGGGTTGCCAAAAACCTGGAAGAGGAACCAGAGCCTGCAGTAGGGGCCAGCTTTTTCCTCACTCTTTAGCTACACACAGCTACTGCTCCTGCCTAGGGGAGCTCAGAGACACCCTCACAGAAGCAGTCCCTGCAGGCCACAGATTAGAAACCCCTCAGCTTTCTCCCCGTTGGAGGCACCTTCACCCCCCAGCAACCCCCAACCCCACTGCCCTTCCCTCAGACACCTGACCTTAACCTTCTCAGTGGTGGGAGAAGGGAGACGCGCTGTTTTCTTTCTTTTTTTTTTTTTTTTTCTTATTTTTTGTTTTTAGAGACGGGGTCTCGCTCTGTCGCCCAGGCTGGAGTGCAGTGGCCCGATCTCGACCCACTGCAACTCCGCCTCCCAGGTTAAAGCTATTCTCCTGCCTCAGCCCCCTGAGTAGCTGGGACTACAGGCGCGTGCCACCACGCCCCGCTAATTTTTTGTATTTTAGTAGAGACAGGGTTTCACCATGTTGCCCAGGCTGGTCTCGAACTCCTGAGCTCAGGCAATCCGAGGCGGTATTTTCTTTTCTCTCCCTGTCATGGTGGCATCCATACGGTCGACTCTCAGTCATTTATGTGGCTTACCCATTTGCCGTCACCCCCAATTGCTTATCCTGCTAGCCTTTCCCTGCCACCCTGGAGACTTCATTTTTTTCCATAATGCTTTTCTTCTAAGAATAAAGGACTGCATGTTTATTATCAAAAATAGAAAAAATATAAAGACCAACACGTAAATGACCCATCATCTCACCCAGAACCTGATGTCTTTTGTTCCTTGTCCCCTTTCCAGGCATGCGCTTTGGGGCCTTGGGCGTGGGAACATTGAGAGGGAGCTGTTGGTCTATTGTTACTTTGCAAAACTGCGATAGTCCATATTGTAACATTCAGTCCTGTACCCTGAGGTTTTGTACTGAACACAATGTTCTGAGCAATTTCCTAGGTTGTTAAAAGACTGAACACGTAGGTGCCTTTCAGTGGTTGCATGAAAGTCTACCAGTTTTAGTCAGTTCTCCATGATTGGATATTGAGGTTTGCCACTTTTTGCTACTATAAAAACACTGCAGTAAGCATCATTAAACAGTGATTTTTGGCTGTAAAGCGTAATTTAAAAAACGTTTACCTAGTTAGAAAACTGCTGCTGTAAAAAAGGGACCAAATATTCCCAAATGCAATGTAGGTGACTTTTACCTTCTAGATTCCGTCTCTGTGCCATCGGCACAGATAACTGAGCATGCTCACTTCAAAAGGGCTTGCAGGGAAAGGTGTAGGTCAGAGATGGCGTTGGGGGCACTGGCAGAAATAGTCACTCAAAGATACTTCCCAGGGACGATGGTGTTGGAGGTGACCAGCAGGTCAGGAAGGACACATTTAATGGGCACTGAAGTGGGTACTGAAGTCAATTAAAACATTTTTTCATGGACTCCACAGATGCCAAATTCTAAACTGCTCAAACAGAGCAAAGGGATGATGTTATTGTGTCAGACTCCTTGATGCCAGTTGTTATCAGAAGAGGACTGGCAAGGTCAAAGCCCTTGCAGTGGTGTTGTGATGGTCCCTGGGCATCTGCCAGTTGGAGTGGCATCTCAGCTGGCAGACTCCATCCCATGGCCTTTTCTCCTCCTTGGCAGGTTCTCTCCACACCATCACCATCTTTTCCCTGTCCACCCTCCTCATTGCCATGATAATTGCCTTTGTTGGCATTTTTCTGGGGAAGCTTCGGATGGTTGCCGACTATGAGGTGAGTTGCCAGTCTGCCCCTCCTCCACTGGTTCTCTTGGTCCCTGGGGGACACAGCTGTAGGATACTCTCCAGGCCTGGGCTCCCATAGCACCACAGGATGAAAGGGTCTCGCCTTTGTCTCTGACGGTAGAGCGTGGAGCCCAGTGTGCATGCATGCATGCCTTGCACTAGCTTAGGCTCTGGCCCCCATCCAGAAGACAGCTGTCCTCTCCTTTTCTTCCCTCTGACACCTCCTCCAAACTGCAGGCTGCTGGCCCATCCTTCCTGCGATGTGAGTCCAGTGCAGCCACTGAACTGTGAGCCTCCAAGGACTGGAGGCCAAGAGAGAGGACGGAGCAAAAGAGGTTGACGGGGGAGTTGATGATGATTCAAAAAGGGGGGGATTGTCATTTTCTCTCCTTTAAGACCCCAGGCTATTGAACTTGAGGCGACTATGTTTGGAGGTGGCCCCTGCCCCACATGACTCCTTTGGTTGTTGGCAGTGGGCCCACCCTAATCATTAGGAGAGGGGAGCCAATCCATGCCCTTTTAGAGCCATGCCAACAACTATGTGTTCTAGCTCAGCATTTCCCAGAATGGATGTCTTTCCTGGGGCACTGGAATGATTTCCAGTGAATCGCAACATAATTTTTCATTTTTCATGGTTACGTATTTAACATTAACTTTCTGCTTATGGCAACTGAAACACAGTTTTCTGTTTATAATAGTGAATTGTTTCCTTTTTCAATGAATGTATATAAAGAAAAGAAAGCTGATTTTAAGGACTGACACCCTACTGAGTCTGAGGAGGGCCTTGGAGGAGGATCTCTTTGCTTCTGGTGTCTCTGTGTCCAGGGCTCTGGGCACAGGCGCCCACTGCCCTCTCTGCCCAGCCTTTCTTCTCCACGCCTGGCTGGAGCACCACACTAGTGAAGGGTCTCGTGAATGACCCCACTGACTCTGTCTAATACAGCAGCATGATGTGATTGGGTTGGCCAGGTGTCCACTCTAGAGAAGGAGAATGGCCAGGAACCTAGGCTGTGTGGGTGTAGGACACTTTCCAAATTAGAGGGGAAGCTACAGGAGGAAAGACGACAGTGCTGAAGTCAAGGCTTCTCCTGGAGTCAAAGCAGGCTCGTCTTTGAACTTCAATTCCAGCTCTGCTTACTTCCCCCAGTGATGGCCCTTGGGAATAGAACATTCCAGAAGGGACTCCCTTGCATCCCAGCCCTCTCTCTGTCCCCCTGGGCCTCAGTCTTGCCAGGCTGAAGGTATGGAAAAACAGAGATGAGTTCGAAGGTGGTGAGAAGCCCAGGTGTGGAGTTGAGGCTCCTCTGGATGAGGGGGGAGGGGCAAAGAGCAGGCCTCCTGTAACCCACCACCTCTCCCTGCTGCAGCCTGAGGAGGAGGAGATCCAGACGGTGTTTGACATGGAGCCAAGCAGCACCTCCTCCACGCCCACCTCCCTTGTGAGTCCTGAGTCCCAGGGACAGGTTGGGAGGGCGGTGCTTGCAGGGATGGTCTACTCCAGTGGCATCATGGGGGATGCCAGCTTTGCTGCCCACTCTGGGTATGGGGAAGGTGATGGGGGTCCCCTGGACTCCCTCCTCTAACGGAGCAGGACTTGGCCCAGGTCCAAATGCTGCCGTGGCCCTGGATGAAGAGTGAGAAAAAGAGAAGAGCCACCATGCACTCGGCATTGTCTGGAAGGCACCTAAAGAGGAAGTACTTTGTCAGGGAGGCCGAGACCACAGCGACCTCGGTCATGTAGACGCAGGGGGGGCTGCTGAGGATTGGCCTCAGGACCAAAGGCTGCCCCAAGGCACAGGTGCAGGCAGAGCAACACAGACAGAGCTTCAGGGAACTATTAGAAGTCTGCACTGATGGTAAGGCAGGGAAGCCGAGATGAGCGAGCCTGTCTGCGTGCAGAGAGGCTGGCTCAGAGTGCAGGGCCTACAGGCTGGGTGCTGTCTCTTACACAGTGGCTCGGCCTGAAGGGAAATGGGCACGAGCACCCACCCGCATCCCTGCCACAAATGCAGCTGCAGAGCCACCAATGCATGCACTGAGGTGGGTACTGGGTCAGCCTGTGCCCCAAGGCCAGGGCTCCTGGGAGGAGCTCTGAAGAAGGGTGCCAGGCTGGCACTTGGTGAAAGCATCCCAGAGGAGGGAGCATTGAATCTGACGCCAGGAATGGGCATACGGGGTGCCAGGTGAAGTAGGGTGTGGGGCAAGAGTTTTCAAGGAAGAGGAGCAGCCTGTGCGAAGGCCTGGAGACAGACCGGAGCTTGGGGGACTCAAGACAGTTTTCGGCACAGTGGAAACGCGGAGTGGGCGGCAGGGCCCTATGGGAGACAAGGCTTTCTTTAGTTGTGGGCAGAGCTGGGTGTGAGTGCACAGGGACAGAAGCACAGATAAAACACCAGCAAGTGGACAGAAGTCACCGGAGTGCCAGGTTTGCCCACTTTGAAAAACCCTACATACAGGCACAGATTATCTCTGAGAGGGGACAGGAGAAGGGGCTTTGGTAATGAAGAGACCACAAGGATTTCAAAGCAAGAAAGTCTCTCTTTTCTTGGGACCCTTCCGAAAGGACCCCTCTTTGAATATTTTTAGCAATAAGTTTTTGAAATCTTCTTATGAGCCTGGCATTTTGCTGTTTTCGCTCTTAATCTTTTGATAAACCCACACAGTAGGGGTTTTCATCCCCAAATGGAGGCTCAGAAGTTCTGTCAATATAGACTCCAGGGCACCAAGCAAGGAAGTGTCAGGACAAAGGTCGAACCAGGTCCATCTGACTCTAAAGCCTATGCTTTTAAAAAACATGACTAGGATTTATTTTTTAAATCTTGCCTTATTACAACAGGGCTATATGAACATTGCGCATCATTATAGTGGGAAAGGATAAGCAGAAATAAGAAAATAAAAAGTCCATATTCCCACCACCCAGAGATGACCACTGATTGATAGTGTATTTTCTTCCAGATATTTATATACTATGTATCTCTTCTAGATAATTATGTATGATTTACATAGCTTTGCTAAAATGAAATAGTACTGCACATACTGTTTTATAACCTTTTTTTGTGGGGGTGGAGGAACAGAATCTTGCTCTGTTGCTCAGGCTGGAATGAAGTGGCACCATCTTGGCTCACTGCAACCTCCGTCTCCTGGGTTAAAGTGATTCTCCTGTCTCAGCCTCCCGAGTAGCTGGGATTACAGGCACATGCCATCACACCTGGCTAATTTTTGTATTTTTAGTACAGATGGGGTTTTACTATGTTGGCCAGGCTGGTCTCGAACTTCTGACCTCAGCTGATCCACCTGCCTTGGCCTCTCGAAGTGCTGGGATTACAGGCATGAGCCACCACGCCAGGCCTATAACCTGCATTTTTAGTTAACAGTCTTTTTCCATATATATAAATTTTTGATCTCTTCGAACACCCAGCCCATATTCAAATTGCCTTAATTGTTCCAGAAGTATCTTTTAGAGCTTGTCCAACCCAATATCAAATCTAGCACGTGTGCCTCAGGTTTTCATGTCCCTTTTATTTTAGCACAGTGCCTTTTAAATGACTTGGAGAGACCAAGCCAGCAGTCCTGCAGAATGTTCCACCTGGATTTTTCTGGCTGTTCATGATGTCTTATGACAGGTTCCATGATCTCCTGAACACTGGAAGTTAGATCTGATGGCTTGATAGATGCAAGTTCAACATGGGGCTAGAACACATTACAGGTAGTGCTGCAATTTACACTCAGAGAGATGTAACATCCTGTTAATTCCCATTCATTAATGATGCCATCATGACCTTCTAATTAGGGGAATGACAGATGGATTTTTCCATGGTTCAGTTGACATTTACCCCTTTATGACCAAAAGATCATCTAGATGGTTTACTTTGGCACGATGCAAATGTCTAGATTCTTTTGTAGGAAAACCGTTCCTTCAACCAGGGCTGTTTGGTTTCACTGAAATAAACTCCTATGGGAAAGGTTTCATTCCATTCCCTAATCACCTATTTTCTAAGTAAGGAGATGGTTTAAGAGCCACTTCAGAGGATGACAATTGCTCTTTTTCCTAGTACATCCTGTGTTTTTCTATCTGCTGCCATCCCAAGCATGGGGACCATTCCTGGGTGTGACAGGTCATGTGACCAAAGTCTCCGCTAGCAGTTCCACATCTTGAGGACAGGCCAACCAGTGACAGACCCCGAGGGAGTTCTGAGTGTGCTGCTGAAGCTGTATTAGAAAGTGCACTAGCTCAAGAAAGAGGGTCTCTCCAGTCCCCAGCTGAGGGGAGCCTCATTTCACCTCCCCTGGATGCAGCTTGACTTGGAACCGAGCGTGAATGGAACATGTTCTAAAGGAGCAGTGGACTAGAAGTAGGGATTCCTGCCACTAAACCAGCCCTGGGAGCACCTAGATGCTCATTAAATGATCAAGAACAATTAGGTGGGTGGGACAGACAGGACCCAGGCTGCTGGGGAAGAAGGCAGGCTCCAAGGTTTGGAGGAGACAGAGGCGATGGGGGTGGGGCATGAGGGGAGAGGGTGTGCCCAGGGCCTTGCTCCGGACATGGCCTTGCTCCGGACGTGACCTTGCTCCTGTCCCCTGTCTCTATCCCAAGCAGCTGTATGTGGCCACCGTGCTGCAAGAGCCGGAGTTGAACCTGACCCCTGCCTCCTCCCCAGCCAGGCACACCTATGGCACCATGAACAATCAGCCGGAAGAGGGAGAAGAAGAGAGTGGTCTGAGGGGCTTTGCGAGGGAGCTAGACTCGGCCCAGTTCCAGGAAGGGCTGGAACTGGAGGGCCAGAACCAGTACCACTGACCGGGACCTGAGGCCTCCACTGGCGACTTGTTGAGGGGTCAGAGGAGGGCCTGGCAAGGGGAGGCAGGAGGGTGGCCTGAACCTCCCCACTACCTCCTGCAGACTTTGAGAAGCCCCCAGTGGAGACATCCGCCACCCCAGCCATGGGCCATACGGGGGCCCTGACCTGCTGCCCGGCTGGAACTGGGGGTGCTCGGCAGTGCTGAGGGAGCCTGGGAAGGGATGGAGGATACAGGCAAGCCCATGTCTTGAGAGAGGTGGCTGGAGCCCCAGCACAGAGACTGAACGTTGGGGTCCCTTCCTGGGACCAAGATGGAGAAGGTGTTCCTAAGGGAGGAGGCAGAAAGAGGCTGCTGAAGGCTCTCTGGGGTCATCACCACTCTGCATCAGCTGCCTTTCCAAGGAGCTTCTGCTGCTGCTCCTCCTCCTCCCAGCCCCAGCCCATTCCTCCCCTGCAGTCTGAGGAGGCAAAGGTATGTGCACGGAGCACACTGACAGGACACGGAGGACCACCTCATCACGGAGTTCCCTGCATGGGGTCTGTAAAGAGAAAGTTTCTGCACCCACCAGAGCAAGAGCCAACTGAAAGCGTAGACCTGAAAAGAGGTAACTCAGCCCCTTCCTGCTCCTCTGCCCTCATCAGATGTCCCCAGGAGCAGCAGGGCAGAGGCCCTTCTTTCTATTCTTACAAGGGTAGCCAGAGGGGGATCACTCAGGACTCATCAAATGAGACTCGTGTGCATTTTTCAGAAGGAAACCTTGGTTAGTCCTTTCTGGGTAACACAAAGTGGGGTGAGACAGAAGCCAAATTCATGGAAGGAGGTCTTCTCCCCAAAACTCTGGGTGGTGGGAAACCAGCTATACCTCCCCAAGCCCCAGGGCCTAAAGAGAAGACCCCCAAAGCCAAAGATGTGGCCACTTAAAAGCGACTCCTGCCTCCTACCCAACTGAGTGCCTGGACCCCCAGCTTGGCCAAGATGGGCAGTATGTTAGGGTAAGAACCCCACGCTTCAAACTGAAGGACTGACCATCACCTGCGTCCCAAGTAGGACCCTTCCTCCCTTCTCGGGGCTGCCCCTGCACCCTGCCTTGAAGACCACCCAAGCGGCCTCCAGTGTGGGCCTGGTCCAGACACTGCAGATGCTTCAATCGTGATGTTGCCCCAGGCCGGCCGGGGGTGGGGTGGTGGGGAGGGCCACGTGCTCCAGGGAGAAGCCCTTTCTGGAGAAGTAAGGCTGCCCTCCCAGGGCTGCCACCACTTGAGACCTGGGGGAGCTGAATTCCGAACAGTGATGGGGACACTCAGCACCTCTGCCATAGCCAGGGGGAACCGGCCTCTGCCTCTGGGATGGGCTGTCATCAGGACCACTGTGCAGCCCAGCCAGGGAGAACATGAGAAGGGCCAGTGGGGGCCTCAATGAACCAGAACAAGCCAAGCTGAATGGGGTCTGTGTGCTCCAGGGCCCTCTTCAGCCCCCTCCCCCAAAGGTCTGGGTCCCTGCCACCAACCTACTGAAGGCCGGCCCCCTGCTCACCTCACCTGAGCACCTGCACCAGGCCCCAGGCACATGGCTGCCCTGAACTCAGATCACCTAGGCCTTGTCCCTGCCCCACTTTTGCCCCATCCTAGCCCCAGAAGCTCCAAGCTTCACCGCAGGTGAGAAATTGTGCTCAATGGGCAGAAACTGCTATACCCCCAGGGCATGGCCCACACTTTGGCATGGGGGTGTCTTTCCAGAGAGCTTGGATCAGCTGGAGAGAGGCTGTCTTTCCCATTCCTTGTCCAGCTAGGAATAAGGGGGAAATGACCCTAGCCTGGCCCCTACACACCCAGGTCCCACAGGCCCCTTCCCCACTGGAATTTCACCAATCAACAAGGGGAAAGTACACGGTTACAGCATAGCAGTCAGGCCCAGCAGGAGCTTGGCACATGATGGGGAGGTGGCCAGCTCCAGGCCCTGCCCGACCCCATCATGTGTATTTGGTATATGGGGTGTGGGGGTCACGCCAGAAGCTGGCCTGGGGTCTCTCCTTCACTGGACACAGCTCCCTGGCGCCTGCCCCCAGCCCCTGCAGCCCCTGCCGGACTGTGGAAGCCACATATGGGAAAAGTCCCGGCAGACAATGTGGCGGGATGGCTGGGGGCTTCTCCCTCTGAACCTGGGTCCAGTGTAGCCTGACTCTGAGAGAAGATGGTGAGCATGTGGAGAAGGTTCCATAGTCCACTCTTAGGGGAACCAGCAAAGCCTCACGGCAGTTGGCTCCATCTGGACCTCCCATGGTCACTGCAGGGCGGTGGAGCAGGGGGCATCTTTTAGCCTCCCCCCGCCACCACATCCAGGCCCTCTCAGGCACCTCCTGCCTCAGCCCACACCTGCCTCACCCATTGCCCCCCTCCCCCCACCTACTGCCATCCCACTCCTCTGCCAGCCACTTCCCAGCCGCCCCACCCTACTCCATCCACCAAATCACCTCCTGACTTAATCCTTTCTGGAAGGAGCTGCCGCCCGGGAAACGGTATTGCCTACAGCCTCCAGGAGAGGCCCTCCTTGGGCCTCCAGTGGCCCCATGCCCACCTGCCTGACCCTCCACTGCCCCTGGAAGCAAAGTGCCTATCAGCAGCGTTGCGTCCTCTGGGGCCCCCGGTCGGGGGTGGGGGTGGGCTAACCTTGGCCACCACCACTAAAGGAATGTGCCAGAATGCTGAACCTTCTTGTTAATGCTATGACCGTGCCTTGAATAAACAAGTCCTCCCAACCTCTCCTGGCCCCTGCCTCTGCCTCTGCATCTGGGCCAGCCTGGCCTTGCTCCGCTGTGCAGTGGGGAGAACTTTCTGGTCCTTGAGCTACCCAGGAAGCCAGCAGGGCAGCCCCGAGGGGCAGCAGAAGTCCCTGGTGAGTGCTGAGCCCCATAAGCGGGCTACTGGGCTAGGCTAGTGGCCAGACTTCAAAACACACAGATTTCAGGTGAGGCCCCAGGAAGAGTGGCAGACAGGGCTCAGGTCTGCAAGAGGATGAGGGTGGGGGACGTGGGGGATGGGGGAGGTGGAGGAGAGGTTGAGTGAGGAGAGGTTGGCACGAGGGAAGTGTGCGGGGCATCCAGGTGGGATAAGAAACACCCGTTAGCAAAGGCTGTTATAGCTGTGGCAAGGAGACAACAGTTCCCTACCCTGGAGGACACATCTCAGGGTCAGGAGACCTGTTCTGTCCCTTCCTCCAGCAGCTGCATGACCCAGGCTGGTCACCTCATCCAGACAGTAGGGCTGGGAGGACATGAGGTGGACTGTTCTGCTTCATGACTGAGCAGAGCAGATTTGGGGGCAGAGGATGGGAATCTTGTGGGTGTGTTGAGTAGGGGGAGACCTCCTCCCACAGTGCTCCCTATGGGGACAGAGGATGACAGTCTCAAGGTGGCTGCCTAAGGACTCTTTCCTGCATCTCCCTTGCTGGGTCCTCTCCGCAAGCTTCCACGGTCCATCAGTGGCCATTGACTCAAAATCCACCAAGGTGTGGGCCTGGGCGTGGGATCAAGACCCGTCCACTTGTCCCCTCTCCCCCCTCAAAACAATTATTTTCCAAGTCAAGTCAGCCCTTGAAATCCACAAGGGCTGCTTCACAGGAGAGAAGCCACGAAGACTCCCTGACTGGATGGGAGGGGGTTGCGCCCTGCTGCTGCCTCTCATGGTCCCCTCCCAGGGGCTGGCAGCTCCACGGTCCCCAGATGGCAGGCCTGGGACACTCTGTGGTTCAGCAGACCTTTCAAGGGCCTTTTTTCAGGCAGAGACTGAGAAAGAGACAGAAAAAGAAGCTGAAGAGAGAGGGCAGTCGCCCCAAGGATGGAACGTCCTCCAGGGAGGTTAGTGTTGGTCAATCCTCTCTCCACTCAGCAGGCCACGAGGGACGGGAGGCCTGAAGGTAGATTTACCTGGGCTGGGGACAGGACTGGGGCAGGGCAAGAGGGAGCCCCAGGAGGCTGGCTCCACTGGGCTGTGCCCGAGAAAGGACTGGAGCACGTGACCGAGCGCTGTGCAGCGAGGAAGCAGCGGGGCCTGAGAGCGCCCCATGCCTCTGCCCAGAAACCAAGCCTGGGGCTGCACGGGGCCCCGCCAGGGAAGCCTGAGGCAGCTCACTTCTGTCCTGAGGAACCTCCTTGCTGGCCAGATTCCAGGTTCCTAGGTCTTCTCTGTGGAAGGCCTTGCGGAGGCGAGGAGAGCCTGGTCTATGGGGAGGCAGGTTCCCGGGCTTTCTCAACAGAGGCTGCTTTCAGAACATCTGACAGTCCCTCGGCCTGGACAAGCAGCAGCCCGGCAGCTCTCAGCCTCAATTCCCAAGGTTCTCCAGCCTAGCCGCAAATGAGAGTCACGCTCAATGTCCAGGCCCCATCCCTGAAAAACCAAAATTTCTCGGGTGGGGCCCAGTACCCTGTATTTTACAAAAGTGCCCTAGGTGATGCCAGTGTGCAGGGAGGGGTGAGTGGATAAGGAAAACAGTCCCAGCCTCAGGCACCGCATGCCCTGGGTGGCCTCAGCATCTCACCATCGCCAGCTTAGAAATGACAGCTCCCTAGCTCAGGCATGCTTCTGCCATCTTTATCTTCTTTTGCAATAAGTATGACTACTGTATGGGCCTGAAGGCCACACAACAGGTGTCAGGGGCACTTCTGGCTACCTTGTCACCTTCAGTGAGGGTTCGAAGACTGTCCCTCTTCCCTCCCCTCCAAACACAGAGCCCAAGTGGCTTCCATGACCGCCTGCCCATTTCCGTGCAATAGAATGTGACAAGTGCAGTAAACAAATAGGCCTACATAATGGGGTGTCAGGGAGAGACAAAGCCAGATAGGGGCAAGGGGTGCCTGGAGGTGAGGAGGGGATGCTTTGCACTAGAGGGGCCAGCACAAGCTCTGTAGAGGTGAGACATGAGAGCCAGCAAAGGGTCTGTGGGCACACACGCAGGGCCCAAAGAATCGGGCAGAGTGAGCAAGGGGAGGAGAGGGTGGGGCGAGGTCTGAGTGGGCAACAGGCTGTGCAGGCCACGCTGGGACTCCAAGTTTCACTCATCATCTGGGAAACTATGGGAGGATTCTGGGTAGGAGTGTGATCCCCTTGCATGTTTGTTTTCCAGGTTTTTTTGTTGTGGTGGTGGTGGTGGTGGTAAAGTACACATAATCATATTCACCATCTTAACCATTTATGGGTTTTTTGTTTGTTTGTTTGTTTTTGTTGTTGTTGTTGTTGAGACAGAGTCTTGCTCTGTCACCCAGGCTGGAGTGCAATGGCGTGATCTGGGTGCACTGCAACCTCCGCCTCCCAGGTTCAAGCAATTCTCCTTCAGCCTCCCGAGTAGCTGGGATTACAGGCACATGCCACCATCATTTTTGTATTTTTTAGTAGAGACACGGTTTCACCATATTGGCCAGGCTGGTCTCAAACTCCTGACCTCAAGCAATCCGCCCACCTCGGCCTCCCAAAGTGCTAGAATTACAGGTGTGAGCCACCGCGCCCGGCCACCATCTTAACCATTTGTAACTGTCCTGTTCAGTGGCATGAAATACATTCGTAATGTGCAACCATCACCACCAGCCATCCTCCACAACTCTTCATCTTGCAAAACTGAGACTGTATACCCATAAACAATAATTCCTCATTCCCTCCTCCCCTTAGCCCCTGGCAACCACCCATGTAACCCTTATGTGCTGAAATGGTCACTGTCACCAGGGTGGGACAAGTAGAAGTAGAAAGCCCAGTTGGGGCCAGGTGTGGTGGTGCACACCTGTAATCCCAGCATTTTGGGAGGCTGAGGTGAGAGGATTACTTGGCGCCAGGAGCTTGAGACCAGCCTGGGCAACAAAGCAAGACCCTATTTCCACAAAAATTTTAAAAATTAGCTGGGCATGGTGGCATGCACCTGTAGTCCCAGCTACTCGGGAGACTGAGGCTGGAGGATTCCTTGAACTCAGGAGTTCAAGGCTGCAGTGAGCAATGATCACGCCACCACACTTCAGCCTGGGCAACAGAGTGAGATCCTGTCTCAAAAAAAAAAAAAAAAACCCCAGTTGGGACTGTGTCGGAGGCATTCAGGAGAGAGAATATACTAGCTTGCACCAGGATAGAGAGTGAATAAAGAAGCCGTTAAATTTGGAACAGAGGTTGAGGATTCATGGATGATTAGATGTGAGGTCTGAGGGAAAGCAGGAATGTGAGGATGACTCCCAGATCTTCAGTGTGAACAACTCAGCACACTCTGGTTTGAGGTGGAGAAAGCTGGGAAGAAAAAGGCCAAGGGAAACCCCAAGAGTTCCATCTTGAGCGTGTTCTGGTTGAGATGCCATGTGGAGATGTCAAGAAGGTGGCTGGATACAGGAGTCGGGCTGGAGATATCCATTTCAGTCATCAGCACCTGGGTGGTGATTAAAGCATGGGACTGGCTGAGACTTTGATGGGAGCAGGTGCAGGTGAGGAGGTCTGAGGGCTGAGCCAGCACAAAGAGATAGGAGGAGAACCTGCAAGGAAAACCAGGAGGGACTCAAAAAGGAAGGAGGGTGTCCCCAGCTCTAACCATGCTTGGCAGTAAATGCGGCGCATAGAGGAGTAAGTCAAAAGATGCCACGAAGCAGCTTCAGCCAAGTGGAGAATGCTGGACAGGCCATTAGACAAATGACTCGCTTCTCCCACACAGCAATGGTGAGGGGAAATGGCAAGAGGGGCCAGGCCAAAGTGAAAGAGTGAAGAGACACAATCAAATGCAAAGTGTGCATCCTGAGTTGAACAAACCAACGGCAGAGAGACGTCTGGGAAATCTACATGTGGATGAATGTGGGCCATCAGGGAATCTGAATGAGGTGGTGATGAGGAGATACTGTTCGTCTTGTTAGATGTATTGATGGCGTGGGTTCATATGTGAAATAAAGTGCCAGCTAGAAATTCATATGGAAGAATTTACAGGTAAAAGAACATGAAGTCTTGGATTTGCTTAAAAACTCTCCAGCAAAAACAAAGAAACAAAAACAAAAATGGCGGGGGGTGTGGTTGGGGGAAGAGGTGCATGGAGATTCCCTCATCTCTTGATTCTTGTGTATGTTAACATTTTTCCACAATAAAAAGTGTAAAAATAAAGGCATGACCAACTTTTTCAAGTGCTGCTGAGCAGGAGAGGAAGATAAGGACTAGGATGTGACCCTACATCTGGCAAGATGGAGGTGGTTGGTGACCTTGACTGTAGTAGATTGAAAGTGGGGACGAAGCCTGGTTGAAGCAGGTTCCCATCCTCCCATAAGAAGTGAGGAGATGAAAACAGCAAGGAAAGACTACTCTTTCGAAGGGTTTTGCTATCCAAGGAAGAAAAGAACCAAAGGGGTAGCTGGAGAGGAAAGGAAGTGAGGGGTTGTTCTTTGTATAAGGAGGGGAGATGTGGGCTGATAGAGGAGGGGTGCAGGATAGAGAGAGGGCTGAGCCCTTGAGCAGAGGAGGAGGTAAGTGATACTCTTCCCTGATACAGACATGTGCGTGCATACACGCACACGTGCACACGCACACTCACACCTAAGTAGAAGAGTGGCTTTCAGAAAAGGTGAAAGCATCCATGCTTAGGATGACTCAGACACAGGTCAGAGGAGGGCATTAGACCTTTCCAAAGCCAGGCCACCTAGAGACCTGTGGGCCAGACATGGACACCTGAGGCTGACCCACTAATAGGTCACGCAGCAGATGAGGCCCTCACTCACTGCAGCCTGTAGGGCTCCAGAAAATGCTCTGGGCACCACAGAGGGCAAGGCGTTCCTAACATGCTGCAGACTCAGTGCCTGCAGTCACATAGCCTGGCAGGCCTGGCATCTGAGCTTAAAGAAAATGAGGCCCCATCTGGGAGCCGGCAAGGCCCCGTGGGCATCTGCTACATTCAGTCTTGGCTGAGAAACTGGAAGCCCAGGGCGAGGACAGCCAGCCCGGGCACAGGCCTTGCAGCCATGCGTGGGCTTCGGGCCCGCCGCTGAGGCTGGAACACGTGGAGGTAATCCCAAACCTGCCCCGATCATGCCCACTCAACACAGCTCCTCCTCCCCACGTCCCTGGCTGGCTTTCTAGCCCACAGCCTGTGGGGTCCCAAGCCCCCAACCAATGACCTGTTTCAGACCATGGATCAGTGTGGGTATAGGTTTAACTAACCCCAAAATGTGTAATGGCATAAACACAAGAGAAGTTTGTCTCTTTCATATAAAATTCAAAATGGGTGATTCTGATTAATGGGCACCTTCCTCCAAGCAGCGATTCAGGGTCGGGACTCCTTTCACCCGTGGCTCTGCCATGTTCAACACGTGGCCCTCATGGTCTCTGTGAGGTCTGTATCACACCAGCAGAAGGATGACAGAGCATGGAGAAGCATGCAGGAGTTTTGGGGGACCAGGCCTGGGAGTGGCACACACATCTGCATGGTCCAGTGGCCAGAACCCAGTCACATGCCCCACCTAATTGCAAGGGTGGCTGCATGACATCCAGCTGTGTGCCCAGGAGGAAGAAGAGCTGGGTTTGTGGCCTGCCAGCCAGTTTGGGCCACAGACTCCACAGATGTCTGCCACTGGCTTCCCAGAGCTTCCTCCCAGGCCCCTCCCTCCTGTTCCACCCACTCCGGCCTTGGCCTCCCTGACTCCATCCTCCCATCCTGTCCTGAGATCCACTGCCCTGCAGCTTCATCTGGCACAGGCCAAGACCCAAGAAAAGATCAGGCCCGAGGGTCAGAGAGGCACACAGAACCAGTTTATTTCTCATGAGTTTATAGGACCACAGACAGCACAGAGCAAACGGTAAAAGTGCAGATGGCTGGGGTGAGGGCGGGGGCCTCTGTGGCTGCCTTCTCTTCTCTCCAACTGCCTGAGTACTGGCACACAGCGGGCAGTGAATCTGAGGAGCTGTGGCCTCACAGTCGCTGCAGGCTGAGCCGGAAAGGAGGGCTGGGGGAGGTAAGACTCACTCCTGCAGGAGCGGGTTGGTGATGAAGGGCTGGGGGAACTCAGGTCTCTCTGGGATGAAGTCACCCCTCCTTCCTGGCTGGTCCCCAGCCCCTTCCCCACCTGGCCAGCTGGGTTCCCGCAGCAGCTGAATGAGGGAGAGGGAATGCCGCCAAAGGAAACCGACTCTATCAGGGCATCTGCACAGCCCGCGAGACTCAGATGAGACCCATTGAGACCCAGGTCCCCCTTCCCTTCCCTGGCAGTTCTGATTCCGCTCCCACTGCCTGGGATTCCACCAAGAAGGCTAAAGCTGCTCTTTCTCTTTATTTGTGAAAAGCAAGCCATCTTGGGGCAGGAAAGCAGTGAAGGGACTGGGCAGGCAGGATAGAAGGCGCTGGAAGCTCAGCCATCTCACCCCCACCCTTGGCCTGCACTCACCTGAAGAAGCAGGACAGACAGAAGAGCCCCATCCCCTCCCACCTCCATATCTTTCCAGCTCATCCCACCTCTGCCACCAAAACACTTCTCACGGGGTCAGAGGGAGTGCCAAAAAGGTAAAAAGAAAGGCAAGAGAGAGGCTACTGGGGATGAGGGGACGCCCAGAAGCCCCTTCCTGGAGGAAAAGCCACTCCTTCTGCAGTTGGACTCTGGGAGACTGAGACCCAGCCCTGCCCCATCACCTCTCCAGTGTGGCCAAGGGGACAAGGACCAAGATGCAGGGAAGCTTGGGGAGCCTGGGCTACAACAGATACAGGCCAACAGATAGACAGATGGATGGGGGCTGCCGGGCAGGATCGCCTCTTACTCGCTGTCCCAGCCTCGACTCATGGCCTGCACTACGGCCCCGTAGAGTTGGCTCCAGGCAGCCCGTGTGGCTGGTGTGAAGGCAGGGCCCAGACACTTCTCCAGCATGTAGAACAGAGACTCACCCACTGTCTGCAGAGGCAAGGGGCACCTTGTCACTTCCAAAGGCAGGAAGGCACTGCTCCATTCCACAGGTGAGAAAACTGAGGCCTAGGGCTGATTAGGGCTCCTGGGCCTTTTTTCCTCTCCTGCATGGAGTCCATGCTTCCTGAGCAGGGTCCTACCCAAATCCTTGGGTATCACATTGTGTCCACCTTTCCCTCTAAATGTGAGGCTTTATATCCTCACATTTTTCACCCCCGTCTTGGTCTTGCAACCACCCCATGAGTGGGGCCAAGACATTGCCTGGGACCTCTCAGCTTAGACCAAACCAAGTCATTGCCCCCAGACTTGAGTTTCCTCATCCGCAAGGCAGCAATGATGGGGTTAAGAGCCTGGGTTCTGGAGCCAGATAGACCTGAGTGCAGATTCTGACTCCACCCTTCATCAGCTGGTTGACCTTAAGTAAGTTATGTAAACTCTCTGAGCCTCAGCTGCTTCATCAGTGATACAGGGAAAGTAGAAGCTCCAACTCCTAGGCCTGTTGGGATGATTAAATGGGATAATCCAGAAAAAGCTCTTAGCACAGCATCTGTATACAGGAAGCCTACAATGATAATAGGCCAGGTGCAGTGGCTCAGGTCTATAATCCCAGCACTTTAGGAGGCTGAGGTGGGCAGACCACTTGAGCCCAGGAGTTTGAGACAAGTCTGGGAAACATGGCAAAACTTCATCTCTACCAAAAATACAAAAATTAGCTGGGCATGGTGGCGCATGCCTGTAGTCCCAGCTATGAGGGAGGCTGAGGTGGGAGGATCACTTGAGCCTGGGAGGTTGAGGCTGCAGTGAGCTGTGATCACATCACTGCACTCCAGCCTGGGCGACAGAGCAAGTTTCTGTCCCCAAAATAAATAAGTAAGTAAATAAATAAATAAATATAATGGCTCTCATTTGCCATTATTACTCATAATAAAATAAGGTTTATTTATCTCACAAATATTAACTGAATATCCACTGTAGCCCTGGTAGATCAGGCACTGTGCTGGTGCTGGGGATGGAGAGGAGGACAAGACCAACACAGCTCCTTCCTCAAGGTGCTCACCATCTGGCAAGGTGACTGGACTGTGTGGTGGACTGTCATATCAGTCACCCCCAATGGGCTACACCTCAAGGATTCACGCCCTTGAGTAGGGTCCTCCCATATTGACACTGGGCTTATCCATGTGAGTGGCTTTGGCCAATGGGACATTAGCAAGAGTGAGGCAAGCAGAGGCTTTATAGGCACTTGCACACTGGGGCTTGTCCTCTAAAAACTCCCCCTTGGAACTCAGCTGCTATTCTATAAAGAAGCTCAGCTAGACTAGTGAATGACAACAAATCACAGGGACAGAGCTCAAAGGCTGACAGGCCTTGGACATTCTAGCCTCAGTTGAGCTCCCAGCTAAACACAACACACAAGTAACTCCAGCTACACCATGCAGAGCAGAAGAGCTGCCCAGCTGAGCCCAGCCATGAGAAATCGGAAAGCATTGTCATAGTTCTAGGGTTGTTTGATACATAGCAATAGAAAATTGAGTAGACCAGCTGATCCCAAAGTCTTCTTAATTTTTATGGTTTTAAAAGAAGCCATATCAGAAAAGAGAACTTGGAAGCTCAGAGAGGTCAAGCCCATGTCAGGGCCACACAGCAGGTAACAGATGCAGGCCTGCAGCCCTGGTTATCTAAGGATATGGGAAGGGGAGAGAGAACAGGTGGCAAGGGGAGGTCTGGGAGAGAGAAGTGGCCCCAGGCCAGGAGCTCTGGAGAGAGTCAGAGCTCCTTTACCCACCGAGAAGGAGCTGAGCTTTACACCCACTGCCCGGTGCTTCCTGCCCAGGCTCGCAAGGTACTCCTCCAGCGAGGACAGGTCTTCCACATTGGTCACCGCAGCATCAATCACGAGCATCACCTGCCAAGGCCAAGGCAGCAGTGAAACAGAGAGGCCAGAGCAGCCCCATCTGCTCACAATCACAGCCCAAGGCATGAGGGTCCCAAAGCAAGAGAGGCCAGTAGGACCCTCAGTTCTCCAAGATCAGGGGTCAAAGGCAGCCTGTGTCTACTACATATAGGGGGCACGCGATACGTGGTGGCCAAACTACTAATGTTATACCCATGAAGGAAGCCTCTCTCCTCTGAGGAATTCACATCTCTAAACACACCTACTGGAGAGTGTTGTCTCCTGGGACAAGGAGAAACTGAGGCCCTTTGAGAATCATGAGATTCTAAGAAAATCTCAGCCTGATTTTCATAGGCAGATGGTTCCCAATGACCAGGATCTGTGCTAACACAACCTATGGGAGCCAGAGGACAAAGGCAATGACAGAGGCTGGGACCAGCTCTCTGAACACAGGGGAAGAGGCTGATTCTGATGTCCCAGACCAATCCAGCCCAGAGGGAAAGGAGCTGTACCCTGCTTGGGAGAACTGGAGGGGAGTAAGACTAGGCCTGGGGCAGAAAGTCATTTTCCCTATTCTCCACCAGGGAGGTGCTCTGCTGGATCCCAGAGGTCACAGCAGCTCTGCCTCCCTCTCACCTTCCTGATGTGGTCCAGGAACTCAGGCGAGGAGAGACAGTCCTCTGGGCTGGAGAACTGGCGGCAGTTGTACTGGAAGAGGGGCAGCAGGTCAGGCTCCAGGGCAAACAGTCTGTGGGGGTGAGGCCCAGGTGTTATCCCTGGGGTGTGAGCCCCTGCAAGCCCCAGCAAGCCTGGCTGTCCTGCAGTCAGCAGGCGGGGGTGCCAAGCCAGGTCTCAGCTGCAAACCACAGCTGACTCTCCCACCTGGCACTGCTCCCCCACCAGCTTCGGTAGTGCCCTCCTCCTCACGCCTTCTACTGGCCCTGGGCAGCATCCTAGAAAGGGCAAATGTGTCCCAGGGCCTCTGGTAAGCAGGGGTCCCTCGGTGAATAGCTGAGGGGTGTGATTTGGGACAGGAAGAGGTCCCCAAACAGGAAACCTGGAGTTACATTGTGTGGAGAGGAAAGCCCTTCTCTCTCTCTCTCTCTCTCTCTCTCTCTCTCTCTCTCTCCTGCGCTGAGTACTTTCCGTGTGGTTAACTTTTAACTGTATTCCTCATCGTCCTAAGCAGTGGGTACAACTGTTATCCCAGTTTTATAGAGGAGAAAACAGAAGCCCGGGGAGGCTAGAACTCGCCTAAGGTCACACAGATTGGATGTAGTGGAGCCACAATGGGTGCCTGAGAAAAAAGTGAGCTGGAGGGAGTCCGGAGGCAGAAGCAGAGGCCCTCCTCGGCATTTGGGAGGTCTCACCGGGTAACTGAATGTTTTCCCCTTTTGCCTTGGGGGTGGTTTTGCGGAAGCCTGGGCAGAAGTTCTGGACTGTCCAAGGGTGCCAAGGATTGGGAACACCACGGTGAGGGAAGCAGTGCCCGGTTGGTGATAGCGGAGGGGTTATCGAAACTGCGTGCTGAGGTTGGAGACTGGCCTTCCCTTCCCCCGGGGCCTGTGCACCCCACACCCCTCTCCCCTGCGGTGAGGCTCCCGCATCTGTCACCCCTTCCCCGGCTGCTCTCTGGCTCTTTCCTCGGAAAGGTTTGTCTTGTTGGTTGTCAGGGATCCACACACCTGGAGCCAGACCGCTCACACGCGGGCGCAGGAGCTCGCCCCACACATCTCCCTTCCCCGGCCCTCGGGGCACCCCAGTACCCTGATACCGGCAGCGGGGTGCACCCCTGCAGTCGCTACCTAAGGAACACGCAGGAGGCACAAGGCGGGGTGGAGGCGCCGCGCGGGGACGGAGATCCACCCTCCCAGATGTGGGGAGATCCGCGGGAGGGGATCCCGCCGGCCCGGTGAGCCCCGCTGGGAGCGGGGTGTGCGGCGCTGGTTGGCAACAGGCGCCCACGGTCGAGAGGGAGGCAGAGGAGCTGTGCCACCCGTCGCCGCGCCCCGCTCCTCTGGCGCACATCTGGCAGGCGCCCCAGCGCCCCGGCAGCGGCCAGTTTTCCCTCCTTCGGGGCCGGTCCTGCCGCGTGACCCCTTTCCCGCCGAGGCAGCCTCCACCCGCACCCCCGGGCGCTCGGGTAGCCCTCACCTGGCGAACAGGACGGTGCCGTGCTCCAGCGGGCTGCGGCTCACTGCCCGCCAGCTCTGCCGGATCAGCTCGGGCTCCGGGCGCTCCATGCTGTCCCGGGGATGCGGAGCGCGGGGCTGGGACCCTCAGGGCTCAGGTGCCGTCACCGCACGTGCCGCGCCATCTCCTCCGCGACGCGGTCCCCTCCGCCCCCCGTACGCCCCCCGTGCCTCCGCCCGGCGGGGACCGCAGCCGCTCCTTCCCTGGCGCGGGAGAGAAAAGGCGCGCGGCCAGTCGTAGGTGGAGGCACCCCAGCTGTGCTTCCGGGGACCCCGCTTGGCCGCTGCGCCCTGCGCCCCGCAGCCGCCAGAACCGCCCCACCCCGCGACGCCTGGGCTGGGCGCTTTAAAGCCTCCACGGCCCCCGCCCCCTCCAGGCCAGCAAGGCGCGCGCTCCCTCCGCCGGCCGCTATGGTGGCCTGGGAAAGGCCCGGCCTGCAGAACGTAACTGACATCGCGGAGGCTCTCTGGGACTCAGTTTCTCCTCCCGAGCCCCGAGGGCACTGTGTTGAATTTGGTCGCCTCAGGTTGGCGCTGCATGCGCCCCCTCTCCACAGGCCCCTCAACTGAAGCATTGCCAGAGGCATTTGAGTTTGCCACCCACCTGGCCTGCAGGTCGGGCCTGGGGAGGCGGCCTAGGGGCCTAGTTCTCGGTCTGACTAGGGCACCAGCACACGTTGGGGGCCACCAGGGCTTTCAACCGTAGGGACACGGCCAAGACCACAGCCATTCCCAGCCAGGCCTGGGTTTTTTTTTTTGAGACTCCATCTTTAGAAAGCCGTGAGATCCAGTTCTAATCCCAGCTCTGCTTGGCCAGGGTGGAATCTTGAGGGAGTTCAGCTCTAACATTGTACCATTCCATGATTTAATTTTAATTTTAATTTTTCACCTCTTCCCTCCCTGGGCCCTCCCCACTTCCGTGATTTTTCATCTTTTTGTTTGTTTGTTTGAGACGGAGTCTCGCTCTGTCGCCCAAGCTGGAGTGCGGTGGCGCGATCTCGGCTCACTGCAAGCTCCGCCTCCCGGGTTCACGCCATTCTCCTGCCTCAGCCTCCCGAGTAGCAGGGATTACAGGCGCCTGCCACCACGCCAGGCTAATTTTTTGTATTTTGAGTAGAGATGGGGTTTCACCATGTTAGCCAGGATGGTCTCAATCTCCTGACCTCATGATCCGCCCGCCTCGGCCTCCCAAAGTGCTGGGATTACAGGCGTGAGCCACCGCGCCCGGCCTTTTTTTTTTTTTTTTTTTTTTAATGGAAGTACTGTTTAATTTTTTCAATAGAAGTGCAGATAATAGAATCCATGCTCCCCACTCAGGGTGTGCAATTGGTCACCTGTCAATTAGAACTAAACTTTTCTCTTTCAAGCAGAAAATTCCTCAAGCCCCAGCCCAGTGCTGGTGGCTCAGGTTTGGGAGAGCAAGCCCGTTTTCACCTTTATTTCTCTCTCATTATTCCCTCAGGGGTCTCCGAGCCTATCTCCTCTGTCTGTCCACGCCTCTCTTGGCCTGTTTCCTCAGTTGTGCAGCAAAGGGGTTGGGTGGTGAGGTCTCTGGGACCTTTTAGTCCATGATAGAAGGTGGGTGTTCTTGAGCCCCTGGTTATGAACAGCTGGGGCTCCATGCCCAGCCCTGTGCTAGACATGGAGTGGTGAGTCCTGGTCTTTAAAATTTCTCCTTCTGGCCCTGAATCAGAACTGAGTGCCTCAGCAGAACTTTTCTTTCCTACTCTCAGCCATGCCCCAGAAAATCATCTAGCTGTTCTCCCTCTTCCAAGGACTCAGGAGTTTGTGGTAACCCCTATTCTATTTCCCATTTCCTCACAAATCTCTGGGCTGGAGCAGGAGAGCAAGGCTATAAGCCAGCCTGGAAAAGCTGGTGTCCTGGGATCCAAGAGGTCTCCAAGCAAGAACACAAAGGGCTGGGGGCTGAAGGAACAAGACGTGACTAAACTTCCAGCTTGGGGTCCCGTGGACCTGCAGCCAGGTGCAGCAGGTCACAGGGCAAGGCCACGTGCCACTGGTGACCTTCACTCTTCAGTGCCCAGATGCTCAGTGCTCTGTGCAGGCCACCTGGCTGGTCTCAGGTACCCCACTCTACCCAGCTCACGCTTCTTGCCAGCAGTCTACACTTAGGACCTATCTTGCTTCCTCTCTCCTCTGGCCAGGGTCTGGAGTCTGATGAGGTAGTGGGAGTTAATGGCCCTAGCTAGTAAGTGGAGTCAGCACTCAAACCATGGCTTCACTCTTTGTCTTCCTAGAGCCAGGAGATATGTGCTAAGATAAGCCAAGGTAAGTGCACTCTATCCCTGCTCCCTTCAAGAAAGGCCTGAGAATCTGGATGGGCCTAAGTGATGAGAGTGATGTATTCCCACCGGTAGACCAAGGGTCCGAGCCCACATTTGAGGGGCTCAGTAAAAGTCACAGGAGTCTCTTCCCTGTGGGTCATCTGCCCAGGACGTAAGAACCTAGAGGAGAATTCAAGTACTGTCCCAGAGCCAGTGCTGGTCATTGAGGTCCATGTATCATTAATAATAATACAGAGCTGGCATTTATGTCTAGACACTGTTCCGGGCACCTTACTTCATTTCCTCTTTTCATCCTCATAATAACTCTACGAAGTAGGTGCTATTTATCATACCCTCGTTTTACAGCTGAGGAAATGGAGGCAAAGAGGTTAAGTGACTAGCCCAAGGTCACATAGGTAATAAGCGGTGGGGCCAGGATTTGACCTCAGGTCTCTCTGGCCCATCCTGTAGGCTTCCATGCCTCCCTTGCTTTAATAGGCTGTGGCCAAGAGCCCCAGCCATAATTCAGACCAAGCCATGGTCACTGGGTCTGGGTCAGCGGTGTGCTGGAGCCCGCTTTTATATGGCTTTCAAGAACTAACTGTATGCATCTCTTTCCAACTTCTCATTCAGTGACATCAAGTTAGTAGCTTAAAAAAGAACATGTGGGAATATTTACACCGTGGAAATTGGCAAATGCTATACACACCAGTTTTTCCTCCCAGAACACCTGTTGTTGAACATCTACTAGCACACACTGATCTGGGTGCACCTGGGGGAGCCAGGAAAACCTGGGCCCTAGATGATTGGCTGCTGATGCATTAAGCAGAAGGCCCACGGGAAGGTGCTGCGTCAGGGACCTCGGGCTGAGTGCTCAGGCCTTCTCCCCAGGGTATCTAGGGCTGTCAGGCTGTTCTGGGAAGGTGCTTCTAAGTCCCAGGACCAGACTAGGGAGGCAGAAAAACCCCACCTTGGCACTGAGTCCTGGCTCTACTATTTACTCATCATGGGACCTTAACGCAAGTCATTTAAACACTCACGGGTAGAATGGGAACAAAAACGTCATTGACTTCACTGCGCCTTTATGAGGATTAAATGTCAGAGATGTGTTGAGACTTTGTAAACTAAGCTGTGCCACTCAAGGAAGAGTGACTTGGCCCCTTCCTAAACTGCCTGTCATAGGCATGTTCCACCTCCTGAAGATCCACATGCCCCTCTCTCCCCACCAGCCCCCACCAGAGGGTGGCTAGGCAGCCCAGAAGCCCCCCAGTTCCACAGCACAGTACTACTCCCCTCCCCCACCCTCTGTCCAACACTCAGGTGAGCTCCTGCTGCCTTCAGCTCCTAAGCATCACTCCTGATAACAGGAGACCCCTGTCAAGATGGGGCCTCTGTTAGGCAGAATGGCAAGTTGCTACAGCGCTGGGATACTCGGCTGTCTGGGAAGGGGACAACTTCTTGCACTCCTTTCTATGCCATGTGAACAGGTTAAAAGAGGACAAATCAGAGGTCCAGCTTCCTACTTATTTTGGAATCAGTTTAAATATACCAAAATGACGACCAACATTACTCAAGTAACTATACATGGAGAGATCCAAATGCCCCCTGGAGTAATCAGGCTCACCTGCCCAGCCCAGGTCTTCTGCTGGAATTAGATCAGCCTCAGACATGACACACGGGGTGGTTCCTGCACTCAAAACATTCTTCTCAGGGAGGCCTTTCTGGGAGCAAAGGGCAAGTCGGATTCAATTAAGTACAAGGACAACAAGGCATTCAAAACAAGTGCTATTTATTATAAAATCAGTGGCTTCTGATTAGAAGACTTTTTTTTTTTTCAAACCAAATAGGCTCAAGAAGCTGGCTGGAGGTTGAACTGGTTGACGAATGTCTTCTTCCTCCACCAGCAGTTTGTGGGACACATCACGTTTCTGCCAAGTGCTACAGCTGAAGCCCATATTCAGAGAAGCACCCTGACAGCCTTTCTCCAGCACCTTCCAGAAAACAGAACCTGAGCACTCAAAGCCCATATTCAGAGAAGCACCCTGACAGCCCTTCTCCAGCATCTTCCAGAAAACAGAACCTGAGCACTCAAAGCTGCAGAAGCCCATGTGGCCTTGCCCCCAGAGAAGCATCTGCCAGTTTGGGCATGGAGGAACAGAAAGTGGGCAGGGAATTCTCCTTGGCTCCTTAGAAGGCAGTGGGAGCCCAGGGAAGCGTTCGGCCCCAGTGCAGCCTAATTGGGAGGGAGGGATGGGTAGAGGCTGGCTGGGCTTCTCCTTCCTCACCCTCATGCAAGATGGCTGCCCCTCTGGCTCCTTCAGAGCTCCTCCCTTCCAAGTTCCTACTGAGAAATAAGAAGGCACAAAGGAAAATCAGCCACCTCCTGGAGGTTACTGTGGGCCGCCTGCTTTGCTAGGAGCCAAGCACAGACCCCTGCATTCTCCCTGCAGGAGAGCCCACCCGGCTCAGAAGAAAGCAATTCTGCCTGTGGAAAGTAGAGGAAGGGAGGGGAGGGGAGAACACATGGTGAGGTGGAAGCAGGGAGCAGAGCTTCTCCATCCCTCCTCTCCTTCCCTGCCAGAAATGCAATTAAGCAAGCAGCCCAGACTCAGCCGCACAGACAGCGCTTCCTGCTGGGGGAAGTCAAAAGGGCTGTAGTGGTGGGAAAGGGAGGTCATCGGGCCCCAGATCTAATTAACCAACCTGCCTTGCTTTTGACGTTGCTGCATTTCCTCTATTAACATTAATGATGGTAGGTCTGAATGTCCAACCATGGCCAGAAGCTTCCCCCCCCACCACCCAGTAGGTAGCACAGCCTGTCCCTGGGACCAGTATCCAGTCTCCGTGGCAACCGCCTCCTGAAGATGCTTTAGAGAGATCTGACCCTGTCAGAGTTGTTGGGAGCTTCAGAGGAGGGAAAATGGAGTGTGACAGATTCATCATTAAATCTTGAAGCATCAAAGTCCTCTGAGACAAAAGAAATATTTTGTCATGCACCAGGAAGGCAGAGGCAGGCTGAAGGGCTGGCCTTGGGTGGTTTGGTTCTACCACGGGGTTTTCTTCATCCCTTTTGGGGAGGAAGTGGAAGGGGCAGCTCTGAGCTTCTTGTTCGAGCTGCAGAGTGGTAGACGCAGGAAGCTGGCATGCATTTCTAGGTGCCATGGGTCTTCACTGCTGAAGCAGTGACAGAGAGAAAGGGAACTGTCCATGGAGTGAGGGAGGGGTGAGCAGAGCAGGACTGCAGAAATGACACTGGGAAAGCTCAGCAGGTGACAGCAACATTAGTCTGGAGAGGCCAGAGTCCCCACACCCCAGCACCACGCAGATTCCCTGCCCTGTCTCTCATCTACCTTGGGCGCTAAGCAAGGTTCCCATGGGCTCTCCCAGCAGCCAGGAAAATGCATCTGCCTTGCCCTCCAGGCCAGGCCAGATGCACGTGGAGAGACCCGGCCTCTGGCACACGGGGCCTGGAAACACTGAGCAGCCTAGGATAGGACATCGTTCCTCCCCTGAGTCTCACAGTGTGACAATCCCAAAAAACGAGGAACCAAGGGCTAAGGCAGGCCGACGCTCCGGAGTCTGCTGCTCTGTGTGCATCACAGGCAGGAAGTCCAGCTACCTGGCCTGGTGGGAGCCAGGCCCTCCAGCTAGGGGCGGCGCACCTTCCTCCACACTGGATTCATTTTGTTTGTGGGAGGGAGGGCAGCACGACTTTGACAGTCCCATCTGCTCTGCCTTTGGTGACATCCCAAGGTGAGGTCAGTATTCTCTGCCCTCAAGGCCCTCTTAGGGGTCTGAGAATCTTTGATGGATCTTACAAACCAAAACCAAAGAAATCCAACACGAAAAAAATACCAGAAAATATTACTATAGCCTGGACTATTTTAGAGTTTATGACACTCAGCTGTCCAGTTACACAGCTTGTATTCCACAGGGATATGGACAACGTGTCCTCACATACACGCGCACCCACTCCCACCCTCTGGCACCCATCCTCCCCTGCGCTGTGCACAAGGGAGCAGCCCGAGAGGTGCTGTCCTCTCTGTGGTGCTGTGGATGGAGCTGCGGCTCTCTCCCGGCTCTCTCCAATGCTGGGTTCCATTCCAGCTGCACTCCCAGAGCTGGGTCCTGGTGGGCAGCAGAATTCTTGGGGCTCCTTAGGCAGCTTCCTCACGGCTGGATGGGTCCAGTACTGCTTCCCAGCTGGCTCTACTGGGAAGTTCCTGGACCCAGGCTGGAATCTTTGCAGTAGCCTCAAAAGTCCCATGAGTCCAGCCACCTTAGTCCTGCCATTGGACTTTGGGGGTCCTGGGCCAGGGGACCAACCATCCCGTAAGCCAGAGGGTGGAAGAGGTAGAAGCTGTGAGAGAGAACCAGCAGGAGGCACTTGGCACCCCCAGTGCCTCAGCTGAGGGGCTTTGAATTCCATTCCTCCTGCTGGAGCTCCAGAGAAATTCCCCATCGCTAAGCCCGGTTCTCTTTCATGGCCTTGTCTGTCCGAGTCCCGCTGGGGCACACTGTAGCCGGAGAGCTTAGTAGATGCTGACTCAATGACAATCGTGGAAAGGGCTCCTCCCAAGAGGACCAGGAGGGCAACCCTTTTAGGGGTCTTGTCATGGGCTATTTGGCCCGGGGTGTTTGTCAACATGTGAATGTAACCCTCTTAGGCAGGCATGTGCTCACAGGCCACAGGCCCAGCACCAAGGCCAGGGAGTGGGGAAGCGGGGAGCCTTCCAAACTCTCCCTTTCAGCCACTCAGCCACACACTCCCCATTCCCACCCTTCCCACCCCACCCGCCGAGACCTGTTCCGGCAGGGGGCCACAGTGACTAAAGAGGGGTGCCTTGTCCCCCACTGCCCCCGGTTCCCCCCTCCCTCACCCCGAGAGCTGTTCTGACAGGGGGCCATGGTGACTAAAGAGGAGTTCCCTGCCCCCCATTCCCACACTCCCTCTCTGAGAGCTGTTCTGGCAGAGAGTCACTGTGACTAGAGGGGTACCCTTCCAGGTGTGCTGGGATGGCACAAAAGCTGAACCACCGGCAAAAGGAGAAAAGGCAGAGTTAACCCCTGCTTCTCCTACCTGGCTGCACATTAGGATCACCTGGGGGACTCTGGAAACCACGACCCCACCTGGGCCCGGGTGAAGCAGAACCTCCAGGTGTGGGCACCGGTGGCGTTAAAAGCACCACAGGGGATTCTCGAATGCATCAGGGCTGAGGCACTGCTGAGCCCACACTGGGAGGGCATGTGAGGTGCAGGGATGCTCACCTGTAGGCGGTTCCCAGGAGCAGGCTCAGGATTCCCGCCACGTGTATGCCCCTGGCCAGGGGCCACGAGGCCAAGCCCCAGGCACAGAGCCGCAGGAGGGTGTCCCACAGAATGCCTAGAGGAGAGGAGAGAAACCTGGAGTCAGCCAGGCAGGGGGTGACTTCTGGGCTACAGAAGAAGGAGCCACTCTAAGCCAAGGAGCAGAGAGTCGTCACTCCCAGCACTGCTGCCCCACAGTGGCCTCCCGTCAAGGAGCAGAGAGTCACTCCCAGCACTGCTGCCCAACAGTAGCCCGCCCTCCACCTGCTCTGTCTCCCAAGTCCAGGTGGGTGGCACTGACCTGTCAACATGCTTGAGAAGAGCATGGCTGGGAAGTAGTGGTGGAAGTAGAGGACCCGGCCCATCAGGAAAAACGGGAAGTAATGGAGTGTCCAGCCGAGCAGGACCTGGCCGCCTCCTCGCAGCAGGACCTGGGACAAGCCTGGGCCCAAGCAGCACAGCCCAGTTAGAAGACAAGGAGTGGGCAGAGATTCCAGGCTCTGGTCCAGCTCTGCCCCTTCCTTGCTGTGTGACCTTGAATATGTCACATCAACTCACTGGACCAACCCAAACCATGCCACAGAAACTGGAGACGAGCAGCTGGGGCTCGAGAGCTCTGGTCAGGGCCCAGCCTACTGAGGCCTGGGCACCAATGGCAGGTGCACCAAGCACCAGCAGGAGGCAGCCCAGCCTCTAAAGAAACCCCTCTGCGCCTGCAGACAGCTTCACTCCCTACTTCTACCTCCCACATCTATGCTGCCACACAGATCTTTGCAGTGGCAGACAGGCACTAAGGTGAGGTCACAGGTGAGGATGGAGTGAGGCGGTGTCTGGGACTATGACTGTTCAGACAGAGAGCCGCAGAGGCAAAAGGGCCTGTGTGACTCTCTCAGGTGCTGTGGCCCATAGTCTGGCAGCCAAAGTTACCAAGAACAGCACTGGGATGGGAACCCAATAACCCTGGAGGCTCCTCTCTAGCCCATGAGAGGACAGGGCCATGGAACAAGGAGGTGGCAGAAGAGAAAAGATGGGCAGCTCTGTACACAGCATGGGGCTAAAAGTGAGGGCTGTGGAGTCAGACTGCACGGGTTTGAGCCTCAGCTCTATCACTTACTAGCTGTATGTCCTGGGGCAAGTTTCTTAATCTCGTGGTTCCTTGGTTTCCTAATCCATAAAATGGGGGTCATAATAGCCAACGCTCTAGTGTTGTTGGGAGGAAGTGAAGTGTTTAACACAGCACTGGGTACTTGGGGGTTGTTAGCTTTCAAAAACAAAGAATAAGGGAAGGTGTGCGGTGGTAAACGCAAAGGATGGCCCATCAGCAGGCAGCCGGCCCTGCCGCCGCCAGGTCAGGGGAGGGAGAGCCCGGAGGACCTGACCTGCAACCTCCGCTGGCAGCCGTGCCCCTCTCTGCATGGCTACAGCAATGATGCTCCCTGAGAGGAGGTAGAGGGTGATGCTCAACAGATTCAGCCACCAAACCACCTGGGCAGAAATGGGAATGGGCAGATGAGAACGCAGCCGCTCTCCACGGGCAAGTGCTCCAGGGCCTGAGCCAGGAATGTTTAGGCACTCACCGGGTTGCCAAGCAGATAGACTCGGAAATCTGTGTCATTGACCCCTGAGAAGCGTAGGCCCTGTGGAATAGAGATCACCCTGCTGACCCACGCCCAGGCCATCCTCGGCCACACCCATTGCGGGAGGAAGATGGTCACCTTCCACAGACAGGGAGCCTGGACATGAACCTCACGCTATGCAAATTCTACACCAGCTCTCTGGGAAGCACGGTCAGAATTAGGTCAGAAAACAGAGCCCCGCCTCTGGCCAACCCATCCCAGGAGGCTCCTCACCCTGGCGCCCTAGTACACCCACCCCCGCCTCCACCGGTCTCCCTGGTCTGGTTCTTGGCTCCATCTCCTGGGAGGAGCCCCAGCCTCGGATCCTACCTGATAGTTGATAGGCCAGTGCCAGGGTTTGGACGTGAACTCATTGTCCTTGGGTTTGAGGCCACTGTTCCCCTGCATGAAGGTAGCAAAGAAAAGCTAGTCAAGACAGAGGTCTAGAGGGCTGACAGAAATGTGAGGCCCAGGTTTTTCTGATATTAGGGCCAAGCGCCGAGCAGAACCTTCTCTCCTTCCCTTCCCTTGCAGGGAAGAATCAGGCAGCCACTGTCTGCCTGCCTACAACAATTGCTTTACTTCTCCCAGACAAGCCTCCATTTCCCATAAGGGGTCCATTCCAACCTTCTACACTAGGGAAAAAGAAGGGAAAGAGGAATGAGGAAATTGTTCCAATGGGCACAAAATATATACCCATCTGCCAAGCCAAGGACAAGGTGTGAAAATGGTGGGAGAGAGGGGATATAAAATGAGGCTTACAGCCGGGCACAGTGGCTCATGCCTGTAACCCCAGCACTTTGGGAGGCCAAGGCAGGTGGATCACCTGAGGTCAGGAGGTCGAGACCAGCCTGCCCAACATGGTAAAACTCCGTCTTTACTAAAAAATACAAAAAATTAGCTGAGCGTAGCGGTGGGTGCCTGTAATCCCAGCCACTCGGGAGGCTGAGGCAGGAGAAATCACTTGAACCCGAGAGGCGGAGGTTGCAGTGAGCCGAGATCACACCATTGCACTCCACAGGCAAAAAGACCAAGACTCAGCCTCAAAATAAATACATACATAAATAAATAATAAGGCTTACTTATTTGTTCCCTTCAGGGGCCAATTTCAAACAGAAAAGCAGAAACTCTCATGTGTGCCTAGACTTGGAAGAGGTTACTTTAGCTTAGTGTTTCTCCACCTTTTTTTTCCACTACTGCCCCTCTACCAGGAGCCTTTGTAGACAAGTTTCTCCCTAAACACCCTCCGTGACATTTTAGTACTTTATACTGTACATCTTACTTGTGCTTTATACATAAAAAATTAGGTATTTTGCCCTCCAAGAACACATTTCATCTATTGGGAGAGAAATCAACCCCAATGCATGCTTTGGTTTGAAGGACCCAGACTCAGCCTCCAAAATCCAGCAGCCAAGAACATCTGCTAACCTTTCTCTACAGGGCAAACCAGGTCTTTGCTAAAACAGGAAGGAGTAGGATCAGGATCCAGGCTATCAACCACTAGGACTGGGGTCAGCCTTATCACTGGGACAGACTGAAAAGGCATTTCCCCAGAAGGGGAGTCAGCTGCCATGACTTAGGCCGGAGCTTCTCCACCTCAGCACTGCCGACATTTCGAGCTGGATGAGTCTTTGCTGTGAGGACTGTCCCGTGCATTGCAGAGTGTTTAGCATTCCTGGCCTCCACTCACTGAATGCCCGTAACACTCCTACCCTCAACCCCTCAGTTTCCCAGCCAAAAATTTCTCCACACGTGGCCAAAAGTCCTGAGACGCAAAATCGCCCTCAACTAAGAACCACTGGTATAGCCTAAGAAAGATCCAGAAAGTTCAGTGGACTGCCACCCAGTGCCTTATGAATCCAGTTCATCAAGGGGTTGGGAATAGTTTACAGGCCTCTGCATGGTGGAGAGGTTGTGCCTCCAAGGTCAAAAATGCATTCGGGGCATCAGACACAAAGGGGACAGCTGCACAGCCCCTGAGTCACTGTGGCCCTTTGAAGGACCTGGGAATGGGGAATGAATCATTCTGGACCCCTGGAGCAGTTGCTGAGGGAAACCAATTCCTTCAAATTGTACAGTTTGGTCCCAAACCCAAAGACTCCAGCCAGAACCGTACCAAGCCAAGGGAATCTTATTCACTACATTAAACTCTAAGAAATCCTGCTCTGTTGCTAAACTAAAAGAGGAAAGAAAAATCTGCAACCATCACAGGCATATGTACTTGTAAGTTGTTTTCTGTGGCTGAAATCTGGATGGGCTCATTCCTGTAACTGCACCAGGCAAGGCAGCGTTCTCCTCCAGGTCCCGGGCCACTACTCAGCCAGCGGTAGAGCCCTGCCCCTGCAGTTTCTACAGTCTGGACTCAGTGCTTTCATCTCTCTCCCCTCCCTGACTCTTTGTCGGCTGAATAAGAAAGCTCTCATACTTCCCTTTTCTTCTCTGACTCTACTTCTTAGATAATGAAAGACCAAATGAAACTCCTAGATTTAGTCTTAAAATTTGACCCAGGCCCAGAATGATATTCTGACTGACAGGCACATTCAAAAGAGCTATGTCATCAGGCCACAGAGACAGCTACAAGCAGACAGTCAGAGAGGAAGTGACCCAGAGATGCTTAATGTCAACTCATCACCTCCCAATGTGCAAAAATGACAAAATTTGAATTTTTAAAATTTAATCTGGTGAAATAAGTCAACTATATTTACTGAGTACTGCTTACATAATCACTTCCAGGGAAGTCCACTTGACAATGGCTTACCAGGGGAAAAATAACAAGTGCTACACCTCCCTGCAATGCTGTGGGTAGAGTGATAATCACATAGCTGGCTTGAGATAGTGATTCTTAAACATTATTCCTGCAGAACACAGGTTTTCCATAAGCCAGAATAAGGGGGTCTTCCACTAAACAGCAGGACTACAGCAGGGGAAAATTTAAGCTAGTGAGTAGAATTTTCTCAATTTAAAGACTTCTTCTCTGAATTTTTCTTAAACCTTTGATGCTACAACTGCTGTCAGCTACTAATGATAGAGAGTGCAAACAATGTCTTAGAAAACCTTAAAAAAGAATCAACCATGTCCCGCCTAAGCAGTTTCTGTCCAGGAATATGAGTGGGCTCATGGCTGGGATTTCATGCTGCATATAAACACCACACTCAAATTAGCTATCCATCCTAACTGATCCTGATTTCATATGATGGAATGAACTATCAGTATCTCATGATCTGCAACCAAGAGCACTATGATTTTCAGGGGCTCTGCCACTTGGACAGATTTACAAATCACTTAGAGGTGAAGGAGTGTAGTGGTAACTAGCAATAACTCTAAAAGTCTACCAGCCTGGCTCTGAGGGCTGGATCTACCTCTTATACTTAGCTGTGTGACCCTGGGCAAGTTCCCTGACCTCTCTGTACTTCAGTTCCCTCTCCTGTAACTGGGAATGATGGCAACCTCCACATGATTGTAATAAGTATCAGATGAGTATAGTGCTTAGCGTAGTGCCTGGCACATAAGCTGTACAAGCATTCACTGGTATCACCATCATCACCACCATGCTCATTCTGTGGTGAGGAAAATGCCTTTGAGGATCATGGAAAACCGTAGTAAAGACGCTTTCAAATTCCTCCACAATGGGGAATGGATCTGTAGCATGGCATTGACTTGTGATCCAAATTCATGGCTGCCCAAAAGCTCTTAGAGACGCCATGAAATGAGAAGGGGACACATACCCGGATCATGACCATGTGGGATTCCAGCAACATCTCAGGAAAACTGGGCTGCAGCACATCCAAGCTGATGTTTGGCACTAGGGGAAAAAAAGGCAGGAGAAAAGCCTTTGTCATACATTCTTTCCTCAGTCTGTCCATGGTGTCCACATTCCCACCAGAATCCAAGTGCAGCCTTGCTGACAAGTTGACAACTGTTGAGGAGAAAGAAGAAACCTTGGCCCAATTCTTGATCATTTACTTAGCTGTATGAAGAACTCATCAGGCATTCTGAGAAATGCAAAGGAAACAGACAATGAGGTTTCACCTGCTTGGTGCTCCAACAGCTCCCAGCACCATTGCTTTTCACTGTGGTACTGGCTCAAATGCTGCTCTCCTATTAGGCATAAGGGACAGCTGCACAGCCCCCGAGTCATTGTGGCTCTTTGAAGGGCCTGGGAATGAGGAATGAATCATTCTGGACGCCTGGAGCAGCTGCTGTCGGGACAGGGACCAAGTCTGTCTCCTCACCAATATGTCCACAGGGCCCCACGTGGTTCCTGGCATACTTGATAAAGAGTTGTTGAATTAGTTGATTAGTGGGTTTGGCTAGATTAGGTGGGAAGAAGAACAAAATGAAGGCACACATAAGCTTGAGGTGGGTAGTTTAGGAAAACAGATGATGAATCCAAATACTTATGGAGTTGAAGCTGACAATGCTGTGGAAATATCAAATTGGAGCTTGGGTGTAGAGATGTGGGGCACAGATCAGGTCTGTGGTAGTCACTTTCTATAAAAGCATTGGCTGGATATGTGGGGGGCGGGGGAGCGACTCTACACTGAGGCATAAAGGGAAAGTAGCAGCTTGCTCCAAGCCTGGAGGCTGGGGAGGTGCCCATGGTGCAGGGGAGAGAGGAGCCCAGAGGAAGACGAGACAGATGGATCTGCAGATGGCCACTGGCCACTTTAGGGAGAGGAGTTTACGGAGGGAGTGGATGAGAAGGAAAAGGAGTATGCTATGTAGGTACAGACAACTCATAGAAAAAGAGTGTTAACAAGGAACAAACAGCAGCAAGTTGAAGGGATAGCAGAGTCTACAAACGCTTACTTTTCTAAGGTAAGGGTTTCCTATAAATGTTTCCCTCCAGAGCCAGCCCAGAAAGTGACCTCACTCACACTTGGGATTGATATGGTCCTCCACATTCCAGATGGAGTTGAGGGTTTCTTTCAGGTATGGGGTGCAAGTAACTTCCAACTGCTCCCAGCCCCTGTGAAAAGCAGAAGTCACAGATGTCTCTCAGAAGACCTGAAATCCACCAGAGAGCGACACTGTCTTCTGCTCTTAAATCCACAGGCTCCTTCTCTTTTCCACCTGGTGGCCATTATTTCTTCATGTTCCATGTTGGACAACCATCCTAGGATAGTCTAGCATACAGTTTTCCCATCTTAGAAAAAGACATAGACCCAGAGAGTTATTAGCACCAGCCAGATGTGAAAATGTTGAACTATCAGAACACATAAAACACCGAAGCTCCCCCAGAGTTCTGTGCTCCATAATACATCTGATATCTACTCTCCCTCCATCTGCCACTAAGAACAAGCAGACAGGAGGCGAACACAGGAAAACAAAAGCTTCTGGCATACTCCTTGCAGAGTGAAAGGAAAATCAGGACCCTCGATTGGGAGAGCAAAACCCTAGAGACTTACCACTTGGGCAGAACCTTTCCTGAGGAGCCCAGGACACAACCTGTGACCAAATGGATGAAGCGAATTCGACTTCTCAGCACTTTGATCCGGTTTCCAAATTTTCTGTTTACGACCTCAATCCGCCAGAAATCATTTGAGTCCCCTGTTCCATTCTGCCATAAAAGCCAAGAAAAAAATACAAAGAAAGTGAGGGGACTTTAGAGAAAACGTGTCAGAAAGGGAAATGGCCACCTTCAGATGCCACCATGTTATGAAGGTCAAAGACCAAATTGGGCTCAATGATAGAGATGGGCAAGGTTACAAGAAGGCCAAAGAAATATCCCAGGTGATTGACATTGACCCAAAACTCACTATTACAACCAAAAAACAGTAGTATGACTCCTGGAACCAGAAGTCCAGGAGTCCAACTTCATAGAACTAGAGTTCAAGTTCTAAATAGATGTCTTTGCCCTTCAACCAAACTCAAGACATCACTCTGAGCCAACAGAAACAGATCTGGGCCATTTGCATCCATTACCTTGGCTATCTAGGTATTCACTCATCTAAGCCAGAAAGGTCTGGCCTGGCTATTGCACTTTGGAAATTAAGACGTGTATGTCTAATTCTTCTCAGAAGATGCCTACAAAGAAGAGGAGAATGTTCACAGTCTTGACCTAGCACAACGTGGGATGAGCAAACAGAAAGAGGGCTGGGAAATCCACCTGAAGGCCAGAATCTGTATACAGTTTTCCACTAGCAGTTTTTGTCTTCAGTTACTCCCAAAGCCATAAGTACTCATAGAGCCTTTATTCTATTAGCTGCATCTCCTTGAGGTAGTAAAATACAAAAGCTATGGATAATATCCCTCTGCAGAACAGGGAAATGATACTTAAAAATAAAGCTAATGAGAATTTGTGATCTGGCAAAAGATAAACATACATGTTCATCTGGGGCCATATTGTGGGTCCTTGGCTTCTATGTCCAATGTGATTTTAAAAGAGATCCAAATAGTATTCATATTTGACATTTATTAAGTATCAGAGCATGTAAATTGCATGGTTACTATGTGAGGAGATGGAGACAAACAGACTTCATAGGCTGCTTTTCCCACAGCAGGCCTAGCCAAAAAGTGCCCAAATGTTAAGAGAGTCCCTATGCAGCCTCTTATCCTCAGGAACATTCCAGAATTCTGGGGAGGAGATATCCCACCACACAGCCCTGAGCCAAGGCCCGTAACTTTTACATCCTGCTCACACCCCCGTTGCTTACTTACTATGCCATAGCCGGTGACCTGATAGTGCTTCCGGGTCAGGGGGGCCTCATGATAGTGACTGTGCAAGTTCCGGGAAGTTCTAGAAGTTAGAAAAGAGAAGTGTCATTATCCTATAGAAAGATGATGGGCAACATCTCTTCTTTTACCAAGGATGTTCAGAGTCAACTGTCAGGATAAGAAAAATTAGAATCTGAACTATTAAATCCAACATATCAGGAGCTGGTTTCCTATTTACTTACAAGAAATATCCTGAGAACTGGAGAAGAGATGAGCCCAAACCAGGAGAAACAGATGGTAGGAGCACTAGACGGCATGCCAAGAAAGGGGCTAACTTTAGGTGCTGGAAGGGAGGTGGGGGGTGACTTTCACACATTTAGTAGCTTTGAAGCACTTAGCTTGCCTGACTTAGGAGGCACGTTTGAGGAAAAATTAAAACTTCTAATCTGCATGGCCTGAGCTAGGTAACCTCCTCACTGCCACTTACTCTTTCTGCTCCCATCGCCAGATTTTTTTAACTGGACATCTGTGGAGGATGAGAGGGGTTTAATTTAGCTTTTATTTAGTTTTATATAACAACTCTCACTTTTATCTGGAACAAATAATAAATGTTCATTATAAAATTTCTGAAAATTTCCAAAAGTAAAATTTAATTACAATAAATTTTTATTAATGACAAATGAAATTTATTTAATAAAATAAAAATTTTAAGTATTGAAAATCCAGCTGACTCAAAAAAAAAACCACAGCTAATTGCTTCTCTCTCTGTTTCTCTCTCTATATATATATACACACACACACACCCCTGATTTTTAAAAATTTGTATCCGATAATTCCAGTCTATGAAATGTTTACGGGGCTGCTCCCGCTGTCTGTCGTTTCAGCTTGTTCTTGCACACAGTGCCCTATTTCCTTGTGTGCTTTGTTACTTTTGGGTGTGTACTATTGTCACTAAAAAACTATGGGAACGAATGACAACGTCTTTCCCCAAAGAGGGCTTACATTTGCTTTTAGCCATGCACCTAGGAGATATGACCAATCCAGGATCATGTTCATTTAAATTCATGACTTGGAGATTCTGAGATGACCCAGGTGACATGAATTTGAGCTCCAAGTTCATGTGAGGATCAAATGGTCGTTCCAACTTCTCAGGAACTAAGGGCAGTTCACCACCCAACCCCCAACACTTAGCTGGGTCCTAAAGTGGACCTGGGCATAAGTGGATAGGGCAGATTTACCCTTACCCCAAGCCTTTGGGGGTTCCAAATATGGGGAAGGATAACTTAATAAATTTACCACTTTGGGTGAGCCTAGATTTGACTTTAAAACCTCTTCTCTCAAGAGGCAGCCAAAAGTCAATATTGTGGGATCAAAGCAAAAGTGGCTTCAGTGTCTCACTTATTTCTCTGGATTCCTCATTTCACTTAGGCTCTGGCCTGGTAACTCTTTAATATCTTGTCAGCCTTTTTATGCTCTTAAGAAGTCTTTATATTATTCCAGCATTTTTAGTCATTTTCAGTGAGAACACTGGTTAAATAAGCTAGCTTGCCATATTCTCAGAAACAGACTCCTACGTCTTTCTAAAGGCAGCCACTTAAGAAGCAGCTTTGGGAGCCGGGTGTGATGGCTCATGCCTGTAATAGCAACCATTTGGGAGGCTGAAGCGGGAGGATCACTTAAGCCCAGGACTCTGAGGCCAGCCTGGGTAACATAGTGAGACTCTGTCTCAAAAAAAAAAGCAGCAGCAGCTTTCGGCAACTCAAATTTTCCTCTAGGAAATGGAAAACTGAAAGGTCCCCAGAAGGCAGGCAAAGGCTGGCCTGCAATTTCATCACCTTCATAAAATGCTTCTCCCATTCTCGCACTGCAGCCTTGCTCCATTGACCAGAGCCTCATCAAAATCTAACTTCTGTTTACTTCTTAAAATAACTCCCTCCCCTTGGTGCCCATACCACTTATTTATCCAAACTGCAAATTGACTTACTCTTTGTGTTCTAGTCGAATAATGTCTCCATGTCTTACAAACTCCACTGGGAAGGAAGGGTCTAGGGGATCTGCCAAAAAGAAACAAGCATTGATATCCAAAATCACTCACCAGGCTAGTATTAATCAAGGGCCTACTGGTAAACGTTTACAGTACCATGTGGTATCTGCTAGAGGTACTAACCAGGTACTCTGAGACCAAAGAGGAAGGACCCCTAAATTGCCTCAGGGGATTAGAGAAGGGTGTCCCAGAGATAATGCTTGAAAAGACTCTTAAAGGAAAGGGAGAATTTTGTCAGGTGAACAAGCAGGGGAAAGGCACTAGAAGTGTGAAAGAAGAAAACTTCTGGCCGGGTACCGTGGCTCACGCCTGTAATCCTAGCCCTTTGGGAGACTGAGGTGGGCAGAACACCTGAGGCCAGGAATTCGAGACAAGCCTGGCCAACATGGTGAAACCCCATCTCTACTAAAAATACAAAAAATAGCCAGGCATGGTGGCGCACGCCTGTAGTCCCAGCTACTCGAGAGGCTGAGGCAGGAGAATCACTTGAACCTGGGAGGCGGAGGTTGCAGTGAGCCGAGATTGCGCCACTGCATTCCAGCCTGGGTGACAGAGCAAGACTCTGTCTCCAAAAAAAAAAGAAGAAGAAAAACTCCTTCGATGAATAGCAAATGGGTTTCATACTGTAAGGGTGGGTGGGGTGGGGGAGAGTGGGAACAGATGAGGCTATGAACAAGTGTGGCCAGACTGCATATTTCAGGCTGGAATGTGGCCTTTACCCAATAGGCACTGCAGCCCCCACTGGAGCTTAAGCTGGGAAGCTAAATAGTAAGACTTTAGTAGTAATAACAGCCTTCTAAAAAGTAATTCCATACAAATGACCATTTGCCCAACTCTCCTCAAAATCAATCTTTGCCCTGACAATCTTGCCAGCGAGTATCTTGTCTCTGGCAATAAACTTGCTAAATGTGAGGTGAAGAATGATGAAATGATTAAAGGACTACTTCTGTATCATCTCAAAAGTCAAGACCAATCAGGATCTAGAAAGGTGATGACATGGAAAAGGAGCCGGCAGTAATCATAGCAACACAGAATGGATCCTTGCAAATTTCTGTCCCAAACAGTGAGATACCAACACACTATAAATTGATCAAGGTCAGGAAGGATAAATTTGCCAGTGCAAATCACTGGCTCTCGAGGGAATCAGAGAACTCCACTACGAGACGCCCATTTCCATGCTGCCTGTTAGGGTCTCTTAAAAGCATTAATTAGCAAGATGACAAATCAAATAAGTCAATAGGGAGGGAGGTTTTATTTCATATGCATTTGGTGGGGAGGGGCATTTATAGCCTTCAAGAACACAAAGACCCTAGCTAGTCTATAAAGCTCCCACAAAATCCTTAATCACTTCGATGAAATGCAACCATCTTAACTCAGAAGTCACAATGGAATAACAGACTAGGAATGTTCAAAGACTTGGTTCATGACCACACGACGGAAGTAAAACTGGTCTTCCCTTGTAACTCCTCACTGTGATAGAACACTCACATTTGGCCTGCTGAATCAATCAATATCCATTATAAAGGTATAGAAACAGACTCTGCCCAATGGTGTCGTAATTTGTCCTACTAAGGAGCAGAATGCAGAAAGTGGTTGTATACGCCGCGTTTCTAGCCTACACGGCAATAAGAGGAGGTGGATTTAGGTGAGCAGCTGCCCATTTCTCTACAAAGGCCCAGGAGCAGCTGAGCTGGGACAGGCTAAGCCAGGTGGGATTTGCTGAGGAGTCACAGAGATACCTGTAGCACAGGACCGTCAGCAGAGATGACAGGCTCGGAAGGTGAGTGGAAGATGCCCTCTGTTCTCTTAGCTGCACCAGAGGCACAGCCTGCAGGTAGCTAGCTGTCTGACCAAAGAAAGGAAGATCTGGCTCTAGCTCTTGCTCTTGTCATAAAGCCCTGAGAGCCTGATAGGTGTGCTTCAGAGCGACTTCACCCAGGCCAGTTAGGAGCGGATCAGCAGGCATCGAGTCACATCTCAGGAATTAGCCTAGACAAATTCCAGTCACAGGAGTAGTAGCCCCTCAGATCAACTGACTGACTCAGGCCAGGGCTGAGCAGTGGGCAGGATTCTATCTTATCAAGACAACTTGAGCCGTACCACATGCTACAGTGTGCAATGTTTGGTGTGCTCTATGTCAGAAATGAGAGCAGCAGCCAGGTGCCCTCAGCTGGGGCCACTCACCAGCCCCCAGTGGCATGCTCAAGTAACCTCTACTTGGATTAAATCTGGGCTCTGCTATCTGTCTTCAAAATGACAGCTCTAAGAGCAAGTTCTTACCTGTTTTGCTCCATGCTTATCCCCTATGCCAACAACAGTGCTTGGAACACAGTAGGTGCTTAATAAATAATAATTGAAAGGATAATTGAGATAAGTAAAGGTGTCAAAGATGCTCAGCAAAGCCCATCTCAGGATCATTCTTTTGCAGGCATGAGAAATCTTAAGGAGGGCTCAGAGGGAGTAACAGCACAAGAAGCATCAGTCTCTGACCACATTACCTGAGTTTGTGTTATGTTTCTTGATAATCCACAGGTTGTTGTAGTCCTTGTGCAAATAGGTGGTGACCTGGGTGGCGGGTGGGGGCGGAGGGAAGAGGAGGCAGGAGGGAGAATACCATCACTATCAGCACAGCTGGCCAAGGACAATCAACCTCAAACCAATATTGCTTAAGCCAATTTCAGAATCCCCAGCCACCAACCTGAGGGGCCATGTTTCCCAATGGGGCTCATATGTAGCACTAGTGAGTGAGATTCTCTCCTTCCTTCTGCATTTAGAGGCTTTGTCCACAAGAGCCTTTTTGTCTCTTTGTATCTTTCTGCATCTTGTCCTAAAAGTTCTATCCAGCCTTCTAGAGGGAGGAACCATGAGGCCTTATATAACCAACTCCAGCACAAAAACAGAATGAGGATTTAAGTGCATTTTCAAAGTAATTCAGGCTGGGTGTGGTGGCTCATGCCTGTAATCCCAGCACTTTGGGAAGCCAGGGTGGGCGGATCACCTGAGGTCAGGAGTTTGAGATCAGCCTGGCCAACATGGTGAAACCCCGTCTTTACTAAAAATACAAAAATTAGCTGGGCATGGTACGCGCCTGTAATCCCAACTACTCGGGAGGCTAAGGCAGGAGAATCGCTTGAACCTAGGAGGCAGAGGTTGCAGTGAGCTGAGATCGTGCCACTGCACTACAGCCTGGGCAACAGAGCAAGACTCCATCTTGGAAAAAAAAAAGGTAATTAAGATCATGCCTCAAACTTTCTAAATGAAAAATTCATGCTATTATATTTTCTATAATGTGGCCAAATGAAACTAAAAAGCTCCACAGATATCCTGTCCTAGAATTTAACTCACATTTTATACAAAAAATCTGGAAACAGTATGACTGTCTAGTAATAGAAAAATAGTTAACATGATAGTATGTCCTGGGATAGAATATTATACAACCATAAAAAATGTTTCAGAGCATTTTTTTTAGCAACATGGGAAAAGGCTCATGAAATGCTGATGCTGAAAATGGCTACCATTTATTACCAGGCACTGTTCTAAGCATTGGGCAAGTCTCATCTCATTTAACCATTATTACAGCTCTATGCCGTAGGTACTATGGTTATCCCCACATTACTTACAAGGAAACTGAAGTTAAGTAATTTGCTCAAGGTCACACAGCTTATGAGTTGGGGAGACAGAATTCAAACCAGGGCCGCTAAATAAATGCTTCCAGGATAGAGACTATATACATCCAATTATGCCAATTATGTAGACAAGTAGAGAACTCTTACAAATGAGTTTTTATAACCCCAATTGGATAAAATATGACCAATTTATAGTCATATGCCACATAAAGACATTTTGGTCAACAACAAACTGCATATATGATGGTTGTCCCATAAGATTATAATACCATATTTTTACTATACCATTTCCATGTTTAGATGTGTTTAAGTTAATACAAATACTTACCATTGTGTTCCACTGTGTTCCAACTGCCTGCAATATTCAGTACAGTAACATGCTATATAGGTTTGTAGTCTAGGAGTAATCAGCTATACCATGTAGCTTAGGTGTGTGGTAGGCTGGACCACCTAGGTTTGTCTAAGTACATACTATGATGTTCACCCAACGATCAAATCACCTAATGACCTGTTTCTCAGAAGATATCCCCCTGATGCATCACTGTACTTACAAAGAGATTTAGAATTAGCATTTAGGGGAAAAATTATTTTGCTTGCATTATGGCTGCTTCTTTTGAGTGGTATTTGCTTTGTTCCTCAGGAAAAAAAAATTAGGGATAATGGTATTAAGAATATACAAGAAGCTAAAAAGTTTTGGTGCTCATAAAGAAATTAAAATGAAGTCTACATTCCTGAGAAAAAGCTCAATATTATCCATCCAGCCTGGATTTGCTCAAGGAAGTTAAGGTTCTATGATGCTCATGTGTGTACTCTGTGTAGATGTGTGGTAGGAGAGCGGTCTTTGTGCATCTGTTTTACAAGAGCAATTATGATTAAAATTCCTACAAGAAAAATTATTTATTTATCAAGAGTACAGTCCATGGTCCCTTTTCCCACTGAAATGTTTGTTTTGACAGTGGAGATTTTTATACCATGAGATTTCCTAAGAACACAAGTATCCAATTATAGCAGAATGTTGTACATTAAAACATTCAGATAAACACTTAATCTTCTGGGATTACATGTAGCTTTTGTTTTCTTTTTTATACTTTTCTATATTTTCCAATTTTATAAATGCTATGCTTTAAAACATTCTAAAATAGAGACCTAGACATGTTAACAAGACATCAAACTGCATGGCAGGAAGGGCCACTGGAGATTATTTAGTCCAATCCCCTCAATTTACAGATAAGGAAACAGGATGAAAGGCTAAGTGATCTGGTCAATGACAAAGCCAGACACTTTCGTCCCTTGGCCCAATGCACTTTCCCTATACCACCATCACGTTTCACACCTCCACACATGGGCTCTAAGTACATAACACTAGCTTAACAGAGTCTTTCAGAGTTTGGCCTTTCTCTCCCTTTGCACAGTGTAGATGTTCTGGTCACCACATCTGTAACTGTAGTGTCTTCTACATGACACTTGCAGCAATTTATCACCACATGAGAACACAGAACAGCTAGTTGTCCCTGCCCTGGGTGTACATGACTTAGAATAATCTGGACAGCTTAAAACCAAAAAAAAAACGCATAATGCATGGGCCTCATCCCAGATCAATTAAATCATAATCTCTGCAGTGGAGTCCAGGCATCAGAATTTTAAAAAATCTCTCCGTTGATTCTAAGTGCAGCCAGGGCTGAAAACCACTGGGCCAGACATGAATGGAGAATTAAGGATAAGAAACTGACACTAAAATCCAATACCCTGTAATATGGTTTGGCTCTATGTCCCCACCCAATTCTCATCTTGTGGCTCCCCTAATACCCACGTGTTGTGGGAGGGACCCGGTGGGAGATGATTGAATCACGAGGCCGGGTCTTTCCCATGCTGTTCTCGTGATAGTGAACGGGTCTCACGAGATCTGATGGGTTTTTTTTTTTTTTTTTTTTGAGATGGAGTCTCACTCTTTTGCCTGGGCTGGAGTGCAGTGGCACAATCTCAGCTCACTGCAACCTCCACCTCCCCGGTTCAAGTGATTCTCCTGCCTCAGTCTCCTGAGTAGCTGGGATTACTGGCACATGCCATCAAGCCCAAGTAATTTTTTTGTATTTTTAGTAGAGATGGGGTTTCACCATGTTGGCCAGGCTGGTCTCAAACTCCTGACCTAAAGTGATCCGCCCACCTCGGCGTAAGCCACCGCACCTGGCCAGAGATCTGATGGTTTTTAAAACCGTTTTTAAAACGGGATTTTCTCTGCACAAGCTTTCTCTTTGCCGGCCGCCATCCACATAAGATGTGACTTGCTCCTCCTTGCCTTCCACCAGGGTTGTGAGGCCTCCCCAGCCATGTGGAACTGTAAGTCCAATTAAACCTCTTTCTTTTGTAAATTGCCCAGTCTCACGTATGTCTTTATCAGCAGCATGAAATTGCACTAATACACACAGAGTCACTTTCTAGCAACCAAAAGGGTAATAAAAATAAAGCATTTGGAGAGACACAACTTTTTGCAAAGAACAAATCTTTGCAAAGTCAAGATTCCATGCTTTTTGCCTCTGTTCACTGTCCTTTGTCATAATTATTGCCTCCAAACTGGTTCCTTGTGAGCTATCACATTTCCACTAAAGTTACCTTTCTAAACTAGAGATCTAATCATAATCATAATAATTTTGATTGCCTCCCTAATGTCTATGGAGCAAAGTCAAATCTACTGTAACACAGGCCTCTCCCCAATACGGCCCCACCAACCTCTTCAGCATCCTGCTTCTCCCTCTCAGGCACCATCCACTGCAGCCACACGAACACTCTTTAGCATGGACACAGCGTCATTCACTCATTCAGATGATACTCACATGGCTAATCTTTCATAAGCACTTCACACTGTTATCTCATTTAATCCTCACAACTGCCCTTTGATGGCGAGAGTACTACTCATTTTCCCCAACTTAAAGAAGAGGATACAGGCTGGGCGTGGTGGCTCAAGCCTGTAATCCCAGCACTTTGGGAGGCCAAGGTGGGTGGATCACGAGGTCAGGAGATCGAGACCATCCTGGCTAACACGGTGAAACCCCGTCTCTACTAAAAATACAAAAAATTAGCCGGGCGTGGTGGCGGGTGCCTGTAGTCACAGCTACTCGGGAGGCTGAGGCAGGAGAATGGCGTGAACCTGGGAGGCGGAGTCTGCAGTGAGCCGAGATCGCGCCACTGCACTCCAGCCTGGGCGACAGAGCAAGACTCCGTCTCAAAAAAAAAAAAAAAAAAGAAGAGGATACTGAAGCACAAGAAGATGAACTTGTCCAAAGTGACACTCTATATGAAAGCAGGCTTCACACCCAGATCATCTAGTCTGGTTCCCAGGTCTGTTTTCATAAATACCACACTTTACTCATCACCCATCCCATAGCAGGCACCGTGCTAGGCAACTGAGCCTTCCAGGAGCTAGCAATCAAGTACCAAAGAGACGGCGGGAAGTAAGCACGCACAGTTCAATATGAGAAGGTTTACCACATAGGCATGTGGAAGGTGCCACCAAGCCTCTCATCAGAGGGGCACCCCATCCAGTACCATGGAGAGGTGGGACACGGTTGTCACTGAAGAACACCTATGCTGATGCCTAGAGAAGCTGGGGTTAGCCAGAGAAAAGAGAAGGGTGCAGGGCTAGGAAGAATGTTTCAAGCAGGGGGAACAGGATGAGCAAACGACAGGAGGCAAGAGAGTGAACTGTCACGGTGAACAGCGTTGGGCCGTACAAGTGCACAAAAGGCTCACTGACCTGCTGCTGACGGGCACCAATGCCCTCGGGGTAGAGGTGCCTGTGGGAGTGCAGATAGCCGATGGCCATCCGGAGGTTCTTCACAGTGATCACAGAGCCGTAGGCCAGGTCTGGGAGGAAGAGAGACAGCAGAGGGGTGAGCTGGCACAGTGCTAGAGGCTGTCCCTACCTGCGAGAAGCCTCGGAAGCCACAGGGCTCACTAATCCTCTGCGAGACTCCCCTGGGCCTCGGACTGAAGCCCAGCTGCCTTCTCACTCCCACGGAGCCGACTCAAGACAGAGTTCACCACAGGGCCCACTTACTCCCCTCCCTCCTGAGGGCTTTGGAAGAAGCTGGTGTTAACACTGTCATTATCAAAACACTATGTGTAACAGCAAAAGATGAAAAACAACCTGTCCTTTTCAAGGTCTCCACATGGATTCAATGGAATAAAGAAGGAAGAAGCATCTTCTGTCTTCGCCTGGAATGTTCTCCAAAATACAGCATTTTGACAAACCGTTTTTTTCACTCTATATCCTTTCGTGCCTTTTGAATCTAGTACCATATGAAGTAACTGTTCAATGGTGTTTTGTTTTACTCTGAATTAAAAAACAAAAAACACAGAAAACCACTTCCCAAGAGCATCCCCCTCCTCCTATAGGCCCTGAGGTTATTGAGAAGCCTCTTTTCCTTAATACTGTCCCTCTTCCAATCCGCTGGAATGACTTGCTCCTGTTTTTCTTTGTTCATTCAGTGGACCAGAAGAATTACACACTGGATCCAAAGGTGGAGGAGTCCTGCCTGTGGCCCTGGAAGAGCCCTGTCTACAAGGAAGATGGCTTCACACACTGACAAGTATAGGACAGTGGGCAAGTGCCCCACAAAGGCGTGACAATGTGTGACACGGTGGGAGTGGTGGGAACTCGAAACAGGACAAATTCTCTTCCAAGGATTAAAGAGAGGGCGACTTGATCGAAGAGATGACAGCTGAGCTAGGCCTTTAAATAATGAGCAGGAATTTGCTAAACTCCACAGCTGTGTTCTTCTGAGTTCTCAGGCAGGCCAACCTCGGCAGCCCTGCACATGGCTGACCACCTTTATTTCTTGAAATGCTCTCTGTTCCCGCTTCTCGACCGCACACCCTCTCAAGGGCTGCTCCTCCGCAGTCTCCTCTCCTAATTCCTCCTCCTCTTGCATTCCCCAGTGATCTGACCTCAGCCCTATTCTTTTCCTCTTTCTACAGTTTCCTTACAAATCACAGCTACTGCCACAGCATCAATTACCATTTTACTTGTCTGATTCCTCCTTTGAAAGCATCAGCCCCAAATCCCACTGGCCCCACGGCAACAATTTCCCCAAGCAGCTCACTATCAACCCCTCTAGCGTGGAATTCAGTATCTGCCCTTCCAACCCAACTTCTTCTCCTGCTTCCCTATTTCTCATTCTTCACAGTCTGGGAGAGTCCGCTGTATTTTAGGCACTGTGCAAAGTCCTGGAAAGACTAAAATGAGTAAGATGCAGTCTCTGCCTCCAGGAAGCAATCACCTGCACTCAAGTCCTCAGTGACATCTTTCTTCCTCTCTTGCTGTGTCCAGATCTCCCTTGTATATGCCCATCTGCCTTACCCTGTGGCTGCCCCACCATACCCAGCTCAGGTTCCTGCAATAGCTTCCCAGAGGGCTTCTCTTGCCTACAATCCTGTCCCCTCCCCAGCCAGCCTCGACTCTCCCACCCATGTCATCTCCCTATAGCACAGCCTTCCTGGCCTCCTGGCTGCTCAAAGACCTCCACTAGGTCTCACCATGGCCTGTTTGAGGAAGTCAAATACCTTATCCAGACACCTCAAACCCTCACAGTCTGGGCCCAACCTAACTTTTCACATTTATCTTCCAGTAGTTTTCTGCATATAACCTGTGCCTTGAGTTTTACTCTGTCCTCAGCTTTGATCATGTCATCCCTCCTGCCTGAGATGCCCTCTCCTCTATCTGTTGAAAGCCACACATCCTTCCAGGGCCTGACTTCAAGGCAACCCACATCACAAACCTCTGATGCCCTTAACCGCCTAGCAGCCATGCTCCTTCAGGCTGGTCAATCCCCAGAGCTGTGCTCCCTCTTTATGTACTTAATGCCTCCGGCCACACCGTGTGGAGCTCCTCTACACCAGGCTCCATCTCTGGAGGGTAAGCACGCGCTCCGCTACCATCTGTCATAGATGAATGGATGCGACACTCAGAAAGTGGTGTGGGAAACCGACAACTGGTTCTAAAGGGCCTGGTGCTGTCACCATATTCTCTCTGAGTGGCCTTCCCACAGAGCTGGCTTGGAGAGCCACCAAGAAGTCATTCTTTAGGGTCGGAGAGCTTGCTGCTCAGGATGTCTTCCTCTCCTCTGTCCTGATTCACTCTCGAGTATTCTTACCAGATCTATCTGGGTCTTTCTCCCCCCGTGCCATCACAGGCTAAAATAACCCAAAGCCATCATATTTGTCTTTTCCAATTCAACTCCCAGGACGCCCCTCTGCCTTCTACCTTTGTAAAGGCCCAGAGACACTCACGTTCAGGGATGGAAGCATTGTGCAGGTTGTTCCCTGAGAGCCGGGCCTGGAAGGCAGAACTGAAGAAACCGTCACCAGGGCCACTGTGGGGAGCGGAAGAGCAGAAGAGAGTCAAGTTAAACGAGTGAAAATGTGACTTCCCAGGAGCGCTAGGAAGAGCTCTGCTCAGATAGTTGAAGGGAAGTAGAATCAGATCATGGGACAGAGGTGGGTGACGGAGTTGGAGAAACTGGGGTCCAAATCCCAACTCAGCCACTTACTAGCTGTGTGACCTTGGGCAAGATAACCTTGTTTAGCCTTAGTTCCTCATTTATAAACTAGAGATTTAAAGAAACCAAGAGAAGTCACAAGTGATTGTGATTATATGAGATAATGTGTACAAAATGCGGAACACAGTTCCTGATTCTCAGTAAGTACTCATGAAGTGGAAGCTGTTGCTGCCAGAGTTACTGTTATTGTTACACTCACTCCTACTGCACATCTTATTGTGGCCTATCCCTGCTAAGTACAGGGTACTCTGTTTAGAGATAAGGGACAATTTGGCTATAACGAAAATAGCTTCTTCCTTCAGGTTAGGGTGCTGGCTTTTCTGAGCCCTTAGCATATACCCAAAGGATAGAACACAGCGGGAAAGAAACAGGAAAAAGCCCCTGGGGTCCCTCTCCTATCATTTTAACCACAGACCCAGAAAATCACCCGGCCCCTCCACAGGCTTAGGAGCAAAAGGAAAACCAGAAGCAAGATGGTGCAAAGGCTCTGTCCATACCTTTTACTCAGCACCATGAAGTGAACAGCAAAGGTGGCTGTGTAGAGAGCCAGGGGCAGCACTATGAGGCACAGGACACGAGCAGTCAGGTGTTTTCCCACAGTCACCTGCAAACAGAGGCCAGCGTGGGGTGCTAGGCACGTGAGACCTCATTATTCCTTAGGCACTATGCATGCATTATATATAACTTTTAATATATAGGTCATAATCATAAAAAATGGCCAAGAGGAGAGAAGACTATGTGGAAACCCTAAGCCTTTCTGTAACACCCACCACCCAAGCACTACACAAGATAAACATGGGCCAGCCCTCTGCCACCTCTCCAGGCTCTACACCCAAGACCCCAGGATGTCACTGTGCCAAGGACAAGGAACCTGCATCTGCAACATAGCTGCTCACCAGTCCGCTCCATGTTCCAGGGACGCTAACCTCCTTGAACTTTCCCAGTGCTTCCTCTACTGTCCCAGACCAACCCATCACATGGCTAATGGCTCCTTATCTTAACTTCGCGGCTTCCTCCCAGAGGCCTTCCTGGATTGCCTGGGACTGGCCGAGCGCCCTTTTCTGTGCTCTCCCAGCACTCCTGGCTGACTGTAACTGCCTGCTTCCTTATTTCTCTCTCTCCATTGACCACAGAGGGTGGGGACCATATTGTATTCATCTGTATATTCCAGCACCTCACACACAGTGGATGGATGGTCTTTATATATTTTCTGAATGAATGAATGAATGAATGAATGAATGAATAAACTTGTTAGGAGTTGGTTTGGAGGTGATGGAGCAGCACCACAGCAGAGTGACGGCCTGGGGCCAACCTAACCTGGTTGTGACTCCTAGATACACCTCTCACTCCCCGATGGCCTCGGGGGAGTCATTACCTCTGTAGGTTTTGATTTCCTCATTTGAAAATCAGGGTAATAACTCCCCACCTCATAGGACTATTATGAGGGGTAAATGAGATAATGGAGGTAAAGCATTTCGCATACTGCCTGGCACAGAATCAGCCCTTAATAAATAATAAACCGGAAAGGCCCTTACTGGCCTCCAAATATGGAGACTGTGGGTCAGGAAATGAAAATTGTGAGTTCAGGCCGGGCTCGGTGGCTCATGCCTGTAATCCCCACACTTTGGGAGGCCAAGGCGGGCGGATCACTTCAGGTCAGGAGTTTGAGAACAACCTGGCCAACATGGTAGAACCCCATCTCTACTAAAACTACAAAAATTAGCTGGGCATGGTGGCATGTGCCTGTAATCCCAGCTACTTGGGAGGCTGAGGCAAGAGAATCACTTGTACCCAGGAGGCGGAGGTTGCAGTGAGCCAAGATCGGCCCACTGCACTCCAGCCTGGGTAACAGAGCGAAACTCCATCTCAAAAAAAAAAAAAAAAAAGACAGACATTATAAAACAAATGCAAAAAGAGACTTCCAAGAATGTTAATCCATCCTCTCCCTTGAACCCTATCCAGTCCTCAGCCGGGCCCACTCCCTGATGTCCTGCTGTCTGCGGAGGGTGGGGGGTCCAGCCCACCCGGGACCCAGAACACAGCCACTCTGCCACCTGCAGCAGAGACAGAGAAGGCCACCGGCTCCTACTCAGCAACATCAGGGAGCAAAAACATTTCCACAGCAAACGCTTGGGTGCTCACCAATGAAAGACTGAGGTCTCCGAACAGGTACCAAAGGTCTGCAATGGTGTTCAGCCCCACTTGAAGGATGATAAAGAGGCCAACAAACTTGACCCCTAAAGCACCAGCAAGACTAACGCCAGTCAGGCTGAGCCAGAACCACCAGGGGGCAGAGAAGGGCCTGAAAATCAACAAGACGGAGTTCAATTTGGCAGCCGGAACCAAAGCCAAATGCAAGCGCAGCAGGGGACAGGGCAGGTCTCAGACTTGGAGCGGCTGTGCTGTGCCCTGTCTTGGGGGCTGTTAGCCTCAAGGGACCATGGCGTGGCTCCATGGAGGAGGCGGCCTGTGAAACCTCTGGAACGGCAGGCAAAGCACAGTCTGAGGGTGCAGGGTATTTTTCTGGGGAGAGTGTCCATAGTGCTCCTGGCTAAGTACAGGGCTCAGGGTAAGCAGGGGCTCCTTCTTCACAAGTGACCAGTCAGGCAGGAGTAAAAGGAGAATCCTTAGGTGCCCCTGGACTCAGGCAGCCCTCTCCTTTGTGTCACCTCTGCCCCTGTCGAAGGCAGCATTTACTGAGTGCTTACCATGTACGTGTCAGGAACCATTCCAAGTACGATGCATATATTAACTCTTTTAGCCATCACTACAGCACATAGAGGATCCTGTCACCAGGTCCTCTTTTTGCACAGGAGGAAATCAAGAGAGGTGGAGTAATACAGCTAGCAGGCAGTGGGGCACAGTTTTAACCCAGGCAATTGGGTCAAGGTTAGTGCTCTTAACCATTTTGCTATTTGTATAGCACCTAGTACTCTACACTATGATTCTCTGGCTCTCTGGCTGCCTCCTCTGCCAGAGTGAATATTCCTTAACAGCCAAGCCCAGTGGAGCTCAGTACCTCCAGCTCCCAGCATAGTACCTGGTACACAGTATGTACTCAAGAAATGGTAGATGGAAGTGGATGTGGCATAAGTACAACAACAAAAGCCAGAGTGGACTGAGAGTCACTGATCAGGTTTGATTAGCACAATGGAGCTTAATGAGCCTGGCTGTGCAAAGTTAACTTTCAGAAAAGCCTACGAGGGGCCAACTCTTCTGGTTTGAATAGAATGAATGACTTATTCTACTTTCTCAGAAGTAGAAGGATGATCTGGAAAAGACTATTCTGGAAGTAGACTGGACCCTCCAAGTCAGCTTTAGAACTGACCAGGACCTGGAAGGATCCTCTTGGCTGGTATGGGCCATTCAAGCCAACCTTTACATACGCTATTCCCATCATTAGGTCAGGACTGGATGCAACCACTGACGAAAGGGAGACAGTTTCCAGGCAGCATCTACCCTGGTGCCCTCCCTTCTAGGACAGAGTATGTGAAGGACAACCCTGTCCCGGGATTTCCTAACCAGCACTGGTTACAAGAGGTGGGTGGGGAAAGCATTAGGACCCCTCCATGATATCCCAAAATCCCTACCCAATTGTACTCCATTGTAAACATGATAATAATAATACGCTTGAAAAAGACAACTGACATTTTCTCAGTCTTGAATATGGTAAAAATAAAATCACCTGTAGAAAACTTTTTAAAATCTATTTTTATGATCTAAAATGGACAATCTAAGTTAAAAAAACAAACAAAAAGTATGCTTGCCTTAAACTCAGCTTCAAGACAAGTCTCTGGGCACCTGCCCTGGCCCTGGCCATTACAGAAATTTTGGAGCTGCCACAGCTTCCGACCCTCCCCTCCCAGGGATGGAGTTTCTGACCTGTCGGCACAGGAGTTGTACTTAACCATGCTCAGCATGGCAGCCATGATGAAGAACATCAGGATGGGGTCAAGGAGGATGTACTGGGACAGAGTGAGGCATCCCGTGTCTGAAAAACATGAGCTCACTGGTGAAAAAGAGAGGTAAGAGAAGGGCCCCCTGAAAACCAAACACCCCAGTAGTAGGAAACAGTCCCTCTTGCCACTTAATTGAGTGTAAGCACTTGTGCAGTCAGGACTAGAGTCAACACTGAGTCATCGGGGAGGTGGAAGGCCACAGCTCTGGGAGACATCAAAGCCCAAAGACAAGAAACAGTAACTCACACTGCCTCTAGGCCCTCAACCCAAGAAAGGATCATGTCATTCACTCCCTCAGACCAGCCCTGAGACAAGGTCTCTTCCTCATTTGCACCATCAAAAAGGGAGTCCTGCCACTCTGCTCATGTAACCACAAACTATCTACACCTATGATAGAATCTTATCATTTTACATGAAGTCTCTCTTGGGGGTCGATTCTCCAGACAGATGGCAGAGTGATCTTTTTTAACTTAAATCCTTAAATCTCATTATGTCATGCCCCTGCTTAAACCCTCCAATGTCTTCCAACCTCACTCAAAGTAAAAAGTTCTCATGACAACTGCCAGAGTCTGTGCGGTCTCCCTACGCATCCAACCTCATCTCCCAACACCCTCTGCCTCACTCACTCTGCCCTTGCCATGCCAGCCTTCTTACTGTGATTCGAACCCACAGAGCTCCGCGCCGGAATTACAGTACATGCACTTCCCTCTGCCTGAATGCCCTTCCCTCAGATCTCTGCAGGGCCTGATCCTTTGTCTCACTCAGGTCTCCGCTCAAAGCTCCCCTCTCAGAAGCTCTTTCCTGACTACCCTGTCTAAAATAGTCCTGATCTCCATTATTCCATCCCTTACCCTGCTTTATTTTCTACATTGCACTTGTGGCTTAGGACATCGCATGACAGACTTATTCATTTACTTGTTTATTTACTGTCTGCCCCACGATGGGGTAGCTCAATGAGACCAGAGTGACTCATCAGTGTATCCTCTGAGACTAAGAAAAGTGGCAGGGAGCAGGGTAGGTGCTTGAGAAATAACTATTGAATGAAAAGTGCATAAATGACTAAATGAATGAATAACTGAAGATGGAAATTCAAGATACAAGGAAAAAGCCACCAGTCCTCTACAGAGAAAGCCAATAATCTTGCAATCTATCTGTCAAAACAAAGCAACATATCTGTCAAAGCAAACCCCTAAAGTACCCCATTTAAATTGGTCTAGACTTCTTTAAATGTTAAGCTCCACAAGGTCATGAATTCTCTTTCATAGGAACAAAGCTAGCAATAGGATCAACTTCTACGATGAACTCTCATTTATCCATGTGAAGATTAGTATCCAAGTTCCCATTTTACTATCTCTTGCCACCCAGCTACTTCTGCATTTACCTTTGTATACAGTAGAAATTAGTTTAGGAATGCAAACTAACCTTAACTTAAGAGAAGCAAAATTAGAATTATAAGCTTCCTTCAAAAACACACATACTCAGATACAAATCTATCTTATTACCCATTCCAAACTCAATTGTGAATAACTTGGAGGTAAATCTATTCCTTGGGATTACTCACGCCGATTCTCCCCTCCAATAATCTAAAGGCTTGTTATATATAACTATTGATATACATTAAGTATTACTAGTGAATGAGATTTGTAGTACATTTTACCCAATCCTAAAATTAATTGAACTGGACCCACAGATAGGGCCCTCGAACGTACTGATTTTCAGCTACATTCACAGAGTGGCAGCCCATTTCCCAAAAGCCATGGTATGGCTAAGACAACTTACCAAAGGTGAGGAGGGCAGCGGTGAGCAGTGCTGCTGAGAGGGACTTGGACAGATCCAGTACAGTGAGGTAGGCAAAGGGGACCAGCCAGGAGCCGAGGAATGCACAGAACTGTGGGAGGAATAGAGAAGCTGTCAAATAACAAGCTGAGCTAGGTCAGGGACCTACTGGACTCAGTACAACCGAACATTTAAGACAGGGGACCTGATGAAGGCATGACTTTGGTGACCTAAAGTCACCTAGGACATCTATAACTAAGAAAAGAGTATTGTAATAGTGAAGAGCCAAATCAAGCAATATATATGTTCCCATTAAGCAGCAACTTGTACACTGACATGAAATCAGCAAGTTCAGCCAGGAAGGTGTGGGTAGGAGAGAGGGAGAAAAGCAACCAAGTAGCTACACACCAGGAATAGAGAGAAGGGAAGAAAATGAGTGTTATTAACACACAGATAGTCATTGATAGCCATTAGCTTCTATTACACAACTGTAGGTACAAGTTGAGAAAGACCCCTCTGAAGGTATTTCAGAGAATTTTAAGGAACCCCTAGTTCTTTTCTTCATTTACACCAGAAACCAGTCTTTAATCTACACAATGTACATATTTTGATTTTGGAAAAAGGGATTGCTTGATACTTCAGTAGCTGGATCCCTGTTTGGTTTTTTGTTTTTTTAAGCTGCTGGCCCTCTTCCATCCCCTACCTGTCCATCAAAATAAACAGACAAGCCAGAAGAATGGGAAATTCCCACGTTTGGTTGTCACATTCAATTATGTATGGTATGTGGTGTTCAAAAGTTATTAGGAAGACACAGAATCACTTAAGAACATGAACTTGAGGGTAGGATATACTCCTTGTTTAATATACCACGATATAGCCATGCAAATCATCTAACGATGAGGCCAAATAAGCACACAGCCATTTATTTAAAACGCTGTGAAATTCTCAAGGAAAGGGGCTTATAAATGCAAACTTCTCTGAGAGGTCCACACTGAAGGTCAGCTTCTGCTGGCTTCATTCAGCCACACGTCCAAGGTTCCCAAAGAGTTGGGTGTTAAGGCCCTGCCATGTTCCATCAAGGCTGGTGCTGTAAATCAGGACACAGAGGGACTGCAGCAGACATTTGGCCTCCCTTAAATAAGGCTGGAAAACTCTTTCTGTGTGCCTGAAACCTTCATGGGGAAAGACACAGGAACCTGGTGACAGGGTGTGGGGATACCAAAATCTTCAGAAAAGGCTCTGAGATGTAGGCAACACTCCAGCAGCTGTGGCTGTGAGGGGAGGAGCAGGCAGCATGCCAGTGCATGGAGGCACTGCTGGGGCTGCAGGAGACTCCTGATTGCCCGGGTTCCAGGCTGTTCTCCAACCTGAGGTCTGACAGTACACCGGGGCAGGGCAGCAGGTGACAGTGCATACTTGCTCCTATCTATGTCATCTCTGTATTATTTGCGGCCTCCTCTTCCCTTCTTCCTCACCTCAGTTCTGAGTATCTACACCACAGGGGAGGGTCTGATCATCCTCCCCTCTCCTCACCACCCAAAGTCCCTTTATTTGCACCTGCCACCACGCCAGGGCTGCTAACTATAACATTTCTGATTTAGTGTGGCCCCAGGGTTCGGTCAGTCCATATCAAGTCAGGAAGCCTTACTCCTCTCATTCCCATGTAGCTGTGATGCTCATATTTATCCCCAGGCTTCTGGAACAAAAAGGTACCATCATATCCACTCAGGTAGCCAGCAAGACCTATCAGCATCTGAGGAGAGAAGAACAAACAAAAAGATGAGAAGCCTTTGGGAGAAGATTCCTCTGTCCTCTGAACTTCCCTCCAGCTGCGCCCACAGACTTTGGGTTCCCTTGACAACTGTCCATAGAAAATGTTGCCAATGCAACATTTTCTCCTGCAGCTGCCACAGAGCAAAGAATCTTTTGTCTACAGAGCTCACTGCTTGAAACAAATCCTCTCTTGTATTATGGCCGAGGTCTAGGAACAGCACAACCTAAACACTCAGGAAGGAAAAAGAGCCCCAGAATTTGAAGGGTAGAGTCAGTAAGGGGCTCTCTGATTCCGCTTTCCTTCAGATGGTATAAAACACAACAGCTCTTGGGTCATGGGCAGAGGCTGATTCCTGGGAAATTGGCCTTTTGAAAGGAAAGTGAGATTCCAAGTCACAGTGAGAGAGAAAAGAGACCAAGGAGCTACATACCAGGAATAGAGACAAGCGAAGAAAATCAGACGGAGGAATGCAAAGACAGATGCTTTGCCCAGAGGGGAAGAGAAAAACTGCCAAAGGCCAGAGGCTGGTTTCTCCCATTCCTAATATTCCAAAGGAGGGCAACCTTGGTACCTCCCAAGCCAGAACAAATCAACTAGAAACTAAGACTGTGAGTCATGAATCCTTCAAAACCTTTGACAAGATCGGCCGTGTCTTTTATATATTTCCTTGGCTATCAACACTATAAAATTCTATTTTTCACACAAGCAATCAGAAGCACCTGAAGTATAAAAACTGCTGGCAAATGCCAACCATCTGGGAAGCCCCAGGCTGCCCCAGCCTGACCCCCGGGCTCTGGCGGGCTGTGTTGGGGGACGGAATACATTGGCTGTGTGGGGAAGGTCCCTCCTAGCCACACTTGTGGGACTTGGATTTAGACTACTAACCAACCCACTTTTTTCTCTAAGTAGTTCTAAACAGAGCCAGTCTCTATAGCTCCAGGTCAAGGTATAGAAGCCAAAGTCTGGCAGTAAAAGACAACAAAGACTTGTTTTTAAAAAGGAAGGCAGGGACCCCAGGGTTCAGACAGGGTCATCCAAATAGCTAGATGAACTAAAGCTGCCAAGTGGCAGGCAATCAAATGGATCCCTCTTCCCACCTGGGATCTCACAGGGCAAGCTCGCCTGGTGCTGGTCATACATTTCCAGACTGCGTGGCTGGTCTGGAGCGAAGAAACGTACAGATGCTTTGGATCTCAGTGCCCTATATTCCAGCTCTCTGATCACGGACAATATTTAGTATCTCTGAGCTATAGGCAATAAAAACTTCCTCACAGGGGGCGTGAGGATTAGAGGTGCTATTAAGTAAACACCTAACACTATACCAAGCACTTAGCAGACACTCAAAATTCAATTCTCTCTCAGTTCCCTTAAGGTTAAAAGTAACCCCAAGTTAATTTCTTTTTTTTTTTTTTTTTTTTTTTGAGATGGAGTCTCGCTCTGTCACTTAGGCTGGAGTACAGTGGCACAATCTCAGCTCACTGCAACCTCCGCTTCCCGGGTTCAAGCAATTCTCTGCCTCAGCCTCCCACATAGCTGGGATTACAGACACCTGCCACCACGCCCGGCTAATTTTTGTATTTTTAGTAGAGGCGGGGTTTCACCATCTTGGCCAGGCTGGTCTTGAACTCCTGACCTCATGATCCACCCGCCTCAGCCTCCCAAAGTGCTGGGATTACAGGCATGAGCCACCATGCCTGGCCCCAAGTTAATTTCTTAACTAAACAACTCTTTCAAATCAATGGAAAAAAAATGAATTACTAGAAAAAAATGTCAAATTCATAGAAAACAAAATACAAATGGCTAACATATGAAAAAATGTTCAACCTAACTCATACAGTCATGCAAATGAAAACAGTGATATGTCATTTTTTACTCTCCAATTGACAAAGTTTTTTTTTTTTTTTAGATGAAGCGTCACTCTTGTCACCCAGGCTGGAGTGCAATGGTGCGATCCCAGCTCACTGCAACCTCCGCCTCCTGGGTTCATGCAATTCTCCTGCCTCAGCCTCCCAAGTAGCTAGGATTACAGGCACCTGCCACCAGGCCCGGCTAATTTTTGTTTTTTTAGTAGAGACGGGGTTTCACCATGTTGGCCAGGCTGGTCTTGAACTCCTGACCTCAGGTGATCCGCCCGCCTCAGCCTCCCAAAGTGCTGGGATTACAGGCGTGAGCCACCGCGCCCAGCCAACAAAGTTTTTAAAGTATGATCATACCAGTGCTGGCGATGATGTGGGGAAGAAAGCACTGGCATACACTGTTGGTGGGAGTATATATGATTACAACATCTCTGCAGGAAAACTTAGCAATATCTAACTCAATTTTAAATGTGCATATTCTTCGATTTTTTAGCTTGGCTGCTGGGAATTTTTCATATATACCTGCACAACTATACAATGATATATGTACAAGGATGTTCACTGCAATATCTTTTGTAATGGCTAAAAACTGGAAATAACATACATGCCGCCCACCAACTGAAGAGGGATAAATACTTACGGCACATCTACATGATAGAATGACACATGGCCATTAAACAGAATGAAGCGCACCTTCATGTGCTAATGTGGAAAGAAGATATATCATGTTTCAAACACAAGCTGCTGAACAACTGTAGTCTTATTCCATTTGAGTTTTTAAAAAGAATTGTGTGTATATATAATGTGTTGTTCATATGTACATATATAAAAACATACATGCTTGTATTTGTATAGAAGAATTCCTAGAGGAATATAAGAAACTATTGACAAAGATGACCGTGGTTACCTCTGTGGACTAGAAATGTGGTGGATGAGGCTTCTGACCCTGTACTTCCTTCTGTGCTGACCGCATTTTCTACTATGTGCAGGCTTTTTTATGTTTTAAGTTCCTGTTTGACTGGAGCCGCCAGTTGCCCAGGGTTGGTAGGCAATGTGAAGTGGCAGGTCTTGGCCTCAGTAGCAAAGGAGAAAACTTCCTGCTTGCCACTTGGAGGGGTTTTGATTCCTTGACTGGCTTGGCCTCAGAACATGCAGAAGCTACTACGCCCTCTCACAGGTTTCCAGTTTGCTCATCACTCTCTTTCAACCAAACAGAACACAGAACCATCAGGAGATAAATTAGGGGTGCAGATGGGCCGCACTCCCTGAGGGCAGCCTTAGAAGCCTCACACTTCTCCCTTCACACGGGCAACCAGATGTGAGGAAGGCAAGGCTTTGGCATATTATTATTATTATTTTTTATTTATTTATTTTTGAGATGGAGTCTTGCTCAGTCGCCCAGGCTGGAGTGCAGTGGCACGATCTCGGCTCACTGCAACCTCCACCTCCCAGGTTCAAGCTATTCTCCTGCCTCAGCCTCCCAAATAGCTGGGACTACAGACGCATGCCACCATGCCCAGCTAATTTTTGTATTTTTAGTAGAGATGGAGTTTCACCACATTGGCCAGGCTGGTCTTGAACTCCTGACCTCAGGTGATCTGCTGCCCACCTCAGCCTCCCAAAGTGATGGGATTACAGGCGTGAGCCACCGCGCCTGGCCTAAGGCTTAGGTAAATTAAACAAATCAGCCAGTCCTGTGCACATGTCCACAGTGCACTGAGAACCAGGAAAACTCCAAAAAAGAACGGGCAGTCTCCACAGAAAAACTGGGCTGGGTTTCCTTTGAAAAATCTTCATCAGAAATCTGGTTCCCAGGCGAGCTCCATGCAAATACTCAACATGTTCTGTTGTTTAATTCTACGGTAGTAACAGATGCAGCCCAAGGAGTGAGCCAAGGCAAGCTCGTGAGGCACTGTGGTGTCATGATTAAGAGAGGAGGCTCTACGCCAGCCTAAACCTTGATTCTGCCACTTACTAGCTTGGTTCCCTATGGCAAACTACTTATCTTCCTTCAGTTCCCCATCTGTGTAATGGGGATGCAACAACACCTACTTTATAAGGTTGTTCTGAGGCTTACATGAGATAATGCCTCTAAGGTGACTAGAACAGAATAAATGATTTCTTATTATTATTATTATTATACTTTAAGTTTTAGGGCACATGTGCACAATGTGCAGGTTAGTTACATATGTATACATGTGCCATGCTGGTGTGCTGCACCCATTAACTCATCATTTAGCATTAGGTATATCTCCTAATGCTATCCCTCCCCCCACCCCACAACAGTCCCCAGAGTGTGATGCTCCCCTTCCTGTGTCCATGTGTTCTCATTGTTCAATTCCCAATTGTTCTTGTTATTGTTGTTATAGTATAAAAGAGATAGGAAGAGGCATAATACGTTCTACACTTTTCTTGGGCTCAGAGCCAATTTTGAAATAGGCTACCTGTTCTACCTCCCTCCCCACCCCTCCACCCTGTAGGGCCCCGGGCTCTCATGCTTCCTTAAGCCCAACCATAGGTGATCTTTGTGATCTTTGATAAAAGATCACACTCCCTGCCTCCGCCTGCCTTCCCTGCTCCCGCCTTTATCCCGCAAGTACTACATGCTCCAAGATCGCTCCCCACTTCATCACAGGAAAATTCCTGTCCCCTTGGTGCCCGAGATCTCGGTCTCCAGTTAGGAAGAAAGCCTTGAGTGAATTCCAGGGCTAATCCGAGAGCCTTCTCAGAGGTTTTTTTTTAAAAGACTAAAATGGGCCAGGTGCGGTGGCTCGCCTGTAATCCCAACACTTTGGGAGGCCAAGGCGGGTGGACCACCTGAGGTTGGGAGTTCAAGACCAGCCTGGCCAACATGGTGAAACCCCGCCTCTACTGAAAATACAAAAATTAGCCGACGTGGTGGCGGGCACCTGTAATCCCAGCTACTTGGGAGGCTGAAGCAAGAGAATCACTTAAACTTGGGAAGCAGAAGTTGCAGTGAGCCAAGATTGTACCATTGCACTCCAGCCTGGGCGGCAAGAGTGAAACTCTGTCTCAAAAACAAACAAACAAAAAAAGAGTAAAGTGAATTCTAACTGGTGGAATTTCTAATGGTAAAACATGTGAGAGAAACAGATCAAACCATGTGTATGCTGGGCATGGGAAGGGAGAAAGAAGTCAGCCCCATGTGGATATCAGCCTCGTAAGCTACTTCTGCTTCATGCAATGTATTTGTATTTCTTTTTTCTTTTCTAAAATTGAGACAAATTCACATAACATAACATCCACCATTTTAAAGTGTGCAATGGGTGGTTTTAAGTATATTCACAAGATTGTGCAATCATCACCACTACCTAATTCCGTAACATGTCATCACCCCATAAAGAATCCCCACGCCGATTTGCAGTCACTGCCTAATCCTCCCTCCCCTGAGATCCTGGCAACCACTAATCTACTTTGTGTCTCTGCGGATTTGTCAGTTCTAGATATTTCGTATAAGTGGAATCACAGGGTATGTAACCTTTTGTGTCTGGCTTCTTCCATTTAGCATGTTTTCCAGGTTCATCCATGTTGTAGCATGTATCAGAACCTCATCCCTTTTTATGGTCAAATATTATTCCACCGTATGGCTGTGCCACACTTTGTTCACCCCTCCCTCAGCTGATGAACCCTCTTTCCATTTCTGAGCCCAGAGGACCCTTAAAAAACACTAGAGATTTTCCATGAAAGTAGCTGGTCTGAAATTTCAGAAAATTCTTTCTACAAGTCCCAAATTCTTTCTACAAGCCCCAAATCCAAAATCAAGATGTGGCTCCATCCCTTAGGAACAATCCTCCGGGACCAGAGAGCTGCTGTTCACCACACTGCTCACCTTTCCCAGGGGTGGGTGCACATCAAAGAAAAATGTACGGTTGATATAGTAACTTCCCATTTTTCCGAAGTGAGTCTCATCCCAACTAAAGGAAACACGGAAAGAGAAACAAGAATTTTAAAATTATCATAAAATCCAAATGGCCTTCATAAAGCATGGTTAAAATTAAAGGCTATGCATTTCAAACAATTAATGCAAAAGTTTGGATTTTTGAAACAAAATCTTTTAACACAAGTGATTTTAGGAAGAAAGACATCAAGCTGGCCACTAGTCTTCATTTAGATAGATGAGAAAGGCGAGCAAATATTCACTAGCCAGTTACCAATTGAGTTAAATATACATATACTTACTCTGTATCTTGAGTTTCTATTTATTTTAAAAGGACAAGATGTTTTCTCATAATATGGAAAGGTTTGTTGTAAGAGTTTTCTTCTGGCCAGGCGCGGTGGCTCACACCTGTAATCCCAGCACTTTGGGAGGCCGAGGCAGGCGGATCACAAGGTCAAGAGATGGAGACCATCCCGGCTAACACAGTGAAACCCTATCTCTACTAAAAATACAAAAAATTA